>NC_037672.1:94220183-94586854 GCF_003255815.1 Theropithecus gelada | reverse complement strand
TTTTTTTTTTCTGGAAATTCTGGTTCAGTACATCTAGGATAGTATCAGAAAAATCAACACTTTTAAACAACAGCCTAAGGTGGTTCTTATGATGTGGCAAGGAGTTGATTTTGTCCAGTGCATCTTACATTCAAATCACCCGAAGAGATTAAAAACCATTATCAAGGAGTTCCATTTCTGCCTTTGATAGGCTAACATATTCAGATCAACTCTACTACCAAGAACAAATAGAAATGCCCTGTTTGAACACATCAGAGAGCTATCAAATGTGGTGAGGTCTTAAGGCACCAAGATCTCAGAGAGAAAGAAAGCACAGAACTGAACCTGTTACTTGGCACAGCTTTTTGCCTCAAAGCATTTGTTGATTCTTAAGAAAAAGTTAAAAGCTGAGAAGTTGTGCTTGTAGGAACTGATCAGCGAAGAAGCCAAGAGGAGAAATGAAGTAGAAACTGGCAGCCAGGAGGCTACAAAGCTAAGCAGAGCTTTGCTGCCCCACTATCCTGGGGAAACTAAAATAGTTCAGCCATCGCCAAAAAGGAGCGGCCCTGGTATGCAACCCAAGCTTTCAGAAGGAACTCCTGAAGACTGGGAATAAGGACTAATCCAAAATTAGCCAGTATTCACAAAGACTAAAGCCTGGCTCCAAATCTGCTCAATCCCAGACTGGATTATAACAATCTGCCCCTATCCTAACTTCCAAAAGCAGAAGTAAATGCTCTAAGGTGAAAATAGCATCATCCAGATGCTCAAATTCTCTCTTCAGTTTTTCATACACAATGCCTGACATTTCAATAAAAAGTTACAAAAACAAAACAAAACAAAAACAAAAAACAAACAAAAAAAAACCATGTTGTTGGTTGGATTTGACACATGAGCCTGTATTTGAATCCCTGCACCATAAAATGAAATCCATTTGAGATTGAAACACATTTATAACTTAAACAGGCATGAAATAAAAACAAAACAAAACAAACAACAGATAAGCAAACAAAAAACTTATTTTTTTCACAACTAAATGTTCTCCTAAATCCAAATTGAATTAGAATTATTCCATGATATTAACATCTGTGGCAAGTTTAAAGATATATTTTTAATTCCTAGGACAATCTGTACTTACTTGATGTTTAAAATATTTGTGATATCTATTATCTAACATTTGGCCTTTTGATTATAATTAAAAATGCATAGTTTTAGACACGTGATTTCATTTACAAGATATAAAACATACAGTAAATTTTAATAGTACCAAATATTTGACAGCACTTGATATTTACAAACATAACATCAGTATTCATTCACAGGAATAATTAAGTTGCTAGGAAAAATATTTTGATTAGTAATTACCTTGATAGTGCTTAAAAATAATAAAAATTAAATACATTTAATATCCAAATGTATTTAATATCCAAATATCTTTAAGTGTTTAAGGAAATTTAATTAAGTTGTAAAATGAACCAAATATTTTAAAAATTGTAATCACTTCAAACGATTGATCTAGTAGTTTAAGATCTCTGCTTTATTTCTTTTAATTTTTTAAATTAAAAAATGTAAATAGGCCAGGAGCAGTAGCTCACTCCTGTAATTCCAGCGCTTTGGGAGGCCGAGGCAGGCAGATTATGAAGTCAGGAGATCGAGACCATCCTGGCCAACACAGTGAAAGCCCGTCTCTACTAAAAATACAAAAATGGTGACGGGCGCCTGTAGTCCCAGCTACTCGAGAGGCTGAGGCAGGAGAATGGCATGAACCCAGGAGGCAGAGCTTGCAATGAGCTGAGATTGCACCACTGCACTCCAGTCTGGGCGACAGAGCTAGACTCTGTCTCAAAAAAAATAAAAATAAATAAATAAACATTTAGAACATGAACATAAAACACTTAAGGAAAACTACATTTTGCATTCACGATTTTAATGAATTGAGTAACTTAAAATCTTCATATGAGGAAATAAACACCTATTGTTTTCTCTGTGCTCCAAAAACCACTTTTCATGGAGAAAATAATTCATTTGACAACCTTAATATGTTTTCCATAAAATCCTGCTAAAAAGCATTATTAATACTTATTAACTTTGAATATACTGTATTTGCTATTATGGCTATTAACATTAAATCGACTAAATTAAAAATAATTACATATAGGAGAATAAGTAAGTAAAGTCAATAAGATCCATTACAAAGGAAATATTTAAATATTTTCCTAAGTACAGACTGGATACTGTATGTATTTTATGATTATGAGAGAAAGATATATTCATAAATATAGTTTCAAAAATCAATAAAACATTTAAAATATATACATATCACATAAATATAAATAGGCACAGTCACACATACATACTGAAATATGTCTTTCCAAATTTTCTGTACTAATATATTTTGCTTACATGGTTTAGTTCAGATTCTATACACAATTAGGCATCAACATTGTATTTATTTAATATTTTATTAAATTTCATATACATTGAATAAAATTTCAAAATTTAAAAATAAAATGAATATATCCTAAATGAAAATAATAAAATTAAACCACTTTTTAAAAAATCTTCATTATTATTGAAATAAAACCAGCAAAATGTTATTTGTGTATATATATATATTATTTTTCTCCCACTTTATACTTTGGATCTGTAATGATTAAAAACTCAATTTTTCTAACCTTACAAGTCTGTGCTTTATTATATCCACAGTTTTGAGTATGATTAATTGACAGTCCCAAAAAGAGTATCTGTTTTAGGAAGGCTTAATTTTCCTTTTGTCTGTGCTTTTATTTATTTATTTATTTATTTTAGAAACTGGTGTTTATTTTCTATCAACTATTTTTCCATGTTGCTTAAGAGCCCGTGTAAGAACAGCTTAAGACCATTCAGTGGTTGCTCCTAGCCATTCAGTGGCCTGAGCAGTGGCAGCTGTAGGCCAGTCTTCCGTGGCAGGCCGAGCACTCCAGTCTTCAGTAGGGAACTGCTGAATAGGCACAGAGGGCACCTGCACACCTTCAGACCAGTCTGCAACCTCAGGCTGAGTAGCAGTGAACTCAGGAGCTGGAGCAGTCCATTCACCCTGAAATTCCTCCTTGGTCACTGTCTTTTCAGCAGTAGCCTGCTCTTCTTTTTCAATCTCTTCAGGATCTCTGTAGAAGTAGAGATCAGGCATGACCTCCCACAGGTGTTCATGGGAAATGGTGCCACGCATATGCAGAACTTCCCGCGCCAGCATCCACTACATCAAACCCACTGAGTGAGCTACCTTGTTGTTGCATGGGATGGCAATGTGCTTTTAAACAACCAGTTTGAAAGCAAGTATTGTGTTTACACTGAAGGCTGCAACAAAGTGAACCACTTTAGCATTTCTTTTTTTTTTTTTTTTTTTTTTTCAGCTTGGTCTTCTAATGCTTTAGCCACCCTCGGCATGTGAGATAACCAACTCTTTCTCTATCATTGTACAAGGGGCAACAACTACCGGTTGCAAGCCACCAAAAACATGGTGTGATTAGTGTGCTATCATTAATTTCATGGATTCTCTGACTTGTTCCTCCTTGACATAGGGGCTTTTTATTTCAGGCTGGCTTCTCTTATGGTAGCTTAATGTATGCAGTGATGGCAGTTCTGATTTCTGTTTAACATTCCATCAACAGCAAGAGAAAGAAAGTCCCTGTGAATCCAAATTCCCAGCAACACTCCTGAAAGTCAGTATCATTGAATCAATCAATATTGGTGCCCCGTAGGATGAAATGATCTGTTTTTTGTTTGTTTGTTTACAAAATATACTATGAATTTGACTTTACTTGGATCTCCAAAAGATGTTGGAAACTATTGATTGGTGTCCTCTATAGCAATTGATTGGTATCCAATATAGTCATCATTTTTACATGTTACCTGTGAAAACTCCAAAGCTTAGTTACTGCCTCTGTGAGGTTATAAAATGAGTACTGATATTCAAACCAATTAAAGTTAAGATAATTTTAAGAAGCTATTGTTGAAAAAAAATGTGAACTTGAAGGAAAGTTTTAAAATGCATAAGTTAAATTTCTATTTTAACATTATCAGGAATAGTTTTGCTTTTCTATTAAGCTTTTCCATATTTATCTCATTTTGTCATGCCTATAGTTCAAAAACAATTTCTGTTGACAAGTTTGGGGGAAATTTGGAAGAAAATCCTTTTGTCAGCTAAAACCTAGGACAAGTCTTCTTCCAGATAGAAAGTACTAATAAGTTTTAACCATTTATTTTCCTAAAGCAAGTTACTCAAACCAAATTACTGAACTCTTTCTTTATCTAGATACCTACTATAAAGAATAAATAAAGTAAAACCTTGGCTTTAGATCTCTTCAATCATCTCACTCTCCAACTTCTAAAACATATTCAGGGATTATCAGTAATGTTCTATATCCATTCAAAATGTATGCCTTTGGAAATATCAAAGACATTATCCCCTTCAGTCCTATTTGCTTAAACAGTGCCTCCAGGATGCCTACCAAAGTCTTCCTTTAGACCTGTCAGGCACTTTCTCAAAGTTGATTGCCACCACTTCTACTTCCACATCATAGGATCATGTGGACTGCTCATGTCTCTCACCTTTAAGTAGAGAGCTCAGGTACCGTGGAAAATAATTTGGTTATTGTACCCCAGAGCTGTAATGAAGTGGCTGACTCCACTTTGAGGTGTTTGACTGCTCACAGTTTTCAAGCACATTTCCTCTTCTCCTTGTGCCTTACATCTGGGTAAGTGGATGAGAAAGTCCAGGTTCTCTCTCCTTTTGCACTGGCAAGAAGTTCAAATCATGCAATTTCAGGCCCTTGTAGGAACCCTCATTCCAGCTCTGCCTTTTAAATACATTAAAACTCCAAATCACTTCTTAACTGGATCTCTCAAGTCCTTTTCACACCTCTTTGGGAAGCCAGCTCTGCATCCCATGTAAGTCTCATTATGAGAGCCTTTTATAACCTTTTTGTGCACCTGTAGCATCATCAGTGTCAATATCCAAACAAAATTTTGGAGAAGCAGTCATGTAAAGAGTTGGTGACCAGATGCTATGGCTCATTCCTGCAATCCTAGCTAACTAGGAAAATGAGGTGGGATGATTACTTGAGTTTAGGAGTTAGAAGCTGCAGTAAATTATGATTGCACCACCGCACTCAAGCCTGGGCAACAGAGTGAGATTTTGTCTCAAAAATTGAAAAATAAAAAGCTAGGATGTGTGAAACTGTTTGACTATCTCTGATTTTTTTTTTTTTTTTTTTTTTTTTCTTGCAGGGGCTAGGGAAGCACACTGAGTTTTGAATACGTTCCAATGGAGCACCATAAAACTCACAATATTTTTGGAGCTCTATAGCATGTTCTCTCTGAACCAAATATTAAATGCTACATTATGTTAAAAGAAAAAAACTTTAGACAAATTAAATTTAAAATAATTTAGCAAATGTAAAATTCTCCCCAGGACCTGAAAGCTTACGGAGATGAATAACTCCTCCCTTCTCAGGCCCAGTTCCAAGGAGTAAGGCCACTTGCATCAGCAGCGTCCCTCAGCAAGATAGAAGAAGCAGGAAGAGAGGCAGCCCAAGACACCTACCCTGGCCAGAAGACAGGTACCCCTGAAGATAGAGAAAGAGGCCATCTATGTACAATGCAGCAGTTATGGCAGACCAGGACACTTCCTGTTTACAGGAGACTATAAAACCTTTGCCCGGTCCTCACTTGGGGCTGACTCCATTTTAGGCCTCAGCCTGCCTGCACCCAGGCGCTCATTGAAACAGCATGTGGCTCCACACTACCTTGTGTTGCCTGTTGGCGCATCCTTGGGGTTCAAACTAATACAAGAGCCTTACATCTGGCGCCAAAACCTGCGAGAGACTCAGGTTTGTGTCCCTCATGGACCCACCCCTCCACCCCAGAGAGCAGGCCACAGGAGCTGGATAAAGTAAGCTCCTCAGCCTCCAGTCGCCATTCCGTGCATGCATGTTGGTCACTGACCTTGCCTACTGGTAAGTTTCCCCAGGAGCCTGGTTAACAGGGAAAATTCTGCATGGCCTCTCTTGGTTTCTGCAGTCTGAAAACCTAACGTTGGTCCAAGAAGGCTCCGGCGTGTGCCAGGCACTCGCTGATCCATTTGTTCTTATTCCCTAAGCCATTTGATCCTGTTCCGGGAACAAAAAAGGCAGCGGTGATGATTGCACCTTTTATCATCTCCCTCCGGCCATCCACCAGGGTCTCCTTTTCCCTATTATTCCGAGCCTACCCTCTGTTATGGGAAACTCCTAATCCTTCATTCCAAAAAACAGGCCTCTAGACTGCCTCATAAAAAACCTGCAAACCTTAGGCTTCAGGCAAATTATCCACCCTAAGCTCCTTGTCTTTTTTTTTTGCAATTCAGTCTGGACACAATACAAATTGGATAATGGGTCCAAATGGCCTGCAAATGGAAGAACATTCGACTTTACAATTTTAACTCATTTAAGATATTATTGCCCAAGACTGGAGAAATGGAGATAAATTCCTTCTGTCCATGCCTTTTCGCACTCAGATCACAACCCGACCTCTGCAGATCTCACCTGTTCAAATTCTTCTCATCCATTCTCGCTGCCCTGATCGCCTTTCTCCTCCAGACCCT
The DNA here is from genome assembly GCF_003255815.1 of Theropithecus gelada. Lineage (NCBI taxonomy): Eukaryota > Metazoa > Chordata > Mammalia > Primates > Cercopithecidae > Theropithecus > Theropithecus gelada. Next base: position 94,580,253 of record NC_037672.1, on the reverse strand, counting down.
CCCTCCTTTTCCTTGTTAGATCCAGCAGACTGCTGTCCACCCCTCCCAGCACCTACCTCTCCCTCTCAACCATCTTCTTTAACCCCCTAAGCCTCCTCTTTATCTTGTCAGCCACCATCTTCCCAGACGCCATCTTCTCAGCTGCCACCTTCCCAGCCACCAGTTTCCCACCTACCATCTTCTCAGCTGCCATCTTCCCAGTCAGCTGTATACACTTCTTTTCCTACACTGTCCCCTCCTCAGGACAATTCTAGTATTCCCAGTACCTATTCTCCTCCCTCACCACCCTCTCCTGAGGCTTGTAAACCCATCCTGCTACCTTATGCCCCTATCTATCCTCCATTGCCTGTTAACCCCACTTCCCCCTTCAAACCCACAGCAGGAACCACTTCCAGGTTTTTCCTTCTCTCCTACCCATACTCACTCAGGAGCCATCTTTGGCCCATGCCCCACCCTTACTTCAGCACCAGTGCTAGAATGCCTCCTTTGGGAAGTGGCAAGAGCTGAAGGTATTGTTAGCGTTCATGTTCCCTTGTCCCTCACTGATCTCCCTCAAATTAGCAAAAGACTCGGTTCATTTCCAGAAGACCCTACCTCTTAAATTAGGGAGTTTCAATACCTTACCAAGCTGTATGAACTACCCTGACATGACTTCTACATAATCCTCTCTTCCACCTTCACCACAGAAGACTGAGACCATATCTGAACCCTAGCTCAGGCACATGCTGATACCATTCATCACCAGGCTCCTGCCCAGCTTACTGGCACAGAGGCAGTCCCCAAATAGGACCCCCATTGGGATTATCAAGATGGGGCCTCTGGAGGCCACCATCGAGACCACATGATTGTATGTCTCCTTGCAGGACTCAAAAAGGGTACCCATAAATTGGTAAACTATGAAAAACTTTCAGAAATCACCCAAGGTCCTGTTGAAAACCCAGCCCTTTTCCTCTCTCATTTAACTGAAGTCATGAGAAAGTATACCAGCCTAGACCCAGCCAGCCTAGAAGGAACCACCACCTTAAACCTTTGGTTCATCTCCCAATCCATCCCCGATATTCGGCACAAGTTTCAGAAGCTTGACAATGGTCCTCAAACCCCACAATGAGACCTTCTTAATTTAGCCTTCAAAATCTTTAACAATCTTAATGAGGAAAGTAAAAGGCAAAAAGAGGCAGAGTTTCAAATACTTGCCTCCACCATCAGGGGCCCTGCAGGCCCACAGGGCCACAGCTCCACATGGAAGCCTCCTAACAATCCATCTCCACCTGGCACCTACTTCAAGTGTGGCAGTGAAGGCCCCTGGTCCAGACAATGCTCAAACCCAAGTAAGCCCACCAGGCTGTGCCCCTTCTGTGGAAGACCCCAATGGAAGTGGGACTGTGAGCAGCCCCCACAAGGACCGCCCCCATCCCTTCCCAAGCCAGCCAAAACCTGCCACTCGGATCTCATTGGCCTTGCTGCTGAAGACTAACGGTGCCCTGGAATGGATGCCCCGGCAACTATCATCACTTCATCCAAGCCAAGGGTAACCCTGATGGTGGGAGATAGGCCAGTATGTTTTTTCATTAATACCAGGCCAACCTACTCTGCTTTACCTAATTTTTCAGGACCCACTCAGTCCTCCCAAGTCTCTGTTGTGGGAATTGATGGACAAATCTCCAAGCCCCAAGTCCCCCTCTACTTTTCTGCTCCCTTCACACCTTTTCCTTCACTCACTCTTTCTTAATCCTGCCCTCATGTCCAACTCCACTCCTAGGCAGAGACATCCTTCCAAAACTCCATGCTATTCTCCACTTCCACATTCCCCATGGTACCCAACACATCAACCCAGACTCCTCCAGGGCTTCTAACTTTCTTCTACCCCTCCAACTTCCCACCTTAAAACTTGCAACTTTTCCTTATCCCCCATCCGTAGTTATGCCCGCTGTTTAGGATACTTCCACACCTTCAGTTGCAGAACACCACACCCCCATCCACATTACCCTTAAAGAGCCCATCCAGTTCCTATCACAGAAGCAGTGTCCCACCCCCCAAGCAGCTCTCATAGGCCTAAAGCCTATCATTTCTCGCCTCCTCACCAGTCACCTACTCCGCCCAACAAACTCCCCTTTTTAACACACCAGTTCTACCTGCTAAAAAGCCAGATGGAACTTATCGCTTAGTTCAGGACCTCAGGCACATTAACCAAGCTTCCAGTAAGTCCTAACCCATATACTTTACTTTCCACAGTTCCCTCCAATACCACCCATTTTTCTGTTACAAACTTAAAGAATACTTTTTTCACAATTCCTTTACACCCTAATTCCTGAAAACTCTTTGCTTTAAGTAGGAAAACCCCGACACCCACCTTTCACGTCAGCTCACCTCGTACATACTACCTCAAGGTTTCAGAGACAGCACCCACCTTTTTGGACAGGCCCTTGCTCTGTACTTTATCCCTAAAACCGTCCACTCTTTTTCAACGTGTTAATGATTTCCTGTGTAGCCCTTCTCAAAGAGACTGCAACACCCATACTATCTCTCTCTTTTAAACTTCTTGGCAGAATGGGGGTATTGGGTCTCCCCGAAGAAAGCACAAATATGCACCACCTCAGTCACCTATCTAGGTCTAGCCCTTACCTCGTGAATACGAGGGCTCACAGATGACCGCATATCCCTCCACCAGTCCCTCTTGCCTCCACAGACTAAGCAAGAAATTCTCTCTTTTCTAGGACTAGTGGGATATTTTAGGCTCTGGGTTCCCTCCTTCACTTTACTTGCCAACCTGTTACACAAGCTGCTAAATGCTCTCTCCATGAGCCTTTAAAACCTGCACAGCCTGTTACCCAAACTTTCTGTCCACTCCAAAAGGCTCTCATCTCAGCCCCCATCCTCACTCTCCCAGACCTCACCAAACCTTTCTCCCTCTATACCAACAAACAGCATGGAGTTTCACTAGGTCCTCTAACCCAGTCTGAGGGGCCCACCCTTCAGGTTATCACCTACCTCTCTGAACAACTTTAAACCACAGTTCTCAGATGGCCTGCCTGCCTCCATATCACTATGCTAACCAGCTCCCATCTAAACTCAGCCATGCTCTTACCTGAAGCTACAACCACCCAAGACCCTACATACTTCTGTGTGAACACTGTTCAAATCTTTCTTATACATTTTCCAAACCTAACAGACCAATCCCTTCCAGATGCCTCCTTTACTTCGTTTGTAGATGGCAGCTCCTTCCTACATCAAGGATGCTGGAATGCTGGTTGTGCTATAGTGTCACCCCCACACACACGCTATTGAAGCCAATCAGCTCCCCCTAGGCACCACCTTCCAAAAAGCTGAACTCATTGCTCTCACTCGAGCTGCCAGACAACAAATTAACGTATATTCAGATTCTCGTTATTCATTCCATATAGTACACTCACATTCGTCTATCTGGAAAAAAGCAAAGTTTCCTAACTACAAAAAAAATAAAATAAAATAACTTCCTGTCATAAATGGCTCCTTCATCAGAAAGCTCCTTCAAGCTGCCAGACTGCTACAGAAAGTTTCCGTCATTCATTGCAGGGGCCACCAAACCCCAGACATTCCTGTATCAGCTAGAAATGCACTAGCAGATCAGGTAGCCAAACAAGTAGCCCTACAACCTGTGCAAAGCCAGTTTCTGTCCCTGCAGTCGTTCTCACGTCTTTACTCCTCGGAATAAAAGGAGGACTTCTGAGCCCAAAACCTTCAAAAGCAAGGACAATGGTATGTCAAGAAAGGGTGTTTCATTCTTCCTTCCACATCTCCAAAGCCTCCACATCTCCAAAGCCTTCCACATCTCCAAAGCCTCCACAACTCTTTACATGTTGGTCAAAAACCTCTCGCAACTTCTCCGCCCTATTCCACTTGTCCTCACCTTTCCAGCCATGTTTGAGAAATCAGCCAGTCCTGCTCTATCTGCCATTCAGTGTTAAACTCCAGCACTTCCTCCGGCTGCCACCTTTTCCTACCCACCAAGCCCGTGCCCAGGTACCTGGGGAAGATTGGCAAGTAGACTTCACTCACATGCCTCCCGATAAATGGGTCTGCTATCTTCTAGTCTTTGTCTGTGCTTTCTCCGGGTAGGTAGAAGCATTCCCAACAACTTTAGAAGGTGCAAATATCTTCACATAAACTCTCATCATGCATGTAATTCCCCGTTTCTGACTCCCAGTGTCCATCCAGTCCCATAATGGACCCGCGTTCATCAGCCAAATTACTCAAGGTGTCTCTACATCCTTAAGAATAAAGTAGGTTCTCCACACACCCTACAGGCCTCAATCTTCAGGCAAACTTGAAAAAAGGAACTCTGTCCTTAAAGCCCAACTTACCAAGCTGGCTCTAGAAACCCACCAGTTGTGGAGGTAAAATCTCCCTTTCACCCTCATGACACTCCATGCAACACCAAAGGCATCATGTTTTTATAGTCCCTTTGAAATCAAGTATGGCCAAACTTTTGTCTTGGGGCCTCCACACTTACCAGACTCTGAGGCACTCAGGAATTACCTCCCCTCCTAATCCAGACACAATTTTTCATTCATGAAGTAGGAGATGAGGCCATGCCCATCCCTGTTGACACTTCCTTGTCCTCTCAATGTAACTGTCTTGTAGGCACAGACGTGTTTATCTGCCCGACCCTCACCCAAAAGCTACAACCAAAGAGGACAGGCCCCTACACTGTGATATTCAGCACGCCAACTACAGTGAGAGTCCAACGACCCCCGAACTGGGTCCATCACACCAGGGTCAAGCTCATCCCCAGCTACGCCTTCCTCCAAAACACTAGCAGTGGGCAACACACTCGGAGTCCCTGTATATAATAACCTAAGCAAAGAAAAATGGTGGTCCTTAAACATAGGAGGAAGCCAAAGATGGCAAGGGGATGAATGGCCTCTGGAAGAGATCCGCGAATAGAATGATCCTGCCACTTTGGCTGAGGGTGGTTCATGGATTTATTGTACTCCTATATATATGCTAAATAGAATAATTAGACTACAGGCTATTCTAGAGATAATCACTAACCAAACCACCTCAGCCCTGGAAATGCTCGCAAAATAACAAAACCAAATGCGTACAGCAATTTATCAAAACAGGTTAGCACTAGACTACTTATTAGCAGAAGAGGGTGGAATCTGTGGTAAGTTTAATATCTCTAATTGCTGTCTTAATGTTAGACAATAATGAAAAAGTGGTTCTGGAAATCACTTCAAACATCAGAAAAGTAGCCCACTTACCAGTCCAAACTTGGAAGGGATGGGACCCAAGAAACCTTCTAGGAGGGTGGTTCTCCAATTTAGGAGGATTTAAAATGCTTGTAGGGACAGTAATCTTGATCAATGGGCTCCTCCTGTTTCTCCCCTCTGTTATTCCACTGATAATAAAAGCCATTACCATTCTTGTTGAACCTACACTTAATCAGCAGGCAGTCCGGATGATGCTCCTGCTACAACAACACAACGGATACAAACCTGTCTCTCAAGAATACACCAAAAGTTAAGCTTTTCTTTTTCCAAGATGCCCATGCCACCCCAGTGTCACCCATGAAGTAGTTATTGAGAAAGTCGTCCCTTTTCCCTTTTTCTATAACCAAATAGACAGGAATGTAAGATTCTCCCTGGGATCTGGAAGCTTAAGGAGAAGAATAACTCCTCCTTTCTCAGGCCCAGTCCCAAGGTGCAAGGCCACTTGCGTCAGCAGCGTGCGTCAGCAGCGTGCATCAGCAAGATAGAAGAAGCAGGAAGAGAGTCAGTCAGAAGACACCACCCTGGCTGGAAGACAGCTACCCCTGAAGATCAAGAAGACAGGTACCCCTGAAGGCCATCTCGTTACAATGTAGCAGTTATGTCAGACTAGGACACTTGTTGTTTGCAGGAGACTATAAACCCTTTCCCCATCCTCACTTGGAGATGACGCCATTTTAGGCCTCAGCCCGCCTGCACCCAGGCACTCATCAAAACAGCATGTTGCTCCACACCACCTCGTGTTGTCTGTTGGCATGCTCTTTGGGTTCTAACCGATGCGAGAATACTACAGCAAAGAACTACTCATGAATCAGACAACCCTCAGAACCAGAAGAGGTTCATAGAGCTCTGTTTTGCAGTGGGCAGGCAACATTTGTGGAGAGAAAATGGAAGTGAGTTACAGAAACAATTTGATTGATTACAGCTTGGGGTTTGCCTTATTTGAACATTGTATGATCAGTTGGCTGCCTATGATTGATTAAAGCTCAGCTGGTATTACTGGCTGAGACAGCTATTTGTTACAAAAGTATACTCCTCATTTAGGTTTTTAGTTAGTTTATGTACTGAGTTAGATGCAGTTCATTACATAAGGACTCCGAATCACTGTGAACTGGAGCCTCAGGTCAGATTTAATTTAATTTAACAATTTACTATTAAATACTGTTAAATTTGTTACTGTTTTTTATATAGCTTTTCTGTTTTGAATACTCTCTTCTTGAGTTCAAGAACATTATCTTGGCTTTTTTTTCCCCTACCCTTCCCCCACCATATAGGACTTAGTGCAGTAATAAGCACACATTTATTTATTTTTGTATATTAGGATATTTTCACATCCTTTAAGGCAATATATAAAAGAAGGATTGATGATGTATTTTATGTAAAACAGTCAGATGTTTGCTTGAATAAACAATTTAACATCTTATAGTACGGTAGGTTAATGTGAGATTGTGTTATACAAAAAACAAGCAGAAATAACTTATAATTACAATGTACCATTATGTGGAGTTGTTGATTCTACAGCACTGAATACATAAACATTTACTGAACATTGATTATATTCACACCCCTGCATTAGTTTCTTTTGTTTAGTTTTGAACAGCTTTATTGAAATACAACTCATGTATCATACTTTCATCTTCGTAAATTGTGAAATTCTATGTTTCCAATTATATTCACAGGTTTGAGTAAGCATCATCATAATCTCATTTTAAAATATTATCCCCCTAAAAAATTACCCATTAGCTGTTACTCCCTATTCTCTCACATAGGCAATCTCATAACTCCTAATCTAAGCAACCATAATATATTTACTGTATCTCTATAGATTTGCCTATTTTTTTCATTTCATAGAAATGAAAACATAACATATGAAGCACATATGAGTTTGTAGTGGATTTAGCTTAAGATATTGATTAATTGTTTTATATATTTCTGTAGATGATTTCCAATTTCTCCATTCTCTTCAAATACCTAAACCTTTTCACTTTCAGCAGATGTCCTTGATTCCACCTTTAAGAAGGAAATAGAAACATCAGAAGAGGGTTTTCCAACTTCCTTCCACCAAACTTAGCAACCTACAAGCAGTGATACAATTTTTTCTCATTCTTTTTTGTTGTAATGTACATTTTCCCTCTATTGTCCTTAAATGTTGTGGTTCCTGAATGTTAGATTTGTTTTTCTCATTCTGTTCTCTGACTTTATTTCTTTTATAGTACAGTAACTTCAAAATGTATGTATTATATATTAGGTTTTATCTATCGTAGCAACTCCACTTACAACACAGTTAAAACTCAATTCAAAATCTATTCCATGTATACTGTATCTATTGTTCCACAATTATTAAATAATAACTATCCACACAGCGGCACAGGGTCAAAATCTACCTTAACCAATATATTTTAAAGTCCAGGATATAAAAGCCCAGGAATAATTATAGAGAAACAAAACCTCTGCCTCTAACTAAATTACATTCTGGAACAGATGGTATTTATTAACCAAATATTTATGTGCATAAATATATTTAAAGTTTGTATTAAGCTCTATGTAGGAAAGGACTAGAGTGCCATGAATGCAAATCAAGGGACGTGACCTAGTCAAGGCAATCAGGGAAAGTTTCCCTGAGGGAATGATATTAAGTCAAGGCCTAAAAGGGAAGATGACAAAAAAATAGCAGATGAGTAGGGGCTTTGCATAATATCACGTACCCTTAGGTCAAGGGAATTGAACTCATTGAGCCTTGTGGATTAATAATGGGGATTCATAAATGAAAACTGTGGCAGTTGCCAGAATTATGGAGAACAGACCATGGGCAGCCAGCAGTGAATAAATATCAGATCATATTGTCCTATTGCTCCCTTAAAAAAAAAAAAAAAAGATATTCAACATGGCATAAGAATGTCATGACCAAACTGGCCTTTCCTTTAGTCTCCAGACACTGTATTTTTTCATCTACGTAATATACCCCTACTCGTCTGTTATTTTTTTGTCGTCTTCCTTTTAGGCCTTAACCTCATATGACTCCCTCAGGGAAACTTTCCCTGATTGCCTTGGCTAGGTCAAGTTCCTTTATTTGCATTCATGGCACTCTACTCTTTAACTACATAGTGCTTAATACGTCATGAAATATATTTACACACATAAATATGTGGTTAATAAATACCATCTGCACCAGAATGTAATTTTAGTTAGAGGCAGAGATTTTGTCTCTCTATAATTATTCATTTGTCAGACATATCACATGTATAATACGTATTTTTGAAATGGATTCATTAATGAAGGAATAGCTACAAAATTATGGTTTGAATCCATTGAATTCCATCTACCAGGCGTGTGTGTGTGTGTGTTGTATGTTCATGTATGTGTGTGTGTGTATATATCTGCCAACATTTTCTGTTCAGTATCATTAGTATTTTGAAGCTTAGGGCACAAGAACGCAACAATAATTGATTTGAAAAGCTGCCTAAGTTACACTATATGAATGTTCATTGCTGTTTCATTATTAGAAAAAAATACCCTACTTATTCTTTCCAGTTTCCCTGGGGTAGGAGGAGATCAGGTAAAAAGAAAAAAAAGAACAAATCTACTTTTGAATATTCTAGTTCAATAGACATGCTAAAAACAAAAGTACCTCCTGATCACTTGAAAATGTTGAATATTCATTTTGGAGTTATGTAAAATGAGACTATTAAAAAGCTGATTTTTGTTGTTGTTGTTTTTGGGATGGAATCTTGTTCTGCCGCCAAGGCTAGAGTGCTGTGGTGCGATCTTGGCTTACTGCAACCTCAGCCTCCCGGGTTCAAGCGATTCTCTTGCCTCAGCCTCTGGAGTAGCTGGGACTACAGGCATGCACTACCATGCCTGGCTAATTTTTCTTTTTTCATATTTTAGTTGAGATGGGTTTTCGCCATGTTGTCCAGGCTGGTCTCTATCTCCTGATCTCATGATCCGCCCGTCTCGGCCTCCCAAAGTGCTGGGGTTACAGGCATGAACCACCGCGCCCCGCCTAAAAAGCTGATGTTTATAATAAAAATTATTAGTAAGTCTATGAAGAAAATATAAATCAGACAAGAGTATTAAAATATTATGATTAGATACCCACTTTTCAGAAAAAGAGTATCCAATCAGTAATTTTAAAATTAGCAATAAGTGACAAGTGAATTCCTTAATTTTAGTTACATATCAAATAGTTTCTATTACTAAAAGAAAACCTATTTTAAAAATATATTTTATTCACTTTTACATTAAAAGAATAGTGCCAATTGGAAAGAATCTAAATTTTGCTAAAATTGGAAAACTTTATTTAATATTGGAGGGATATTTTCATATTTTCACAGAGAAATATTTTTTCTGTGAAATATAACCATATATATCACCTAATGTACATAAAATAACCATAAACCATGTATATAACCATATATATTTAAAATTACCAAAATTATACACACATATATATACATATATATGTAATGTTAGAGACAGGACCTTGCTCTGTCACTCAATCTGGGGTGCAGTGGTGCAATAATGGTTCACTACAGCCCTCCCACATCAGTTTCCCAAGTAGCTGTGACCACAGGCATGTGCCACCATGATTGGCTTTTTTTTTTTTTTTTTTTTTTTTTTTTCCATAGAGATGAGGTCTTGTTCTCTTGGCCAGGCTGGTCTCAAACTTCACCTGAAGCAATTCTCCCATACTAGAACCCAAAGTGCTGGGATTACAGACATAAGCCACCACACTCAGGCTGTTATATATTTAAATAGCATTTTAGCACATAAAATAAGATGACTATTGATACAAAATGGCAAAACTCACCGAATAAATGTTGCAGTTGCTGAAAGTTATTGTAAGTCTATGGCTAACATCACTTTTATAGAAAAAGCCGTTATTTAAAAATATGAAAAATCACCATAGCCTATGTAAAAGATTAGGTCCATGCTCTGTCCATATTCGCAATGCAGTCTTAAGGTTCAGGTCCTGAATTCACTGTGTTTATTTTATTTTTTCCTATTTTATCTGTCTTCTTTCTGCCTGAAAGCTTTCTGTAAGTATTGAGTTAGATTTACTTGAGAATTTGTGGTGGAGATAAACTGCTAAGTTTATTTTGCTGTGTTTAAGATATGGTAATAGAGAATATACATCTAATTTATTTACTAAAAAAAAGAAAGCTTCCAGCTGAAAATGATGCCAGGCTGAGGCTGGAAGAGTTAATTTGACCAACGATGTGTGTTTTAGAAAAATGAGGATAAAAGGGGAAGGGAATTCCAGAAATACAATACGTGTGGTTGTGATATATATTGGAAAAACATAGACATTATAAAATATAAAATGCAAACTATGGTAAAAACCAAAACCTGTAGCATCTTGCATAACTTAGCTCAAAAACAACCAGCATGCTCTAAACAGAGAATTGATTTATGTTTTATAACACTCTATGAACAGTGTAGTCATCAGAAGTCAGGGGACAAGGTGGCAAAAAAAATCCACTTCTGAGGCATTTTTAATGATCCAAGTGTAAGCTTAAAATGAAGCAGTTATTGTGGTGTTGGAGAAAAGTAACAGCTTTTAAGATGAAAAATTGCTATGGGTTTGCATTAATTTTACTCTTGTCAAATTTATTTTCAGAATAGCACAGCAGACAATTTTTGGCTTAGGTAATTAAGTGGATAGGAACATTAAACCTAGGTGAAAGAATAGAACTCCAATTATTTAACTCCAGAGGAAATTGTAATTGTTTACCAAAATTCGGAGTTGCATGCCTTAAATGCCTTAAAGAAGGCATTTCTTTTTGGCTTATGGACTCAGACATACTTTTACAGGCACAATAGGTATTAATATTTTGAGTGACTATATTCTACATTGAATAAAAGCAAACAAAAACATTTCTAGCATTCTTTTAATTGCATTGTGTTTGCGGTTGTAATACTGTACTTTTCTTATTCAATTAGGAATAGTGGAATATATCTATTCATTTTTTGCTCTGTCTTAAAACAACTTGAGATACATTACAATAGTAGACACACTCAGAGTGTGTCTATTAAAGAGTAGCAGGGAATAAATCCACAGAAAAGGAAAAAGTAAATAAACATAACAACATATGCAGAAAATTGGAATTATGTCTCAGTACCTCTAAGGCCACCAATTTTAATTTTTTTCCTGGCCAAAGCAAGAATGTTCTCTTAATTAATGGCTTTGTTATTTTTCCATACTTGGTATGTTGTTGATGTGAACAATTCAGCACTTTCCTTTGACCCCTAAGATGGCCAGAAGAATAGATTTGAAGCCATTGCTGTGGGTCATCTCACAGAACCTTTACTATGAGTATTTTCATATCAAATGTGTAAGGTGTGCTGAAATAATCTCACCAGGGGATGTAGAGTCTTTGTGTTCTCAAAATATTCAGTTCTGTCTTTCTAAAAGGCTATTCTCAGAGAAGCCTGATCTCACTTCCATTGTTAGGATATGTGATTGCCTGAATATTTGAAAGTTATTTTCATGAGACACTTTGGTCCCCCATTTCAGTCTCCCAAATAAGGAAATCTTCCCCTTATGCCTCCCAAGTATCAAGGTGACTAAGGAACGATAAAAATAACTTTGAGGAGATATATAGATGCATCTTTAAAACTTCAGGCTCTAAAGCCTCATTATCTAAAGCATAATATCGTAATAACATTAAGCAACTTGTCCAAGGTCATGCATTTGTCATATAAAATAATGAAAATCATATTCAGCCTGCTCTTCCTCCAGAGCCCAAAGTCTTGCCAGTATGCTAGGCTGCCTTAAGTTTATTGCTTGTAACATTATTTTCATGAGTGGCACAAAATTAATGGGGTTAAGAGATCTTATTTGAAAGTACTAACTACCGTATCATCCTCTTGAAGATTAACATTGATGGTTATTACATTAAAATCTATCAATCCCCTGAAGACAATGCTTATGTAACATTCCCATGTCACAGCTTTGTTTGCCTTTTCTGTATCCTTCATACCACCAGGCCTGCATTGGGGTTTAAAATCCTCCTTTCTCCTCAAAGTTGCTTCCAGATCATTCTTCTTCCCTTCTCTATATAAATACAGATTTGATTTCATCATCAGTGTACATAATTCCTCCTATGCCTACATTTTGTAACCATCTTAATATTCCACCTCACATTTTCCATACATCAATTCCTATATTATGTAAGCCACATTGAGATGTATAATACTCTGAACCTACCACATTGTTACTCTCTCCCATCCTTTGTCTTCCCTTCCTTCTTATAAAACTAAGATGCCCTGGTTCATGATAATGAATGAAACACTCTTGTTCTTAACTTGTTCTGTGAATATTACCTGGCAAAACCAGAATCCTATTCATATCTTCTTCTACCTATTTTGTGCCTGAACCCACACAATAGCTGATAGTGGTTGGAGAATAATCCATAATCACATTAATTGGTCTTATTTTAAAATCATAATGATGAACTTTGTATAGGCAAACTATTCTACTTTTTAATTTTCTTCTTGAATTTTTTACTATCTCTTTTATGATTTTGACACTCAACTGGCAACTTTGCTTTCTACTGTAAAAAGTATACATGTAATGAAAATGAAATCTCAAAGAGCAATTCACCTCACCTATTTGCATCCATGTTCACAAATTCTGCCTTCATTCCTGCTACTATGATGAAATATGCCTGGTATTTGTCAACCTGTGTGCTTGGACACTAGACCCCCTTTCCCCATGTTTATTTAGGGTGACAGTTCTTGCAGTTATCCCCTGACTGCCATAATCAAAATTTCAGTATCTACTAAATCATTCCTATCAGTAAAGATACAGTATTCTCAAAGCTCTTTTCTTTTGTATAACACAAACATCTTTTTTATCCCATATGGCCTGTTTCTGTTTCCCTGAATAGCAAACATTTTCCAAGGTGATCTATGCTCACACAAGTCAAATCCTCTCTTGCCTACTTTCTGAATCCTATCATTTTGCAAAAGAGCTCTTTATAAGACAAAAAAAAAAAAAAAAACAACCTTCCAAATTAACAAATACAATGGTAAATTTAATGTACTTATCTAATTTGGTCAATCTGAACAATTTGGTATAGTCAGTCACCTCCTTTTATTTGATGTACATTTATTTTTCATTGACTTCCAAGATACCATACTTTACTGGATTTATTCTGATGTCTCCTTCTCAGTTACAGTGACTGGTCACTGAAATCAAGAAGTTAAAATGTCCAGGGTCTTATTCTTGGGATCTTTAGCCATATTTGTCTATACTTACTCACGCACTTGGTGATATTGTTCAGACAAAAGTCTTTCAAATACTGTCCATATACTGATAACAATCAGGTTTAGATTTCAGACCTAGACCATTACCTCTGAGTTCCAAACTCAAATATTTTAACTAGTTATCTACATTAACTTACACATTTAGTATGCATTTTAATCATAAAATGACCAAAACTAAAACCACTGACAGGATTTATTCTCTTGGTTGTTTGTAGCTAACACATAAATTACTTTTTCCATCATTTAATTGCTAATGTTTAATTTCCCATGTTAAATATTTTTCTGTTATCAAATCTGTGTGTGTGTACAGATTTGTGTGCATGTGTGTGTATACACACCTATATGTATTTTTATATGTACATGTAATACAAAATCTGTGGTAGAAAGAATAATGTTCACCACCCACAGTGACTTGGCACATATTAATTAAAGTTCACGAGATGGGGAGATTATACTAGATTGTCTAGATCACCAAAAGTATTCATAATCATCATGATAGTAGGCGGGCAGGAGAGTCACAGTCAGGGAAGGATATGAGACTACAAAAAAAAGTCAGAGTAATTCAGCCACAAGCTATGAAATATGAGTAACCTTTGGAAGCTGGAAATGGCAAGGATCAGATTCTTCCCTAGAGCATCCAGAGAGATTTTAGTTTTGCCAACACATTGATTTTCACTCTGTAAGATCCATTTCAGGTTTTGACCTCCAGAACTATATGACAATAAATTTGTATGATTTTAAGCCACAAAATCATTGGTAATTTGCTGCAGCAGCAGTAGAAAATTAATGCCAAATTTTTTTTATCTATTTCTATTTTTCTATCATCCCTTTATAACTATTAATCTAGTCAAGATTTTTACCAAGCGTTTATTTATATCTTAATATATACCTTGCTCTGCTTTAAATATGTGACAAATGTTAACTTATTTTCATGTTTTGTAAAGTATTCTAACAGTCTTACCAGAGAGACAACATTATTATGCCCATTATAGAGATGATGAAAGTAAGGCACAAGACATACAGCATCTTATCAGAGTTAAAAAATGGGTAAGTTCTTTGTTTATCTTGAATAGACTATGATTCTTTTATTCAAAGGTGCTTGCACTAGCTCTTCTGGCTGCCTGTTATAATCTTTTCTCAGACCTCTAAATTTCTGACTCCTTATAATTCTCATCTTAGTTTAGAGCTAGCCTCTGCAAAAATAACCTTTCCTGGTGAAAGTCGTTTAGCAGTCATACAGCCACACTCTTCCATTCTGTCCAATCATTGCATTTATTACTACCTGGCCTTAGTGTTACTTGCTTTTTGTTGTTGTTTTAATATTTTGTTTCCCTCCATTAGAAGATAATTGCATGAAAACAGGCTATTTTTGTATGTTATCGTTACTAACTTTGAGACTTTGGCACTCGAAAATAATAGTTTATTATTTTGTAATCATCTGACTCTCAGTTTTTGTTTTTATTTATTTACTGGCAAATGTTTATTTTTTAATATTCCCTTCCTGATTTCTTTGAAGGTAAGCAAATATGAAAAATATTTATTATCAGTTCGTATCAAGATAGAGTGATAGATGTGATAGATAACCGCAAGTAAAATTAAAGGTGTTAGGATTATCTAGGCTTCATTGGAGAATTCTTGTAATTATATCTCAGAGATAAAGTTGAATGTCTGGTCCTACACCTTTAATGGTAAGCCACTGCAATTTTGTACGTAGAGCTAATATGACCAGTTTTATGTTTCAAAAAACTAATCTCAGACAGTTTGTAAAATGATGTGGAATAGACAAAAAAATAAATTAATGCATGCATGTATCTCTATGAAGACTATGAGGCTAACATGGAACATGGCAAGCACATAGCATTTAGTGCATGAAATTTACTGTATTTCCATTTACAGGGAATTAAATTCTGAAGATTGCCATGGGTACTCATCTACAAAATACAAACTACATCTGTAAAAGATGAAGAGCATCTTCAACTCACAAGCACATGAGGGTGTTAGAAAGTTAGTAGTTGAAGTCATGAGCTTTTAGCTGTAACTGGTGTATTGATGATTTTATGCAAGAAATATTTGAAACTATGATCACATATACACATACATAAGAAATAACAGCATCTATTTATTTATACCATCAGGTAAGCAAATCTACCTTTCGATGAACTTATTGTAAATACTGACTTTCATTATATAATTGTTATTATGGACAATTGCAACATAGCAAGAAAGTGAGTATTCAGTCACTAAGTATAATGTAGGGCACAAATGTACTCATTTTCTCCCAAAACTCATTTACTAAGAACATACTATGCACTAATCAGGCACTTTACTAGTCAATGTGGTTCTCACAGTAATATGCCAAATGCCTTCATGAAACCTATGGTTTTGTGACATATTTGGACCAACATAGGAAGCAATTGCAGCACAAAATGATTTGTCTCATAAAAATTGATGTTTTAAGAGTATACAGTAGAGGCAAGTGATGTTTTCAGAAGAAAATGGTTTTCAAAGTACAGCCTAGACAAATAATAATTAAGAGTTATTATGCTGAAGATGGGGAAGTTAAAAAGAAGAATATGTGAGAAGGAAAGTGTCCTGGCAAGAAATTAAATTATGCATTTAAAGATGGTTGGAGCTTGGTAGACAAGAAGGAACTTCCAAGAGATTGATACAGATAGTAAGCAGAAAGACAATAATGAAGGTCCACCCAAGCCATTGAAGAGTTTGTGTTTTGCCTTGGAGCGATGGTGTGCTACTGATGTAATGAGAAATCAAATAATGCTATTCAGTGTGTGTTGATAAAATTGTTCTAGCTGCCATGTGCAAATTTATCTTCAACTCATTTTGTTTCCAGAAATGTTGGGTGTGCAAAGTATATAGTAATTATTTTAAAATTAATAAAATAATATATTCATTAAGCATCTCCAGTGTGTTGTGCCTGGCACTAGGAATATGTCAGAGAACAAGGCAGTCATGATCCATGTCCTTCTGAGCTTAGAATATTCTAGAGGCTGTCCAGCCAGCTGTTGACAGTTTTCAGATCTGAACTCCAGAAACAGGACTTGGCTGTTGTTAAAAGTTAGAAAGTCAGTTTTATAAATATCATAATAGAAAGAGTCAACATCGCTATCAATTAAATTATGACCCACAGATTTTACTCTTTAATTAAATTTAAAAGCAAAAAGCAATGCATCTCATGTATATACATTTACATTGACTCAATTTTTGACATATTAAATATAAATATACATCTAATTTTAACACAAACCAAATATTTATACATCTATGTTGGGCATTTTCAACAACATCTCTCTAGACACATTCAAAATGACAGTGTCAAATAGTTCTTGAATAAAAGTTCATGAGACAGATGGTGTTGTGCCTGGATGTAAACATCAGGAGCTCTAAAATACCATTAAAGCACATAGATGACTTTTAGCAAGCTAATATTTGATATGATTCAGATAAACAATTCAGTCCTTCTATAGCAAATAACTTACCATATACCATTTATAACAGGAATCCACCTACATAACAATGAAAAATAAATAACTTCAAGAGTACATAAGTTGTGAGCAGGCCAAATTCTAAGTGCTAAAATATTGAGTAGTTTGGATATAAATAATACTTTATAATTAGTTGCCTGCAATTTTAAGGTGCTATAAAATTATTCAAAATCTAGTAAAGCCCTATAGATATGACAAAAACACAAAGTGATATGGAAAAATGATTAGCTTTCTTATGTTATTTCGGTTGAGTTATAAACTAGTTTGTGCTTTAAAGAGAAATCCCTTATAAACAGAAAAAATATAACAGACCATATCACCCTATCATTTGCTGGGTGCACATATCAGGACAAGATGCATATCACATAAGCTACTTTGCATGTGCCCATTTATAAAAGGTGTCTAGGATACTGTCTGATTTGTAAATGAGCATTGGTATATTGGGAAGCATAATAAATAAAATGGACTGGGAACAGAAAAGTAAATAAATTAAAATTTATTTTTATTACACATGATGCCTAACAGCTTTAAGAGGATTGTTTCTTGCATTGCATTCAACATCACAAGAGAGT
This sequence comes from Theropithecus gelada, assembly GCF_003255815.1. NCBI lineage: Eukaryota > Metazoa > Chordata > Mammalia > Primates > Cercopithecidae > Theropithecus > Theropithecus gelada. Next base: position 94,562,658 of record NC_037672.1, on the reverse strand, counting down.
TATTCGCATTGTGTGAAAGTGCAGATTTCTACAATGACTTGACTTTAATGTTCAATATCTGGTCCCAGAGGTAGTTATACTTCATTATTACCTGAACTGATTTAACAAGGATGAAATGAAATTTCCTGGGATCTGCTTGTCTTTTGTTTGTTTGAAATTTTCATTTCCTTTTTTGATGTCACCATTACTAGATGTTCAATGCCCTAATTCTTTCCCTGATGTTCAACAAAGCTATCACTTCATTGAATTCTGTAACACTATTGAAATGTTAGTATGGTGAGGTCAGTAACTGTGTTTTTATTGTTTGTTTCTTATGGTATCACGTAGCACTCAGGTGCATGTTTATTACTGTCTTTATCTGTCAGTATAAACTAAGTTATGATAGGAATAAGTGACCACATAAAACTTCCTGGCTTATTATAATAAAGATTCAATTCTCGTTCATGCAACATGTTCCTAAGCAGTTGTTTCCCTAGTCCCTGTCATCATTTCTTTGGGAACTTGGATGAAGAAGAAGCCTCTAAATAAAAAATTTCCAATCTTGTGACAGAGTTAAAAGTGACATAGCAAACTATAAGTTTACTCTTAAATATTCAACACAGAAGCTTTCACCCACATTTGATTGGTCACAGCAAATTATATGGACATTTCTGAGTTCAACACAATAGAAATATATATTTTCCTCGCAAAGAGTGGTCTTATAGAAAGTAAATTATAGTTTTGATAATCAGTAATACAGTCTGCAACAATATTTACTAGAGACCTATTGAAAAATATTCATTTAGGACTATGGCTCATGAATATTATTAATCAAGTTTAAAAAGTATGGCTCTGGCAACTGAACAATCAGTTTTAAAATGTAGTAAGCCACAACCTATATGTTACTCATTTGTTTTCTATGTCACTATGTCACAAACTCTCATGACCTCAAGTAGGCTTGTATCTGGACTCAGCATGCCTTGTCTTTGTTTTGATCCTGTCTAACCTGGAATTTGATATCTAACTCTCAGATTTTGAATTCCTTGTGTATGTGAGGTTTATGAAAGTCTTCTTGAGACATGTTCTTATAAACTCTGGCTTCATGACTACTCTTTCTATCAGTAAACTGGAATCCGTAAATTTAAATACAATGTTTGTCACTTTTTAATTGTGCGACCTTGAGCAGGTCACCTAATCAGTCTCTGTCACAGTTTCCTTGTCTGTAAAATGAGGTTAGTAATACTAACTAGTTTATGGTATTATTTTGATAACAAATAAGATTAATATTTGTAATATGGCAAAAAGGCAAGGTGTATAATAAGGTTATGCTATTCCTTTTTTTTTTTTTTTTTTTTCCTAAGACGAAGTCTTGCTCTATCTCCCAGGCTGGAGTGCAGTGGTGTGATCTTGGCTTACTGCAAACTCAGCCTCCCAGGTTCAAGCGATTCTTCTGCCTCAGCCTCCTGAGTAGCTGGGACTACAGGCACGCATCACCACACCTGGCTAATTTTTGTATTTTCCGTGGAGAAGGGTTTCACCATGTTGGCCAGGCTGGTCTCGAACACTTGACCTCTTGATCCACTCTCCTTGGCCTCCCAAGTGCTGAGATTACAGGCGTGAGCCACTGTGCCTGGCCAGGTTATGCTATTCTTAATTGCCATACATTTTAAATCTGAAACATAAATTAGGATATATTTCATGTGATTATACCAAACCATATATTAATATGCAATTGGAGCATTAAGTAGATTTTTCTTTTCTATAATGAAGATTACTTAGACAACTCATATAACATATTTTCATAGCAATGTGATCCTCTATGAATGGCCCTCTTCATAGATCCTAATCACAAATATTCGTCACAGTTGTCAGCATTTGATAAGAACTTTGAAAATCAGTTACCCTTACAGATGTTATATCATCAACTGCCTTAAATAATTTCATGTAACTTGATGTCATATTTTTCCTACCTCATCATCTCTCAGTCTTATCCACTTAACAGTTAACACCCTCTCATGCTGCAGGACATGGGAGTATAACTAAAACCTTATCTTTCAGTGTTGTCTTTAATTGCATACTTATAAACTTGAAATCCAACTTTATAAACATGACTTCAACCATCTAAATGTTTAACATTATAAATTCAACACTTCTTATCAGAGTTCTAATAAAAGTTGTTAACTCATTGATGTCTATATATTACTTCCATATGTTCTATATTGAAGAAAGCCAACAAACTTAGGATTCATCAGTTCCTTAATAAAACTAAAATCATGTCACAAAATACTAAAAAGCCACTTATAAATGTATCTTTCTGCAAATTATTTTTGTCTAAACCTTATTTTATAATATGATTACTTGATAATAGATGTAGTTTTGGTTAATTGTTTGCTACATTTACTTTTCAGTCTGATTTTTTAATTTTTTAAAACTTTTTTATTTTTAACTTTATGGATATACAATAGTTGAACATATTTCTAGGATACATGTGAAATTTTAATACAACCAGACAATGTGGAATGATTAAAATAGATTAATTGAGTTATCCATCACCTGAGGTATTTTTCATTTCTTTCTGTTAGGAACATTCCAATTCCACTTTTGTAGTTATTTTCAAGTACACATTAAATTTTAATTATAGTAACCCTATTGTGCTACCAAATACTAGATCTTATTCCTTTTAACCGTATTTTTGTACCCGTTAACCAACTTCTCTTTATTCCGCCCTTCTTTCTACCCTTCCCAGCCTCTGGTAACTACCATTCTACTCTCCATCTCCATGAGATCAACTTTTTAAGCTCCCACATATGAGTGAAAACATTCAATATTTGTCTTTCTGTGCCTGGCTTGTTTTACTTAACATTATATCCTTGAGCTCCATCCCTGTTGTTGCAAATGGCAGTACTTTATTCCTTTTTATGGCTGAATAGTATTTCACTGTGTATATATACCACATTTTCTTTACCCTTTTATCCACTGATGGGCACTTTGGTTGATTCCAAATCTTCACTATTGTGAACAGTGCTGCCATAAACATAGGAGTTCAAACATCTCTTCAATATACTGATTTCCTTTCCTATGGTTAAATGCCCAGTAGTAGGATTGCTGGATCATATGGTAGTTCTATTTTTAGTTTTTTAAGGAATATCCATACTGTTCTCCATACTGGCTGTACCAATTTACATTCCCACCAGTAGTGTAGCAGGGTTCCCTTTCCTCCATATCCTTGCAAGTGTCCATAATTGCCTGACTTCATTATAAAAGCCATCTTTACTGAACGATATGATATTTCATTATGGTTTTGATTTGTTTTCTCTGATGACTGGTGATTTGAATATTTACTAATATGCATGTTGGCCATTTGTATGTCTTCCGTTGAGAAATAACATACAAAAATCAATAAAAATTGAATTAAAGACACAAAATAAGATACGAAATTATAAAACTACTAGAAAAAAATGTCAGAGACATGCTACAGGACATTAGTCTGGGAGAAGATGTATTGAGTAAGACCTCAGAAGCACAGGCAAACAAAGCAAAAATGGACAAATAAGATCACATCAAGCTAGAAACGTTTCTGTAGAGCAAAGGAAACAATTGACAAAATGAAGGGATGACCCACAGAATAAGAGAAAATGTTTGCAAACTACTCATTTGACAAAGGATTAATAACCAGAATATAGAACAAAGAGACCAAGCAAGATAGCAGAATAGAAAGCCCCACCAATCCTCCCAACACAGGAACACTCAATTCAATGACTACCCCCCCGCCCCCCACACACACAAAAAAAACCTTAAGAATCAAAAATCAGGTGAGCACTCACAGTACCTGATTTTAACTGCATATTACTAAAAGAGGCACTGAATAGGGTAGAAAAGGTAGCCTTGACATGCTAATGGCATCACTCCCCAACTTTCCCATAGTAGCTACATGGCACAGAGAAATGTGTGCACTTGGGAGAGGGAGAGCTCAGCAATTGTGAGACTTTGCATGGAACTCAGTGCTGCCCTGTCACAGCAGAAAGCAAAACTGGGCTGAACTCAATGGATTCCCACCCACTGAGGGAGCATTCAGACCAGCCCTAGCCAGAAGGGAATCATGCATCCCACTGGTCAAAGGCTCACCATCATGGGCTGAAGTGCTCTGCAGCCCCAAATAAACTTGAAAGGCAATGTGGACCACAAGGATTTCAAATTCTAGTGCTGAGCTAGGCTTGGAGCCAGTAGACTTGGGGAGTATGCAATTCACTGAGACATAAGCTGGGACAGCTAAAGGAGTGCTTGCACCAACCAATCCCAAAGCCCAGGCAACACAGCTCATGGCACCAAAATAGACCTCTTACTTCCCCTTGAGGAGAGGATAGGGAAGAGTAAAGAGGACTTTTGTCTTGCGTATTGGATACCACCAGCTCAGCCATGGTAAGATAGTATACCACTGACAGTTGTGAGGCCCCTGTTCTAGGTACTAGCTCCGGAACAACATTTCTAGACATACCCTGGGAAAGTATTGTCTTTAACAGAGGGTGACAGAATCCTGCCAGAATCCATCAGCTGTTTGCTAATGAGCCCTTTGGCCCTGAATAGTCACTGGCAATCCAGGTAGTATGCCATGGGCCTGGGGTAAGACTCTGAGGCATACTAGCTTAGTTAAGACCTAGCGTATTCCCAGCTGTTATGTCTATAATGAGAGACTCCTTCTGTTTGAGAAAAGCAAAGGGAAAAGTAAAGGGGACTTTGTTTTTCACCCTATGTACCAGATCAGCCACAGTGGGGTAGAACACCAAGCAGAACCTTTGGGTTCACTATTCCAGACTTTGGCCCTTGTAAAGCATTGCTGGACATTCTCCGGCACTGAGGTGAGCCTGCTGTCCTGAAGGATGAGTCCCAGGTCTGGTAGCATTCACTACCAGACTACTGCTGATATTCACTTAATGCTCTAGAGTACACACAGTACCTGGTTTTAACTTCATACTACTAAAAGAGGCACTGAATAGTGTAGGAAAGATAGTCTTGAAGTGCTAATGCCACCACTCCCCCACTCTCTCACAGTAGCTACATGGCAGTAGTCTGGTAGTACTCCCTGTGGGCCTATGGTGGTGGTGGCTGCTTGTGGAAAGGGGAAGGAAGAGTGAGAAGACTTTCCAATTGTTTGAGGGCCAACTCATTCACAGTAAAGTAGAATATCAGGTAGAGTTCTAAGTTTTTTCACTTTGGCCCCTAGCTCCTGGACAGCATCTCTGGACCCTCTTGGGTTCTGGAGGAACTTGCCATCCAAAGGAAAGGACACAAGCTTGACTGTCTTCACCACCTGCTGATTGTAGAACCCTAGGTACTGGAGTGAACATAGGTGATAGCCAGGTAGTGGTTATAATGAGATTTGGGTGAGACTCATTACTGTACTGACTTTTAGGTATGACCCAGCACATTCCCAGTTATGATGGCCACAGAGTTGCTTATGTCACACCTTCCCCAGCCCCAGGCAGCTCAGCACAGAGAGAGAGAGAGAGAGACTCTGTATATCTGGGGAAAATAAGGGAAAAGAACAGAGTCCCTGTTCTATTCAGAGTCCCTGGGAATCCAGAGAATTCGTCTAGCTCTTATGCAAGACTACCAAGGCAGTACCTCCACAAGTTTGCAAGAGTCACAGCATTACTGGGCTTGGGGTGTCCCCTAATGCCAATAAGGCTTATATTACAATACCCAAGTTTTTCAGAGTATATGGAAAGCATTGCCAAGAAGGATGAAAACAAACAGGCCCAGATTGTGAAGACTGCAAATAGAAAAAAAGTTGAAAAACAGGGGACAAATTTAAAGTGTACATTTTTATTATTTTTCTTTTTGCCTGTTTATTTATACAGAGTGCTAAGTTGCTATTAGCTTAAAATAGTAGAGAAGTTTGAGAAGTTTGAAAGCCTGAAGGTAACCTCAAATCAAAAACATACAATGGATACACAAAAAAGAAAAAGCAAGGAATTAAATCATACCACCAGGGAAAAGAACCTTCATTAAAATAAAGACAAGAAGGAAAGAAAGAAGGAATACACGACCACAAAAGAACCAGAAAAAAAAAAATAACAAAATGGCAGGAGTAAGTCCTTACTTATCAATAATAACATTGAATGTGAATGGACTAAAATCTCTAATAAAAAGACAGAGTGGCCAAATTGATAATAAAACAAGACCCAAATATCTGTTTCCTGAAAGAAACACATTTCACCTATAAAGCTACACATAGACTGAAAAGAAAGGGATGGAAAAAGACATGTCATACCAATGGAAACAAACAAACAAAAAAGCAGGAGTAGCTATACTTATATCAGAAAAAAATAGATTACAAGACCAAAACTCTCATAAGAGACAAAGAAGGTCATCATATAATGATTAAGGGGTGAATACAACAAGAAGATGTAACAATTTAAAAGATATATTCACCCGACACAAAAGCACTAGATATAAAAAGCAAATATTATGAGAGATCAAGAAAGAGGCAGAACCCAATAAAATTATTGCTGTAGAATTCAGTACTCCATCTTCAATTTGGACAAGACTCCCAGACAGAAAATCAACAAAGCAACATTATACGTAAATTCCACTACAGACTAAAAGGACCTAGTATACATTTACAGAACATTTCACACAATGGCTGCACAATACGCTCTTCTCCTCAGCACATGGATCATTCTCAAGGAAATAACATGTTAATCAACAAAAGCAATCTTAAAACATTAAAAAACTGAAATAATATCAAGCATCTTCTCTGACCTAAATGTAACAAAACTAGAAAGAATAACAAGAGGAATTTTAGAAACTATGCAAACACATGGAAATGAAACAATATGCCTCTGAATGACCAGTGGGTCAATAAAGAAAGAGGAAAGGAAATTTAAATTTTTCTTGAAACAAATGATAATGGAAACATGACAGACCAAAACCTATGGGATACAGAGAAAGCATTATCAAGAGGGAAGTTTATTGCTATAAGCACCTACATTAAAAAAGAAGAAAAACTTCAAATAAACAACCTGATGATGAATCTTAAATAACTAGAAAAGTGAGAGCAAACCAAACCCAAATTTAGTAGAAGAAAATAAATAATAAAGACCAGAGCAAAGATAAATGAAATTTCGACAAAGAAAACAACATAATAGAGCAATGAAACAAAAAGTTAGTTTTTTTCAAAAGATAAGCAAAATGGACAAACCATTAACCAGAATAAGAAAAACAAGAGGTAAGACTCAAATAAATAAAATCAGAAATGAAAAGAAGACATTACAATTGATACTGCAGAAATTAAAAAGATCATTAATGGCTACCATAACCAACAACATGCCAAGAAATAGGAAAATCTAGAAGAAATGGATAAATTTCTAGACACATGAAACCTAGTAAGATTGAACCATAAAGGAATTCAAAACCTGAACAGAGCAATTACAAGTAGCATGAGCAAAGCCATAATATGAAGCCTCCCAAAAAAGCAAAGCTTGAGTCCCAGTGGCTTCACTGCTGAACTCTACCAAACATTTAAGAAAAACTAATACCAGTCATATTCAAGCTACTCCAAAAAATAGAGAATGGAATACTTCCAAACTCATTATATGAGGCCAGTATTACCCTGTTACCAGAACCAGACAAATACACATTAAAAAAAAAAAATCTATGGAATAATATCACTGATTAATACTGATGCAAATATCCTTAAAAAAAATAGCAAACTGAATTTAACAACGCATTAAAAAGAATATTTGTTTTAACCAAGTAGGATTAATTGCAGGTATAGAAGGATAGCTTAACATACATAAACCGATCAATGTGATTATTATACAAGCAGAATGAAGAACAAAAATCATATGACGACTTCAACTGACGCTGAAAAAGCATTTGGTAAGTTTTAGCATCCTTTTATAATAAAAGCCCTCAAAAAATGGGTGTAGAAGGAACATGCCTCAATATAATAGAAGCCATACATGAAAGACCCACAATTATGGGGAAAAACTGAAAACTTTTTCTCTAAGATTTGGAACAGGACACGTATGCCCACTTTTATGACTTATTCAACATAGTACCTGATGTCCTTTCAATGTAATTAGACAAGAGAAGGGAAAAAAGGACATTTGAATTGGGAAGGAAGAAATCAACTTATCCTTGTATGCAGATAATACAATCTTACATTTGAAAAAACCTAAAAACTCTAATACAAAACACTTAGAACTGATAAACAATTGAGTAAAGTTGCAGGATACAAAGTCAACATACAAAAATCGATAGCATTTCCATATGTCAATCTGAAAAATAAAGCAAGAAAGTAATTGCATTTACAACAGCTACAAATAAAATTAAATGGCTAGGGATTAATTTAACCAAATAAATGAAATATCTTTATAATGAATACTATAAAACATTGGTGGAAGAAAGAGAAGAGGATGCAAAAAATGAAAAGACATCCCATGTTCACAAATTGGAAAATTAATATTGTTAAAATGTCCATACCATACAGAGCAATCTACCGGTTCATTTCAATCCCTATCAAAATACCAATGACATTCTTCACAGAAATAAAAAAAAAAAAAACTAAAATTTATATTTAAAGATCCATAATAGCCAAAGTTATCTTAAGCAAAAAGAACAAAACTGGAGTAATCACATTACTTGACTTCAGATTATAATAGAGAACTATAGTATCCCAAATGGCATGGTACTAGCATAAAAATAGACACACAGAACAGTGGAACAGAAAAGAGAAAGCAGAAATAAATTCATATATCTACAGTAAACCAGTTTTCCACAAAGATGCCAAGATCATACATTGAAAGGACAGTCTCTTCAATAAATTTTCATGGGAAAACTGGGTATTCATATGCAGAGGAATGAAACTAGACCCCTGTCTCTAGCCATATACAAAAATCAAATCAAAACAAAGATTTAAATCTAATATCTCAGCCTATGAAAGTACTACAAGAAAACATTTGGGAAACTCTCAAGGACATTGGACTGGGCAAAGATTTGTTGAACAATACCCCACAAGCACAGGTAACCAGAACAAAAATGAATGAATTCAATCTCATCAAGATAAAAGCTCCTACACAGCTAACGAGATAATCAACAAAGTAAAAACACAGCCCACAGAATAACAAGAGATTAACAACCAGAATATATAAGGAATTCAAATAACTTATAGGAAAAATCTAGTAACCTAATTTAAAAACTTGGCAAAATATATGAATAAGTATTTCTCATAAAAAAGATGTACAAATGGCAAACAGGTGTATGAAAAGGTACTCAATATAACTGATCATCAGATAAATCAAATCAGAACTACAATGAGATATTATGTCACCCAAGTTAAAATGGCTTTTATTTAAAAGACTCAATAACAAACGCTGGCGAGGATGTGGAGAAAAGGAAACCCTCCTACACAGTTGATGGGAATGTAAATTAGTACAGCTGCTATGGAGAACAGATTGGAGAGTTCTCAGAAAACTAAAATCGAAACTACCGAATGATCCAGCCATTCCACTTCTAGGTATATACCCCTCCCAAAAGGAAATTATTATATCAAAGAGATATCTCTACTCCCATGTTCATTGGGGCACTGCACTCTATAGCCCAGATTTGGAAGCAATGTAAACGTCCATCAAAAGATAAATGAATAAAGAAAACGTGGTATGTGTACACAATGGAGTACTATTCAGCCATGAAAAGAAAGAGGTCCTGTCATTTGCAACAACATGGATGGAACTGAAGGTCATTATAACTGAAATGAGGCAGGTGCAGAAAGGCAAACTACATGTTCTCACATATTTGTGTGAGCTAAAAATTAAAGCAATTGAACTCAGGAGAATAGAATAAAAGGATGGTTACCAGATGCTGCAAGGTGTTGTGGAGGAGTGGTGAGGAAGCATGGATGTTTAATATGCACCAAAACTAGAAAGAATGAATAAGACCTAGTATTTGCTAGGACAACAGGATAACTCTAGTAAAAATAAATAATAATAATTGTACATTTTAAAATAGCTACAAGAGTATAATTGGATTGCTTGAAACACAAAGGATAACTTCTTGAGGTGAGAGACAACCCATTTACCCTGATGGGATCATTATGCATCACATCCTTGTATCAGAATATCTCATGCAACCCATAAATATGTACACATGCTATGTACCCACACAGGCACCTTGCAAAAGGCATTAGTTCTAATAGTTTATATAGAGATTTTCTATAATATTGCATCACACATAATTATGTCATATGTACCTAGTCACAGTTTTATTGCTTCCTCCAAATTCTTACACCTTTTATTATTATTATTTTTGTTATTGTTTATAAGATTGAACTTTTAGGGTGTCAAACAGAAGTGTTGATAGCAGACACTTTTATCTGCTGACATTCTGAAAGAAATAGCCTTCACCATTATATAATGGCATTACTTTTTATTGCTTTAAAATATCCCTTTTTCTATTTTGATGAAGGTTTTATTTATTTTTGAAACATAAGTGGATTTTTCTCCTCCAATGTTCTGATCAGATAAATGGTCTCTTTTATTCTGTTAATCTGAGAAATTAATTTAATGAATTTTCTCATACTTAGACAACATTTTATTCCTGAGTCGTCTTAAACATGCCATACTATCTCCTTAGTATGCTGTATCTCCTTAGTATGCTGTTGGATTCCTTTAGTAATAATCATAGAGGTGATTCTCAAATATGTCTGTGAGACTGATTTGAAATGTCTTTTGTTTGGTATGTTTTTATATCTGAAATATCATAAAATGAGTTGAAGAGTATTACCCTTTATTCTTTGAAAGAATGTAATCATTGTTTAAAATTTAAATTTTAATTATATTCATCTTAAGTAAATATGTGATGGAATATAGCCATGATGCCATGCAGGTTTGGAGTTATTTTTGTGGAAAATATGCTTGCCTCATAAAATGAGTTGAGGGGTATTACCCTTTATTCTTTGAAAGAATGTAATCATTGTTTATAATTTAAATTGTAATTATATTCATCTTAAGTAAACATGTGATGGAATATAGCCATAATGCCAATGGGGTTTGGAGTTATTTTTGTGGAAAAACTTGTAATTATTGCTTAAATTTCTTTAACAGTTTATTAGATTAAATTGTGGTACCTAAAATATATGTGTTCATGTCCTAGAACCTGTGAGCATGACCTTATTTAGAAAAATGCTCTTTGAGATTTAATTTAAAGATCTTGAGATAAGACAGATCATCCTGATTTAATTGGTGGGTAGATCACTGGATGTATGCTAAATCCAGTGATGTGCCTTTAAAAGAGACACAGAGATATACACACAGGAAGAAGGAGAAGGCCACACAAAGACAGAGACAACGATTGGAGTTCAGCAGCTACAAGCAAAAGACATGGAGTAACTAGAAGCTTGAGGAAGTTAACAAAAATTCTACCCTACAGCTTTCGAGAGGAGCATAGTCCTGCCAACACTTTAACACTTCTGTAGTATATATACCATAAAATACTACTCAGTAATAAAAAGGAATGAAATCATGACCTTTGCAATGACATGAAGGGAACTGTAGGCTTTTATACTAAGCAAAATAACTTATAAACAAAGTCAAAAACCACAAGTTCTCACTTGTAAGTGGGAGCTCAACAATGGGTCCACAAGCACATATAGAGTGGAATAATAGACATTAGAGACACCAAAAGTGAGAGGGCGGGACTGGGGTGAGAGATTAAACACTACCTATTGACTACAATGTACACTATTCAGGTGATGCACTAAAAGCCCAGACTTCCTTACTACACAATATATCCATGTTACACAACTGCACTTGTACCCCTAAATCTGTAAACATTAAAATAAAACATCTGAACTCCAGAACAGTGAGATACTAAATTTTTTGTTTTTGTTTTTCTTTTTGTTTTTGTTTTAAGCCACTGCACTTGTGGTAATTCATTATAGCAGCTCTAGGAAACTGTACAAATAGATGTAGAAAGGTTCAAAATTTTCCTTTCTTCTTATATCAAATTTAGTGAATTTTATTTTCTATGAATTGGTGTGTTTTATCTCAACTTTCATTTGCATAAAGTCATTTATGACATCTTTGTCTTACTCCTAGTAATTTGTGCATTTCCATTTGCTTTACTTCATTAGTCTTCAAATAGCTTTGCCATTTTATTACTTTTTACGAAGATCAATTATCTGTCTGTGATAATCCTCTATGTTCACTTACTAGTTCTTTAATTTCTGTCTTTATTATTTTATTTTTTTCAATTAGCTGTTTTTAATGTTTTTCTAACTTTCTGATATGAATACTTGGTTTATTAATTTTAAGGCTCTTTTATTTTCTGATGTATCAAGTCTCTAATTTTCCTAAAGTACTAAGTCACCTATGCCTTTCAATTTTTATTATGTCATATTTTATTGTCACTGAATGAAAATTTAATGAGTTATTTTACAGCTAGATTAGGACACCTGTAAGTCAGGTATTGACTCTTAAACAAGATGTAGTTGAAATAGAAAAGCTAATCATGTATTTGCTTAAAGTTCAACACTCCCCCAACAATATCCACAACCTGCTAGTTTATGCCGTTTAAAGATGTGTAGATTGATGGTTTACGCCTGGCTTAGCCATGTAAGCTTACTTGGCTTCCTAATCAGCTTAAATGGTTAACCATTTAACGATAAAATACCTCACCAGAAATTTTGCCCGAAATCTCATGTAACAAGATTTCTCACACTTATATTGCTGATTAACAACCTGGCAACAACACACAAAAAGAGCAACTAAGAAACTAGTGTAGGGAAGCTGTGCTTGGAAGTTCTCAGGCTCGTGATGCCTACTTGTGCTTGATTTCTCCTTCTGGATTATCTTTTTCTGGTTGATATCCTTACAGGACTATTCTCTGTAGAGCCTTATAAATCTTTTCAGTTACCCAATTGTGCAAGTAACAATGTTATCACCGTGTTGAAATGACCTCCTACTGTATCATACATATAATGTGCAGTTATACCCTGCATTTTCTTAGATAGAGGGACAAACTCCCAACTTACGAATAATGACAGTGGTATGAATCTCATACTTCCAAAGAGGAACACTCACAACTGCACCTGAAATATTAAATGGAATGTTCTTCTGAGGTGCTGAAATGTTGATAACACAAGGACTTTCTTTCTCTAATCTACATCTTTGAATAAGTGATGGTTGATTTTGTGACAATAGAGCCCTCAATTGCTTAGTTGTTTATCCATATTTACTTTCTAATTTTGTCCTATATACTTTACCTTCATTGAAACTTTATGTGAGCTTAATCAGTGGAAGCTTGTGAGTTGTTTTGATTAAACAACTTGTGTAATGACTGTACATACGCCCTTGAAAAGAATGGATATCTTCAGATCATGGGTGTAATCTTATTAATAGATCACTTAGGTAAATTGCTTCATACACATTAATTAAATTTCTCTATCTTTACTAATATTTTCTGCTGCTTCTCTCAGTTCCAGAGACTTCCATGTTAAAATATCATACTATTTTCAGTCCTGGAAGGTTTTTTTTAATGTATTTTGAACTTTATAAGGTTTATGCAACAATAAATTATGTTATAATATGAGTGAATTGAAATATTTTAAAAATCATTGATTAAAAAAAACAAGAAAACAAAAAAATTATGGTTCTATTGCCTCATGTTGTATGTTGAATTTAAGAATTTTGATATTGGTGTCTTCCTTTTTCCCTTGTAAATTGTTTTATATTTTGTTTAGAGGTCCAGATTACTTTTGTTTGTTTTTAAAATCTAATAGATTTACTGTGTTGAATTTCCAGTTAATCTACCTGCATTAATCCTCTCAGGAACACAAGGAGTAGACCTTTTCAATATGTGGTATTTTCTTTTAATTAGGGGACTATTTTAAAAATTGCAGCATAAAAATTACTTTTAGCACATTTTATTTTTCTTGTTCAGGGATTCCAATTACAGTAATATTATAATTGATTTTCCTGTTTTTTATCCATCATTTTTTCTCTGACCTGTTTTATCTAATTGTTGTTTTCTTGATTGTTTGCCTGCCATTTTAAAATTTGCCTTATTAAAATTTCATTTGTTTATATTCTTCTTGTATATAATCTAAAATTTAATATTCATTTACAGTATGATTTTTTTTTTTTTTTTTTTTTTTCTGTTGGTAGAAGAGCTGAGGCAGGACTGGCTTGTCTGTCATAATATAAATCAGTCTTGAAGATGTGTGGGGTCCAGGTATAAAACCCCTCGTGGACTTTGGAACACCAAGCTCTGTGCCAAAGGGTGTAAGGCTGCCCTGCCACACCACAAATCTAAGCCCAGGGCATAAAACCCTCATGGCTTGGATGGAATCCAGGGCTCAGAGCATAAAACCCCTTGTAGCCTCTGGAATGTGCACAGACTTGTTGGTTGCTCTCCCAGGCTGGTGAACATGATCTCCATTATCTCAAGCAGCAGAGCATATTCTGCATGCATCAAAGAAAATGCTAAACTGTCACAGCTACACTTGATGCAACACTACCTTTCTACCCCCATGTCGTCACATCCTCACCTGTTTACCCCCATGTCCTCACGTCCTCACCACCTGCTTCTTTGTTTGGTCACTAATAACTAGTGTGGGCTCCCAGAGCTTGGGGCCTTCGCAGCCTCCAATCTAGCATAGCCCCCTGGACCCACTTTATGCATTATTCACTTGTCTTTTCTCATTCCTTTGACCCCGTAGGACTTTGTAGCCCTCATGGCTTGGGATTGGGCCTGATCACCCCAATATGTTCCATGCTCAATTCAATTAACTTTCTTTTCCTTTCAATAACTTTTAAAAATATTGTCACATTTTTATTTCTGTATATTTATTTCAATTTAGGTTGTTGTCTTATAGTTTTCTTTCTGATTCTTTGTGTGTGCCAGAGAGTTTATTTTCATCAACTGAAGTGTAATAAATATTACCTTCTGAAATTTGTCATAATATTGTATAGATTTATTTCATTTCTGTTGCCTTGATTTTGCTCTGTGGTGACGTATATGTTGCCTGGATTATGGTACTCCATTGGACTGAAATTTATTTAATAACAATTTCCTGACATGGTGGATATGTGTGGGTTGGTGGGGGAGATTTTTTTTGATCTTTTAGGATGCTAATTATTATTGTTAAATTATTTTTCCTTTGCTATCCAGTTGTTAAGGGAAACTGCCCCCTTCTTTTCAGCCTTTCCTTAACAGATGCCATACTTTTCAGATTGCCACAGTAAACTTTCTGCGAACCTTTTCTATGGTTAGTGCTCTGATATGTCAGGATGTGTTTTTAGTACTTGTAAACTTTTTATTACAAAAAGATCTTTTTCTAGCAGTGCTTAAGATAAAATTTATACCTATGCTGGAGGCAGTGGCTCACGCCTGTAATCCTAGCACTTTGGGAGGTCATGACAGGTGGATTGTCTGAGCTCAGAAGTTCAAGCTAAGCTTGGGAAAAATGGTGAAACCCCGTATCTACCAAAATACAAAAAAAAATAGCCAGGAGTGGCAGCATGTGTCTGTAATCCCCACTACTTGGGAAGCTGAGGCAGGAGAATCGCTTGAACCTAGGAGGCAGAGGTTGCAGTGAGCTGAAATCACACCATTGCCTTCCAGCCTGGGCAACAGAGCAAGATTCCATCTCAAAAATAAATAAATAAATAAACCTACCAGTAGTTACCTCCTTCCCTCTTCTCTGCAGTTTTCTTGAAATGCCCAAGTCCTCAGTAAAGCATGAGATATTACTCCTGAGAGTTGATGGTTTTCCTTCCTTCCTTCCTTTCACTACATTTTCTTTCACTATATGGTCACCTATCATTTTTGATAATAATTTTAATGAGTATCAACAGTTTTCTAAATTGCAAGTTATTTTCTCTCTACATTTTAAGATATCATCAAATGTGTTTTGGATTTAGTTATTTCCACTGAGACCAGAGTTACCAGTCATACTATTATTATGAAGAAAAGATTTTTTTTTTTTAACTGGGGTTTAAAATTTATCTCTTTGCCTTTGTTTTCAACAATTTTAGCATGATGTGCATATTTGGTTTAAATATTCTGGCCTGGTATTAATTTTTTTTTTTTTTTTTTTTTTTTTTAAGATGGAGTCTTTGCTCTGTCTCTAGGCTGGGGTGCAGAGGCACAATCTCTGCTCACTGCAATCTCTGCCTCCTGGGTTCAAGTGATCCTCCTGCCTCAGGCTCCAGAGTAACTGGGACTAGCCTCCTGAGTAGCTGGCGCCACCACACCCAGCTAATTTTTGTATTTCTAGTAGAGACGGCCAGGATACTCTCGATCTCTTGACTTCGTGATCTGCCCACCTTGGCCTCCCAAAGTGCTGGGATTACAGGTGTGAGTCACTGCGCCCGGCCGGTATTACTATTTTTCACGTTTATGACTTTGTTATATTGGGAAATTTCTCAGCCACACATTTTCAAATATTTCCTCTTCCCCCTTCTCTTTCTCCTCTTTTCTGGGCTTCCATTTACATATTTGACACCTTCACACTTACCTTTTGTATATCTTACTCTTCCTTCTATTTTCTCTATGCTTCACCTGGAATTTTTTTTCCAACTCGTAGTTCACAAATTTTGTATTCAACTATGTTTAGTTGTATTAAAAATATCTATTGCATGCTTTTTTACATTATTGTATATAATATGTAGAATTTCATGTGGTTTTTCTTTTAAGTCTGTGACTAAATTTCTCAATCTTAAACATATGTAAGATAATTATTTTAATCTTTGTTTATGATAAGTTCATGATATGAGCATCTAACAGTTTTTACTTTTTTTCTATTTCTTACTTTATTTTCACTGATAGCACCTTGTCTCATTGTCTTTCTGTATACTTTTTAATTAAATGCTGTGTGTTATATATATGCATATATAAAATACAAAAATGGAGTGAGAAGAAATATGGTATTATCTCTTTCATAGATAATTTGTGTTTGGTTTTTGACATTAAGCTTTGGGCACTCACTCTTCATGCCTCTCCTCCTTCCCTTTGTGTTCATCATTTTGGTGAATGACTAGAAGATGGTGGTTTCAGCCCAAAGAAAGACAAAATTATCTTAATTCTAATTCATGACTTGAAAGTATTCCAAATTGAGATTTAGTCCCTGAAATAGCCATTTTCTTCAGTTCAGTTTTACTCTTAAGTTTCAGTTCTTTTGTTCCAACATATGGTTTGTATTGCTTTGCTGCCTAACTATAGTCTCCAGCTTTAAATATTAGTCTGCTAGTTTTCTAAGGCAATCAAATTTTGCCTACCAAACATTTCAGATACCATTTTGAGATTACATCTTATTACTTCTTGCTATTTCTCCAACATGTTCAAATAATTTTTTAAACATTGCTTGGTTTTCTTATTTTTTTTTTTAGCAGAAACTCTGTTCTGAATTACCTAGACCCCATATGCTTCTTCAAATTCTTCCTCTATAATCACTTTAATAAACTTTAAAAACTGGAATGAAAACCAGACTACCTGCTATTATTTAACCCTTTCTTTAGAATACTGAAGTTGCGTGAGAAAAATGTTAAATGACAGCAGCCCTAGCTGCTGTCATTCTAAAAATATTTGTCATTTGTTCATTATCAAAACATTTATTGTTTGCTGATATGTGCAAGGAAATATGAAGAGGATTGGATGTGCACTTTCAGAATAAACAAACATTATGTTCTGCTACCCAAGGAATTTACATTCTTGTGGGAGATATAAGCAGAACATCTATAATAAAATATAATAAGTACAAAGATAAAAGACTTTGACTTGCATATTAAAAAGGCTGCTAACCAAGACTTAGGGAAATGTGGTAAGAGGAGGAAATTTTCTTTGATAAAACTTTCTTCTCATTTATGTACCCCTAAAACAAATCCCAATACCAAAGTAGTCTATGGCATAGAATCTTCTATCATACAACGGAATTAAATATTATCAATCTACACCTATTTTCTTTCTCCTGCACTATTTTTTTTTTCAGCAGCTGCTGTTTTTACTAATATTCATTCCTTATTGAGTTACAGGAGTCCCTGCCTTTTGCTTTGCATTTGGGTATAAATAACCAACACCAATATTCTTTTCTATATTCATTATGAATATGGGTTCATATTTGAATGGATAAAATGTAATATGTTATTTTATTAAACTCTTTTTGAATAGACAAATATCAACTAAGATTTTACTAGATTACTGCCATTGTTTAATTCATAACTTTCCTTGTTAAATTATCATAAATGGAAATGAATTATATTTTTAGATGAAACTTCTAATTATAACCATCTATATTTCTATCACAGAATCTCTTAGACTAAAACAATAAATCACCATGGCAACTCAACTTTCACAAAGTTTAACTGCAGCCAGAAAAAAAATATTTTTAAGTCAACCCCATTATATAGCACCTAACTAAACAAAAGTCTGCCTTCAAAGTAAAGTACTTTTAATTAGAAGCCATGATTTCTAAAATGATTTCAGTTATAGCAAAATGTTCACATTTCTCTATGCCTTAGAAATGAGGTATTTAAAATGATATTGGCTTGCTTCTCATTTTTTAGCATATTTTTAATGCTATGGGATTGAGATTGGATTAGTATCTTTATTTTTTTTCTAGTTCAGTGTTTTTAGAACATTTTCACATTTCTTTCAGTAAAAATCTGATTTATTTTTTTTCTAAATAATATATTTAAGAATTGAAACAGTTCAGTTTGATTGAAATATGAAAAGTAGGAACTATTTTGTGTGTTTATAAATTTATAACAGGCACTGAAATTTGAAGTGATGTATTATTTAACAAATGGAGTTCACAATGCTGAGGCTGCTTATTTGTATCTTAGTACTCTAAACTACTATTGGGCCAGGTTTTGCAATATAACTGTAAATATTTATTAATAGTAAAACACTTCATTAAACAGCTCCTTTTCTCCTACAGCTGTATCTCGTCAACTAAACTGATGACACAAAATGTGTAATTTAAATTAACTTTTACATTCTTAAACAATGTACATGATTTTATAATTGAAATAATATTAAATCGTATAATGCAGTCATTCCTTACCACAACTTTCCCTTCCCTCCCTGTCTCTCTCTCAAGAAATAATGTTTTTATTTGAACTTTTTTGTTTCAACTCTTATTTTAGATGCAGGAGTGACATCTTCAGATCTGTTACATAGTAATATTTCATGATGCTGAGGTTTGGGGCATGGATCCTGTCATCTGAGTAGTGAGCATAGTATCTGATAGGTAGCTTTTTAACCCACTCCTCCCGCTATCTAGTCCACAGTGTCATTGGTTCCCATACTTATGTTCATGTTTGCTTCCCACTTATAAGTGAGAATATGAGATATTTGGTTTTCTGTTCCTGCATTAATTTTCTCAGGATTATGACCTTCAGCTTCATCCATATATTTTTCTTAAAAAAAGTATATACTGGTATTCTTTGATTAACCCATTTCATACAATATCTACTGACTTCCTATACTAATGAAAAATATTTTAGGTCTCTGATCTGTAGTCCACCCTGCTGCACAATACACACTCTTCTTTCAATAGAGTCATAGTACGTTTTGAGGCTAAATCTGCATTTAGCGAGTACACTATTATGTTTATTAAAATACTCACAACTGAACATTGAAGTGTAATATGAGCACATTCCATGTCTTCTTTGTTTTTCTTTGAGTTAATGCTTGTCTTTTATCTGCATTATTTATAAGTCCTTCGAAATTTGTGTCAATTTATCTCACACTTTCCACAATGGCCATTATAATAATGTACTCAATCAGTTCTCTTTTTATCACCCTTAGAGATAACAGGACTTGAGATCTCCATTATTCTATGTAGACTGGTTAGCATCTAGGACATCTTTGTAATCTCATGAATTACATTTGTTTTTCCCTGAGTAGGGCCATAAGAAGCAATTCCTCATCCATTCAAGTTGTATCCTGAGATTTCAGCAATTCAGTCACACCTTCAGGCTCCACTTCTAATTCTTCTTATCTTGTTATGTTCACCACATTTGCATTTACTTCCTCCACTAAAATCTCAACCCCTTCAAAGTCATCCATTAGGGTTGGAATCACCTTCCTCCAAACTCCCTTAACATTGATGTTTTGACCTCCTTCCGCGAATCACAAATGTTTTTAATGGCATCTTCCAGAAGATTTTCAACTTTCCTTGCCTTGGTCCATCACCTGAATAACCGTATATGTGAGCTAGAACCTTAAAACTTTAAACTCAAAATTACTCCTTGATCCATGGGAAGCAGAATGGACACTATATTAGCAGGTTTGAAAACAACATTAATCTCCTTTTACATCTCCAGTATAACTGTTAGGTGAAAAGGTGCAATGTCAATGAGCAGTAATATTTTGAAAGGAGTCTTTTTTTTTTTTTTTCCCTGAGGAGTAGATTTCAAGAGTGAGCTTAAAATATTCAGTAAACAGTGCTGTAAACAGATGTGCTGTCATCAGGGCATTGTTGTTTCATCTTTAGAACATTGAAAGAGTAGATTTAGCATAATTCTTAAGGATCTTCAGATTTTTAAAATGGTAAATGAGCATTGGCTTCATCTTGAAGTCAACAGCTGCATTAACCCCTAACACACAGAAGAGTCAATCTGTCCTCTAAAGCTGTGAAGTCAAACATATATTTTTCCTTTCTACCTACAAAAGTCCTATACGGCATCTTCTTTCAATGTAAGGTTGTTCTGTCTATACTAAATATGTGTTGTTTAGTGTAGCCCCCTTCATCAATGATCTTAGCTAGATCTTCTGGATGATTTGCTGCCGCTTCTGTAGCAGCACTTTCGGCTTCACCTTGCACTTTTATGTTAAAGGAGACAGCATATTTTCTTTCTTTCTTTTTTTTTTTTTTTTTTTTTTTTTTTGAGATGGAGTCTTGCTCTGCCGCCCAGGCTGGAGTGCAGTGGCCGGATCTCAGCTCACTGCAAGCTCCGCCTCCCGGGTTTACGTCATTCTCCTGCCTCAGCCTCCCAAGTAGCTGGGACTACAGGCGTCACCACCTCGCCCGGCTAGTTTTTTTTTGTATTTTTTTTTAGTAGAGACAGAGTTTCACCGTGTTAGCCAGGATGGTCTGGATCTCCTGACCTCGTGATCCCCCCGTCTTGGCCTCCCAAAGTGCTGGGATTACAGGCTTGAGCCCCCGTGCCCAGTTGAGACAGCATATTTTCTTAAACCTCATGAATCAGTCTCTGTTAGCTTCCAGCTTTTCTTCTGTAGATTGCTCATTTCTCTCAGCCTTTGTAGAATTAAAAAGAGTTAGAGTCATGCTCTGAATTATGTTTAACATTCGCATGTGAGAATGTTGTGTCTGACTTGATCTTCTATCCAGACCACTCAAACTTGCACCTTATGAGGAATAAGGCAGTTTTGCTTTCTCATCATTCGTATGTTCACTAAAGTAACACCATCAATTTCCTTCAAGAACGTTTCCTTTGCATTCACAACTTGGCTAATTATTTGACTCAAGATACTTTTGACCTCTCTCAACTTCTAACACTCCTTTCTCACTAAGCTTAATTATTTCTAGCTTTTGATGTAAAGTAAGAGACATCCAACTATGCTATTCTCTTGAATACTTCCAGGTGGCTACAGGGTTGTTAATTGGTCTAATTTCAATCTTAGTGTGTCTCAAGGAAAAAGGAGACCGGGATAGAGGAAGAAGTCTGGGAACAGCCAGTTGGTGAAGCAATCAGAACACATACAGCATTTATCAGTAACGTTTGCTATCTTACATGAAGTAAGTGGTGCTCTTAAACAATTACGATAGTAAGATTGAAGATGTCTGTCACCATAATAGATATGATAGTAAAAAAGTGTGAAATATTGCAAGAATTATCAAACCGTGACTCCGAGACATGAAGTGGGTACATGCTGTTGGAAAAATGGCACCAATTTCTCCAGCAGCTGGATGCAGTGTTGCTACAAACCTTCAATTTGTAAAAGCATCATATCTGTGAAGCACAATAAAGCAAAGCACAGGAAAATGAGGTATGTCTGTACAGTCCTTCATTTTTCTGTAGCACAATTATCAGAAACTTTCTGGGAAAGGATGAAAATAGTTACACTTTTGAGACATTGCAGTTCTGAATGGGTGCCTGCTTTGATCCTTTTGTTTATCCAAGGGATTAAAAGACTGTCAACATTAGCATTGGTGACAGTACTCCAAGGTAGTATACATATTATTTGCCAAAAGCACTTCTGCACTGTTTTTTTTTTCCCTTTTTCTGGGATATTTTTTATCATAGAAAGTCATGCCTTGCTCCATTACCTTCTTAATGTTCTCAATCATAGGTAACCTCAATTAGGTACCACCCACTGGCCACACAATGGAAAATCTTAACCACAACCGCCCAACTCTCTCTATTCTAATTATCTGGTTTTAATTTTCACCTAAATATTGAAAGCCATTAAATATACAGTATATTTTATTTATTTAGCTATCTTATCATTTGTTTAACTTTTCTAAATGGTAAGTTCCTGGAAGGCAGAATTTTATTTTATGTTTATTTCCACTGCTACATCTCTACTGTTAGGAAGAGTCCTTAGTAGAGATGAGGTGCCCAATATATTGTACTTATTGAAGGATACACCAAATGAGTGAACAAATAATTCAAGTTTGTTTTCATTGTCTGTGCTGGATATTTGTCATTGGTATTGTCAAGTTTTCTAGAATGATTCGGTCAATTGTTTGCTCCCTTGTATCTCTGTTCTTTATTTGAACCTCCTCTCAGGTCCTTTATTGTTGTTGCTCTTTATCTCCCATAAGTTTTTAAGCTTTTTAAAGAAATCTCTCTCTAGATTATTTTCTCAACTCGACCTTTCTTTTACTGACTTTTTCCATTTCTGCTTACAAATTTTTGTTTCTCTGAATATCCCTTTAAATATTTTTTCTTACTTTAAGGGCAAAGTAAATTGTCTTATCTCTATGAGATTAATAATAAATTTGTTGATATTTTATTCTTCTCTATCTTTATTTCATCCAATATGCCCTTATTCATTATATTTATTTTAGTCTTTCGATGTCTGCCAGTGCTTAAGAAAGGGAAAGAAGTTGCTAACTGCAATCTTCTGGGTACCTAATTGAGTATGCCAACTTGGAATTTTCCTATAGAGTTTGTTGGGAAACTCTGATGGTGGCATCTTTAGGTCTTTTGAGCCAGTGTGTTTCTTCAGAGGGCACTCTGCCAATCTTCCGCCGGGGAAGTCAGAAATCTGAGAGATAAGTGAGGAAAGATGTCTGAAAGTCTTAGCATTCAATGTATGTAGGCCTAATTATTTTCATACAGTACTCATGCCCTCAACTATTATTAGTGTCTCCCAGTCCAGAGACTCTCTGTATGTATGGCCCCTTACAGAGAATAAACCTCCTCTCTTCCACTGGAGTGCTAGTATATCTAGATATTTAACTACTTCTGAGACATCTTTTAACTTGCTTGCTCTTATTTTAGCATGCCTTCACTGATGGTTCCTGAATCTATTGAGGCATCTGAGTTTATAGATCATGTAACTCTTGGCTTTCTTAACTTCCAGCTAAAGATTTGACTTCCAGGGGCTTAGTAAATTAATCTTACAAGTCTACCTACTTCCTAGCTTTCAAAATTTGATTGTTATTGTATTCCTGTTCTTCATCTTTGTGACTTTTTTATAATCCTTTTTAAGGGTGGGGAGGGAGAAAAATTAGATGTAGATGTTAAGTGTATCATCTTTATCTAGAAGCTACCTATGTTTGCCTGTGTTTAGATTAAACTACCATAATTGTGTCCTGTTCAGAAAAAATAAATTCTGGATATTGAATAATGAATACTTTAAATGATAATACATGCTGTAATATCAAATAGAGTACTATTTAGCACATAAATATACAATAGCTTGTTGGTTCTTCAATTCAATACAGTTAGATAAATAAAATAAGTAATACCATCATTCCTATTTGAAAACATAGGGAACCAAAATCCAATAGCACTAACTAAGAGGGTCGTGGTAATTAGTTAGGCACCAAAGTCTATGATAGTTTTAATCATTTCAAATATAATACCTTTTTTAAACCATATTGTGTAACTGAAACATTTTCTCTTTTCATTTTCAGGAGACCTTTTGGAATGAATATATTTTCATCACATAAAAAAAGTTGTCTAGAATAATATTGCTTTGTACACAATATTATTCAGCAATTAAATATATAGATTTTTATCCATTACTGTCTCTGTAGAGAAAGTCCCCGCTGCAGAACATTAAGAACTCTCATGCACAATATTTATTTTTCTTAACAAAAAGTGGGTGGCTGCATAAAATTTTAATCTTTAGAGATTTTTGAATTAATGGCATGTAGTGATAGATATTAAAAATTATGGTCATGAACTCTGGAGATTCTTGTAGAGATTTGTGTTCAGAGTTCAATATCATTTCGTCAAAGAAACTAATTCAGTGGAGTACAGAAAAATATCAGTATGTTAGGTTGTATTTTATTTTGTCTTTACAAACCCTTCTATTATAATCATCCTATTCTGTCGCCAGATCTATGTGTTTATGTGTGGATGTGTTGAAGTTCAACCTTAGTAATCTCTCATATTCTCATAAGGATATAATTCAGAAGAATATTTTAATAAAGATCTTGCTGTGCCATCTGTCTGTGTCTTATTAGTTTATTCAAGTTTTAGTCCTTTATATAAGATTAGATTTCTGATGAAGGATATTACGTGAATGAATCATGAAACAATAATCAGAGAGTCTAGATTTTGAATTCCTGCATGAAAAAGGGTGGGAGGAGTTGGTGGTGATGATCATAAAGATTGTGGCATATTTTTTCAATAAACTATAATGTGCCATAAAGAGGATAATAACATTTTTAAAACTTTGATATAAGGCAAGGCACAGTGGCTCTCACCTGTAATTTCAGCACTTAGGGCAGCAGAGGCAGGAGGGTAACTTGAGCCTAGGAGTTCAAGACCTGCCTTGGCAATATAGTGAGACACTATTTTTCATAAAATGAAAAAATAAAAGAAAAAAAAAAAACTCTTGATATTTTTATTTAGTATAAAGGTAATTCCGATGTTTAGACAAAATTAAGTGATAGTTTAATTTTGGTATATCAAAAAATACAATCAATAATATGCCCAAGCATTAGCAATAACTAATAGCACAAGAGAAAACAAAGAATATTTATAAAAGCTTTAAAATCAGTGATGAGTATGGGAATAACCCAATATATGTGCTGGACCATTGTAGAGAGCACTGTTAAATAACACTATTTAGTTAAAAGAGTAAAGCCTAGAAATGAAACTATATCCAATATTCACTAATTACTATACAAACTATCAAAAAAGAAATTTTTGATAATTTTAAAGAAAATTTATTAATTAATAAAGTTGATAAATTGACCAGAATAGAAGACATAGAGCCAAATATTGTTTGTTGGAAGTTTTTTAGAGGATAAAAATATTTTAAGTACTCACAGGAAACACGATGTATTACTTAATGCATTCTTCTTCAAAAATAGGCTTTCCATATAGAGAACAAGTAAAAATAGATTCTTACTCATTCTCTTTACAACAACTAATTCTTTGTGATTTGGATCAAAATATATTGAAAATTTTAAAACAATTAAGAATAGTAAAGCAGTACTTATGTACTTGTTTTATGTGACTTGCTATTTATTGAAAAAAGCACTGACAACAAAGGAAAAAGCATAAATTTGCATATAAATCTATGTATAATTTCTTAAAAACAAAATATTCTCTACAGAAAACAAAAAAAGCCTCCCTAAAATCAAAGTTAAAAATAATAATAGCAGAAAGGGAGAAATTATGGTGCACAAAACTGAAAAAAGATTAGTTTCGAGATTATATTCAGGTATTTAAAACCTAAAATGAATTTTAGAAATCCAGATAAGCCAGTAAAATAGTGGAATAGTTATCTGAGAAAGATTTACAGACTTTAATTCTGAATGATCACTGTATATATTGAAAGGTGAAAAATATGTAATCCTGTTCATAATCAAAAAATTAAAACATGTACAGTGGGCTGCCATACCCACTGGAGTGTCCAAAAATAATGAAGTCTGATAACATGAATTATGAGTAGGAATGTAGATTGGCTCTGCCACATTGCAGTGCAACTTAATAATGTCTAGCAAAGTGAAAAATATCAGTAAACAACAGTTTAAAATTGTCATTTGGCTATTTATCTATAAAATAATATTTCAAATGTTTTGTAAAAAATAAGATCTTGAAGAACATTAGAGGTAGCATTTTCTGCAACAGTCAAACAGAAAATTAAATGTTCTCAAATACAATGTAGGGAATAAGTAAATTATGCATTATTCACATCACAGCATATTGAATAGAAGTTTAAATGAATAAATCATCACATCTATATCGGCACTTACTGCTCTCAAAATCATATCTCTGAATTTCACAATAATGAGATAATAAATTGATGTAAAGTTTAATACATAAGTGCAACTATGTTTGATATTATCATTACTCAATTATGACCTAAAATTGCAACAATATGCATGAGAATTTAGAAAACAAATTAATCATAGTGGCTATCTCTGTGAGAAAGAAAGGTAAATGAAAATAAGCAGGCATAAAAAAGTGAACATTTCATATATTTTTAAAGGAACTAATTTAATATATAATTCATTATAGAAAATAATACTGGCATTATTTTATAATGTTGGACATGTGCATACCCCATGATACAGTATTCCATCACTTAATTATGCGCTGCAGATAGATGTATACACATATACCTCAGGAGATATGTACACAATGTTTACATCATCTCTGCTCAAAATATCAAAAAGTCAGAAATCATCCAAATGCCAACTTGAAAGAGTATGAATATATATATATAGGTGTGTGCTATAGACTGAATGTTTGTTTTCTTTAAAACTCATATTTTGAAGTCCTAACCCCAATGTGATGGTATTAGGTGGCAGAACTTTTGGAGGTGATTAATTTAGGATGGTGGAGCCCACATGAATGGAATTAATGGTCTTAGAAATGAGTGTCAGTGCTTCCTCACCCCTTACATCATGGGAGTGTACAATGAAAAGTTGGCAGTTTGTAAACTCAAAGGAATCCCTCAGCAGAACCCAATTATGCTGCCACTCTGATCTTGAACTTCCGGCCTCCAGAACTGTGAGAAATAAATTTCTGTTGTTTATAACCACCCAGTTTATGGTATTTTGTTATGGTAGCCCAAGTAGAATAAGTATATTATCTCAATGGATTTTATACAGCAGCAAAACGAATAAACTACAACCACACAAAGCAACATAGATAATTTTCAAAACAATAATGATGATAACAGATAAAGATAGGCCCATAAGACTCTATTAGTGTGATGTCATTTCTATAAATCTTGAATATAAACATATATCAACAACACTTTGTTTAGGAATATATGGATACAAAAATATTTCATAACACTCAAGGCAATGATGAAGACATAATTTAGGCTGGCATGATCTCTGTTGAGGGAAAGGCAAGAGGTAGATGGTAAAGACACATACCTAAGTGGACACGAGTTGATGGCAGCATTCCAGTCCTTGTATGTGATGATGATGTCACATGTTTATTATAGTATTGAGCCTTAGACTTGCATAAATATTATGTTTTTATTTATCAATTATAATAAGAGGATACATGTATATATAAATATATGAAGAAATAAGTATGAAAAAGTGTTAACATTAAAAATTTGTTTAGCAAGAATGTGGATATTTCTTGAATTTATCTTTTATTCCAAGTCATTCCCATTTTCTTTCTATAAGAGGTTCTTCAAAAATCCCCCTGGCATACACCCACTGCCCAGTTCCAAAGCCAACCTTATATTTTTATGTGTTTGTTAAGAAAGTACCCTGCTTCTGGTACCAAAATCTACATCATTATCTATAGTGTGTGACAAAATTCCCCAAAACTTAGCAGCTTATACCACTAACATTTATTTTCCCAGTTTCTGTGGGTCAGAATCTTTTTTTTTTTTTTTTTTTTTTTTGTGGATAGAATGAAAAAATTGCCTTAAATAGATCATTAGTAGAAATCTGGAATTTGAGGATGCTGCTGGTGAATGCTCAAAAGGAAATAAGGAAATTATTATTGGAACTTGGAGGAAGGGTGACCCTTTATCTATAGAAAACATAAATCGTATCAACAATATCACCTGCAGACATGTGGAAAGTAGAAAATGTGCATCGAAAACGGATTGAGTTAGCTAAGTAAATTTTCAAAGTGTTAAATGTCCCATCTGGTTAAATCTTGCTTCTTATAGTAAAATGTGAAAGAATTGAGATAAATTGCAGAAAGGATTGCTAAACAAAAGGAGACAGTACTCGACGGTTTTAAAAATTTTAAGTCTTTCCAGATTGCAAACCATGCTAAAATTAAGAAGTAACATGCAAGAAAATATCTATTTTAGGAAACTGCAAGTAAAATGTGGTCGGAGAACAAGCTGAAGGTGTGGCTGTGAAGATTTTTGTCAAGAATTCAGAGATCAAAGAGGTTCCTCAGGGTACTATTCAGTCAAACTAAAAGAACTTTAACGAGATTAAAGGATTGGCTCAGAGATCCTTTCAATCAAACAGTAAGACCTGCAAAAAGTTTAAGAGCTTATTTCAAAGAAATTAGTGGGTATGTCTTTTGTTTAAAAAGTAAAGCCAAATGAGATTCACAGAAAGTCTACAGAGATTTTGAGAGAATTGTATTTGCAGACAACCTGTGTTTGTGGACTCAAAGAGTTGGAGACAGAGCAAAAATTTTTAAAAAGACATTCAATCTCCAAAATTCTTCTGGCAGGAAGCAGGTGGAATCCACTCATCTGTACTACCTTTCCAAAAAAAAAAAAAAAAAAAGGAAAAATTGAGTCAGAGGGTGGAATCAAGGACCTCAACATACCTTAGTATAGACTCAAGAAATGTGGAGGATTGTTTATAAGAAAATGAAGAATATGTCATTCTTTTTTTAGCTGGATACCAGAATTACTCTGGACTCCTTTGTGTCTCTCATTTTGCCCATTTTTTTTTTAAATAGGAGCATCTCTTGCATTA
Source organism: Theropithecus gelada (assembly GCF_003255815.1). NCBI lineage: Eukaryota > Metazoa > Chordata > Mammalia > Primates > Cercopithecidae > Theropithecus > Theropithecus gelada. The sequence goes on along the minus strand of NC_037672.1, from coordinate 94,533,602 downwards.
TCTATGTTTGTCCCATCATTGTATGCTAGATGTGTGAGAACAATATGTCTCTTTAATTCTACAGCTCAAGAGAAACTATACCCAGGAGTTCTATTTAAGGAACTACACTTGACGAGCTACATCCACACTAGACCTGATTTAGGAAATGAGATTCTTGACTTTTAGTGAATGCTTAAATGGGATGAGCCTTTTGGGGACCTTAAGAATGAGTGAGAATACTATACATATGGTAAGGGTGATGGGGACCAGAAGAAACACTGTAATAGTCTCTAAAATGACTCCCAGTCACTATCCCCTGCTGTTTATGACTTTGTATAAGAATGGGATTTCTCATTTCCCTCCTGGCAAATGGGAGTTGGACCTGAGGACTCATTTCTAAATAGTAGAGTATAGCAAAATCTTAGATGTCTCTTTCGGAGACACCAAGCTAAATTAAACCCAAATTGCTGAACCAGAGAAGCTATGAGATAATAAATGTTTGCTGTTTTAAAGTACGTGTTGGCATAATTTGTTACATACTAGAGAAAATTCATACAGATACAAAAGATAAAATGCTTATGCCAAGTCCTTATGTAGAAACAGAGAAAATTAGAGAAATAAAATAAATTGGCTTTGGAGGAAGAGACATGAATCTTCAGATTGACAAGACCCACGAATTGTCAAGAAAAAAGGGTAAAGACCACACTTAGTCAGATGCTGAAAACTTTTGATAACCAATGTAAGTTTTTTTTTAAAATTTCTACTAAGTTATAAGAACTTTTTTTAAAAAACACAAATTTCTAGGGCTTGGAAGTTATACTTACCATATTCTTCCAAGAAAATAGTGGGTTAAAACAATGTACAAACCCCAGGGGTAAGTGAACTGCATTCCAACATGATAGCGGAAGAGCAAGCCCATAAGGCACTTAGTATAACTGAGAAGAGAGAGAGTAAGATATCCTCAGGAAGATAAAGACAGGATATTAAATACACAGTGTGAATATATGAAAGAGCTTAAAAATAAATGTAAAGAAATATTTCTTCAACTGGAACAAGGAAAGGGAAATAGATGCTCTGCGACAATTAAAAAATGTTATGCAAGAAAATAATGTTTTCAGTGTTAAACAATCTGAAATGTGGCATGATTTAAAATTGATCAAGTGTAAAAAAAATGGTGGTTTCTAAAACAGGGAAGCCAGATCTTCATTGATTTAACAATTTAGCAAAGATTATGTACTTTCAGTAATAATTTCTTTATGTATAATGCTTCGAAGTTTATAACACTAACTTGTTATAGTAATTTTACTATGATCTGGATTTGTTTTCCTGTGATTTCTACAAGATACTAAGTTTACGAGTCAATTTTTTCCTACTAATGTCTCTTAGAACATCATGATAAAACTCAACTAAAGTTTTATAATATAAAGTTAGGAAACAAAATCAGGGACTCTACATTATTGTTTCATTTTAGGCTATAGTGTCCGTTCTGCTTTGCATTTCTTTTCTCTGTGAGTATTTAAACCACATTTTGTTTTCTTTTTTGATACTTTATGTGGATTACATGGTTATGACATGGGCCGTTAAATAATACATTAAAAAATTTTTAATAATATTAAATATACTGTGCACAGGTATATATTCTAAACCCAAGGCTGTATAATGTCTAGAGAGAGCCCTGAGAACCAAATACTTAGTTCAAGCCATATTGGCAGTTACCAATGTGGCTTATTTTTATGAACGCACTAATTAAATTTCTTTATGTAGCAAATTTTCCTTAAACTTCTATAGAAATAGGTTAAAAATAAACACAGAAAATGATATTAATTTCTAAATACATAATATAAACTTCCAAGGCATTTTAAAAAAGCACTTTCTCTTTATGAAGTAATTATATTTTTTCCTAAAGTCTGAATTTTTTTCTAGTTTTAATTCAGTCCTTTCCATGTAAAATTAAATTAAAATTAAATTGTGCTATTTTGTGTTAATAATAACAATTTCTGGGTAAGTTTCAGGTACTTTTGTTTTAAATCAAAAACTTTTTCCAGCCGGGCCAACATAGTGAAACCTGGTCTCTACTAAAAATACAAAAATTAACCGGGCGTGGTGGCTTGTGCCTGTAATCCCAGCTACTTGGGAGTCTGAGGCAAGAGAATTGCCTGAACCTGGGAGGTAAAGGTTGCTGTGAGCTGAGTTCACGCCACTGCACTCCAGCCTGGGTGACAGAGCAAGACTCTGTCTCATAAACAACAACAACAACAACAACAACAAAACAAAACAAAAAAACAAATGTATTCATGTGCTTTATATGTTCACAATCATTATTTTGGCCATGCATTTGTACTGCTTATAAAATTAGAAAAGTGAGCAACATTTTTAATCAAAACTTTAATTATATGAGTACTTTAACCAAATAAGTATTTGTTCTCAGGGCTTCATCTCTTATATTATATATCCTTGGGTTTAGGTTATTAATATGACTAAGAATTAGGTTTTAACCCATATATTTTTATTTCACTCAGTTGAATCTGTACACAAAATATTTAGTATTATTTAAACTTTAAAAATTACTATTTAACTGTCCATGTCATAGCCAAGGAATCTATGTAAAATTTAAAAAAAAAAAATGTAGTTTAAAGATTCCACAGGGAAAAGAAATACAAAGCAAAATGGTGACTGTGGATTAAAATGAAACAAAAATAATATAATTAAACGGGCTTCTGAATATATTCTAATTATTAGCATACTATTTTATTCATTATGCTCACATTTGTCTCATATTCATTTACCAAGACTTCATCAATCTTATGCATCCTCTTATCTATTTCTGCCCTTGTGAGTATACTTTATCACCCTAAAATATGCAAATATTTATATAAGACAGTAATTAACAGGTGGCTCAGCATATATTTAAAATCTCATCATCCTGCAGGTTGACAATGGTTTTTTTCTTGACCCATTCAGTTATGTCCTTTAGGAAAATCTACTTGCTTCTGTGCTTGTTGTGCGTGGTCCCTCCAAAATGTCCTTGATTATTATATAATCAGAAAAGGATTACTTGTGTTCGTTACAATGAGATCATTCTTTCATCCTGTGCATCTCACTACCATGAATTCCTCTTTAAAAGCAGAAATCTAAGTACTCTCAGTTTTATTAACCTGTCCAATCAATGTCACTTTCTGCCTACAACTTCATTTCAGAAACATCTACATACAACTGTCTATAATGCACGTTCCCATCCATCCATCTATTGAACCAGCTGATTTTTAAATGCCAAACATGTCAAGCTCCTTCAAATTTTCTACTGTTTTCTCTCATCTTTGAAATTATCCAGTATGTCAAAATACTATAATTTATTCTCTTTAATTCTTTTTCCTTTTTTTAAAAAAGGTTTATATTTTAAATACTTGACTTGAGGTGTGTGTGTACATGTGCATGTGTCTGTATGTAGAGAGAGGTATATGCCTGTAATTAATATTGAGGTTCCTGTGATAAATATTAATGTTTTAAAGACTTTATAACATCTAGATATTGCACAAGCTTGCAGTTATGTAGGTTTGGGTTAATAGCATAGGCTTTTAGGAAAGTGGTATTAGAAAAGTTAATTAACCTCACTGCTTGTCTCAGATATTTTTCAGAAAAAAAAGTTTTAAGAAATACAAACCTTTAATTTATATTATTATTCTAATAACAACATTAGCATTTGATCTTTTTTAAAACTTTATATGTATCAAAATTATTATTTTTTTACTATATGGGACATATAAAAAAACGTAGATTTACAACATGAACATTTTAATTTCATTGGATTATATGCCTGTAACTATACCCAAGATTTGTTTTAATACTGAATATGAATTAACACACTCTAATTTTAAAATTATTCTTATAAATCACAATGCATAGCTCACAATAGGTACTGCAAAAATTACAGCTATTGCTATTACAAGTGATATAAATGTGAAGCTAATGAGAGGAAGCTTAGTAGATGGGATATAAGCATAAACAGAAAGAAAGAGTACGAAACCAAAATTCTGTTTAACAGTCCTTCAGCATTAATTCTATTGGGAAGTAAGAATGGAAAATAAATTGTCATTTAAAATGTTATCTATTTAATATAGTTTTATCCAGATACTGCTTTTTTAAACTTCCTTTGTTTTTCCTGCAATTAAAATTAATCAGACCTCTGAACTTTCTTTGAATTAAGTAAAAATAAATAGCATGTTCAAGGTAATACATATGGCTAGAGGATTGTTTAGATATTGGCATATGACCAAACATTCCAGAACTCAGTTTGGCCCTGGTCCCAGGAATCCTGCTGCTTTCAATAGAAGAGGCAGCCAGATACTATAGAATAATACTCATCACCTAGCAACTAATTAAAGCAATAGTGTGCTAGGAACCAAGCTGTCTAACCAAGATTAGAGACAAAGAGAGAAAGAGCTTTAAGTGCTATTCTTCTTTTAGTGCTGTCAAAAATACGGTCTCTTACCAAGATATAGAGTGATCTCTATCTATAGACAATAAGCAACCTGGGTGAAAAATTCAGAGAAATTAATCAGGATAATTACATTTATATTCCTAATTCCATTCAGAAAGAAACCTCTATTGTGTAGATTTTCAAAACTTACATTTATTTAGTTGTTTGTTTATCTAGTAGCCTATTTACTTGTGCATATATTTAAATAACTTCAAATTTGAATGCAAGCTTTATAAAAACTATGCAAGACATATATAGCAAAGCAAGTTTCTGTATCTGACACTTTTTGTGTTCTACCGCTTCTTTGCTTGGCATCAGCCACTTATTTGAAAAGCAGCTGACAGCTCTGTGCAGGATTCAACATAGCTATGTTACAAGTGTCTAGCCTTAAGCTAACACTAGGTCTCTTTCACCGTAGATATGCCAGCTTGAACCTCGATAGCCCAGGATGCCTGGTAATAATGCCCCAATTGCCAATGCTCAACTAATGTGGGATGAAGGCAGGAGCTAAAGAAAAAATGCCCTCCTCAGTCAATCCATTGTTGAGCAATTCTGAGAGTCATTCTCTAGGCTCCCTTACAGGTCTAGCGAGGAACCCAGTGCCAGGTGCCTGCAGTTATGGCCTCGATATTGTACCCTTGTAGCAGTTTTCCCTCCTTCAGTTGCCTTTGCAAAGTCAGGGAGTAGGTAGTGCCAAGAACTCAAGTTAAGACTCTTGGCACTGGTACTAGTCCTGGAAACAGATCCTCAGGATGGGCCTCTGGAAATAAAACAAATACTGATCAGACAAAAACAAGGACCTGACCCCATTTCTGGTGGTAAGTGAAGTGGTGATAACACCTGGCATATGGCAGTGTCACAATTACTAAATCTCATGCAGTTGAGAACATGGAAGATAGTGAAAGATAGAGCTGATAAAGTTTTGGGCTATGAGATAACTAAGGTAGTGGTATGTTATTTAAACGTGGGAAATTAGCTGATTTTTGTTAACTACTTTCGAAGCCTTGGAAAAATGAAATGGCAGGCTCGAGTCAGTTAATTATGAATTCAAAATATTCAGAGGTCTTCTAGGGTAACTTTCAAACTACCCTAATCTCTTGCAGCCATAGTGCAACTTGGGCTGCAAATCAGTCCCAGAATTTAAATATACATGTGGCAGAGTGGCAAAAAAGATTTATTGTGCAGCATCAATAGATCCCCTATGCAAAACCCCAAGTCCTAATGAGAATGGAGTGGAAACGTGTGTTGTGGAATGAAGAAAGCAGTCTAGATGATCTTAAAAATCTTGAAACCACAGTTTCCTTTGAGCACTATTGACACAGAGAAGACCTCTTACACTTGTCAGATAACTACAACCTCGCTCATGCAGAGACCTGGCAAAAATGACACTTGAGGCAGATGCTTTCCAACATGCTGCTGTTCTCCTCTGAATCATCTGCTTCATCTACTCATTGTTTTTATACCATTAACAAGAGAGGGATAATTCCACCTGTGTTTCAGAGGAAAATGGTAATTACTCCAAACTCATTGCAAGACTTCATCATTATTATACATGATAACATAATTATAAATTTCATAAATTATACTTTATACATAAAGTCAAAGATTAAAGGAAGACATATGGGTTGAATCATGAGGTTTATGAACCAAGGTAGGGGTTTAGAATATAAAACTGGATAGAGAAGAATTTATTAATATGGAGCAATTTCTCATGTTTCAGGGATTAACTTCTGGCAAGCATAACTGGAACTTCTGATACACCACTGGAATGGATTATTAATACTAGGGTGCAAAATTGCCTAGAGTTAATGAGGTGGGAATGATATAACTGTCTTGGAGGAGTACTGTGGAAGGATTTATTAGTTCACTATTGGTAGTAGACGCCTTTCCACCTGAATAGGAACCCTGGGAGATCCCCCAAGGAGATCACAAAGGCAATGGGGGAGGTACTCATTCCACTGTCGTTTTCAGTAACCTTTTTTGTGGTTGTCCACTGTTATGTAGATGGAATTAAGGGTAGGAAAGGCACTATTAACTGGGATCAATATCTTCAGTGGAGATGATAGGGTTTAGGAATAGGCAAGACTTTGTGATGACAATTATATATCAGAGATGAAATAGATATAGTACTTGGAAAGGTCCTAAGTCATAAATATGTAGCAATGAACAATAAATGGATACCCCATTTATAAGTAGAAGTTACGTCCGTGAAATAAAAATAATATGGAATAGCTATCTCTGTAAAATATTATTACTCTAAATATACACGTGTAATTTATATTTCAGAAATATCTGATATAAGAATTTTGAATTAGTTTTATGCATTAAATCTCAATGTAGATACACAGATTTTAGCTATGCAATTTACTTATTTTACGTGTTTAAAATCTCATTGTAAATTATGTGAATTACGTAAATTATATGATTAGGACATTCCACAGTAAAAATAAAAACCTGAATAACTTAGAGACTCATTTCAGTTAAGAGAGGGGGTGTATTCAAGTAGGTAGACAGGTTGACTAAGGCTTTATTTTGACAATTCTTCCATGATCAGTGGAGCAGCAAAAGAACACAGTGTATGATAGCCAGCTTTATAAATTTCCACCCAAAAGTTATCCTTGAAACATCTCACATTTCATTGGCCAAAGCATGTCACGTGACTGTGCTTGAGATCAGCAGAGTGGAAATGTATAATCTTTGTCACCAGAGAAAAGGTGACTACCAAAATGATATTATGTACAGTCCTGCAATCTATTATTTTTATTTTCAAAAGACTTAAGACCAAAATACACACACACATATACACACATGTATCCTGAATAAAATCCCTTTTGGTTTGCAAATACCAGATTCTTTTGTTTTTCGTTTTGAGACAGAGTCTTGCTTTGTCCCCCAGCTAGAGTGCAGTGGTGCGATCTTGGCTCACTGCAACCTTCACCTCCCGAGTTCAAGTGATTCTCCTGCCTCAGTCTCCCAAGTAGTTGAGATTACATACACGTGCCACCATGCCCAGTTAATTTTTGTATTTTTAGTAGAGACAGGGTTTCACCATGTTGTCCAGGCTGGTCTTGAACTCCTGACCTCGTGATCCACCCGCCTTGGCCTCCCAAGGTGCTGGGATTACAGGCGTGAGCCACCATGCCTGGCCCCAAATTTCTTTAAGCAAAAATCAACCAGAGTTTGAAAGACTGAAACAGGTCCAATTACATAGAAATAAGATGTAAAATGAGTAAGCTCTTGAAGGTCCTAAGAGAAGTTTATGTGAAGATTAGATAAAGGGCAAAGGCTCAGAAACTACAAGTATGCAGTCTCTTATTCACACTTCCAAAACGCAAAGGGCTCTGACAACCACTTGGTATGAACATTCATATATTTCCTTGCAGAAATAGTAGTGTGCTTGATTAAAGAGTATTGTTTAATACCACCCAAAATCTGAATTCCAAAATGTAGTTTTCCTTCAAAATTTTTGGATAAGGTACAGAGAACTTCTGCTATCCTGGGTCAAAATTGTCTTTAGGGTAGTGCTGAAAGAGTAATGTGAGAACATGGTAACTGATGCCTTTTTTGTATGGTTTAAACTCAAGAAGAGTGTGTATAACTGAAGTTGCACATTTGTCATGGTAAAGTGCTGTAATAAATATCTGGTGCTTGAAAGCAACTTTGTCCCTTCCTGCAGCTGACAGTGTGGAATGGATTCAGCCTGGAATATTTTCTAATCACAGAGAGATACTGAGAGGAGTATTGATGAGGGATATATTTGTAAAGGTCAACGTAGGCCCAAGATATAATCTAATGAGCAGAGAGTTCTCTGTCTCCCTGGTGAAGATTATGAAAATAAATAAGATGATGATGCTTTTTTCTGATACTTAGATGGTAATTTGGAAAGAGGTATTGGGAAGGGCAAACTCTTGGATGGGGTAATGACACATACTCACAATTCATCTTTTACAACGGCTACTTTACCTGAAATAAATGAAAGTAACAAATGTAAACATTTTTGTTTTAGCTTTTTTTTTTTTTTTTGCCACCATGAAATAAATAATATTTTTTCAACTCTGAACAAAGGTACACTAAGTTATAGATTTAAAAACTACAAGAGAAGCTGAGTGTGGTGGCTCACACCTGTGATCCCAGTACTTTGAGAGGTTAAGGCAAGAGGATTGTTTGATCCCAGGAGTTTGAGACAAGCCTGGGAAACATAGCAAGACCTCATCTCTACAAAAAAAATAAAAATAAAATAAATAAAAATAAAAATAAAATTAGCTGGGCATGGTGGCATAAGCCTATATTCCCAACTCATAGGAAGGCTGAGGCAGGAGAATCGCTTGACCCTAGGAGTTGCAGGCTGCAGTGAGCTATGATCATGCCACTGCACTCCAGCCTGGGTGACAGAGAAAAACCCTGCCTCTAATAAATAAATTAATAAACAAACAAATAAATAAATACATATAACTCAGTGTCAAGGCAAAATGGAGACCATGAGCTTAAAAAAACAAGAGATTTAAATATTTCTTTGACTGTGTGTATATAAAAATTGTATATAATTACATGTATGAATATACAAATTCATATATAATATATATGATTATATATTATAATCAACCCTGATATACATATTTCATATTTTCTAATAAGTATTGATTTTAGTTATAATTACATTGCTTATTTAAGTAATCTGCTGAATTTATAAATAGCATTGGCAATCAATAGGTTTTAAAAAGCTCAATGTTTAAAAAAATTATATTAAATGCTCAAAATATCAGTGTTTCCGTGTTTGGTTTATATATTTATAAACTTCCAACATCTTGCCTCTCCTATTTCACCTGACATATTTGTCATAATTTAGTTTTCAATTAGAAATTGACTCTATAAAATAACAGAAAAGACCCAGAAATATTTAGCCCCTACAGAATTCCCATGACCCATTTTTGTTTCAGATAGTCTGATGACTGAGAGTATGTAACCAAGACTTCACTTTACTCGCTTGAGAGTGACACTGCTGACAGGTCTGTGTTTGTGTGCAGACATGTGAGGTGTCAGCTCTTTTCCATGTAATAGTTTAAGTAGTTTTTATAGAGCCTTGGCTCCCACTGGTACTCAAATTCCTATTCTTCAGCTGTAGTGGCAGGCGAGCTGTGGGAAGTCTCCAGCATGACACACTGGATGGCTGTGAAAGGAAAACAATGTTTTTAAAATGGAAATCAACCAAGGAGAAGGACTTCAGGGGGTGATAGACTTGTTGATACTTTAAGACCACCCTATAAGTTTCCCAAACTAATATCATTCCATTAAAGTTGTTCATCAGTAAATTCTCTAACGGGTTAGTTCAGGACACAAAAATGTGTCTCTGACATGACCCCTGAAGCAATATTTTTGGTGTTTTTATTTAAGTAAAGCAAAGTGTGTTCATTTCCTATTGCTACTGTAGCAAATCATCATAAATTTTTTAACTTAACAAATTATCTTACTCTTCTGGAGATCTGAAGTCCGAATTATGTCTCTTTGATCTAACGTCAAGGTTCAGCATAGCTGACTGTGTAGAGGCTCTAAGGGGAGAATCTATGTCCTTGCCCTTTTTGGCTTCTAGAAGTTACCTGCATCATTAGTTCATTTAATCATTTCAATCTCTTACTTCTGTCATTACATCTACTGCTACCTTCTAAATCTCATCTCTCTCAATAAGGGCCTTTAGATTGCACCCAGTCCATCAGTTAACACAGAATATCTTCTCATCTCAGGATCTTTAATCCAATTATGTCACAAGCTGCAAGGATTAGGATATGGATATCTTTGAGGGGCTGTCATCCAGCCTACCACAAAAACCAATGATAAAATGTGATAGCAGCACTTAAAAGAAAAAAAAAAAAGAATCACAAAAACAAAAGCTGTCCTTGTAATCACATTTTTATTTATTTATTTTTTTTGTCAGATAGATTTGTGTTTGAATGTAAGTATTCTCACTTACTAGCCATGTGACTAAGGAAATGTAATCAACACATCTGAGTTTCAGAGTGTCTTCTCCCCTTGAAGAACTTGCCTTTTCCAATCCCTCTATCTACAGAAATTGCTTTCAAAGTATCAAGAAAACCTTCAACATCTTTAGCTTTCTACAACTTTAGTTATTTAAGTTTATGCATACATTTCTTGTAGAAATATCAATCCACACAACCTTTTTGTAATGCAACTTAAGATGATATAGTTAAGCAGAACATATGAATATATTATGATCCAACAGTCTTGACTCTAGTTTTATATCCTACTACAACTCTTGAAAAATGTTTTGGCAATGCGGGCTCTTTTTTGGTTCCATATGAACTTGAAAGCAGTTTTTCCAATTCTGTGAAGAAACTCATTGGTAGCTTGATGGGGATGGCATTGAATCTATAAATTACCTTGGGCAGTATGGCCATTTTCACGATATTGATTCTTCCTATCCATGAGCATGGTATGTTCTTCCATTTGTTTGTGTCCTCTTTGATTTCACTGAGCAGTGGTTTGTAGTTCTCCTTGAAGAGGTCCTTTACATCCCTTGTAAGTTGGATTCCTAGGTATTTCATTCTCTTTGAAGCAATTGTGAATGGAATTTCATTCATGATTTGGCTGTTTGTCTATTACTGGTGTATAAGAATGCTTGTGATTTTTGCACATTAATTTTGTATCCTGAGACTTTGCTGAAGTTGCTTATCAGCTTAAGGAGATTTTGGGCTGAGACAATGGGGTTTTCTAAATATACAATCATGTCATCTACAAAGAGGGACAATTTGACTTCTTCTTTTCCTAACTGAATACCCTTGATTTCTTTGTCTTGCCTGATTGCCCTAGCCAGAACTTCTAACACTATGTTGAATAGGAGTGGTGAGAGAGGGCATCCCTGTCTTGTGCCAGTTTTCAAAGGGAATGCTTCCAGTTTTTGCCCATTCAGTATGATATTGGCTGTGGGTTTGTCATAAATAGCTCTTATGATTTTGAGATACGCTCCATTAATATCGAATTTATTGAGCGTTTATAGCATAAAGGGCTGTTGAATTTTGTCAAAAGCCTTTTCTGCATCTATTGAGATAATCATGTGGTTTTTGTCTTTGGTTCTGTTTAAATGCTGGATTACGTTTATTGCTTTGCATATGTTGAACCAGCCTTGCATCCCAGGGATGAAGCCCACTTGATCATGGTGGATAAGCTTTATGATGTGCTGCTGGATCCGGTTTGCCAGTATTTTATTATGGAACCAAAAAAGCACCTGCATTGCCAAGACAATCCTAAGTCAAAAGAACAAAGCTGGAGGCATCACACTACCTGACTTCAAACTATACTACAAGGCTACAGTAACCAAAACAGCATGGTACTGGTACCAAAACAGAGATATAGACCAATGGAACAGAATAGAGTCCTCAGAAATAATACCACACATCTACAGCCATCTGGTCTTTGACAAACCTCAGAAAAACAAGAAATTGGGAAAAGATTCCCTATTTAATAAATGGTGCTGGGAAAATTGGCTAGCCATAAGTAGAAAGCTGAAACTGGATCCTTTCCTTACTCCTTATACAAAAATTAATTCAAGATGGATTAGAGACTTAAATGTTAGACCTAATACCATAAAAACCATAGAAGAAAACCTAGGTAATACCATTCAGGACATAGGCATGGGTAAGGACTTCATGTCTAAAACACCAAAAGCAATGGCAACAAAAGCCAAAATTGACAAATGGGATCTAATTAAAGTAAAGAGCTTCTGCACAGCAAAAGAAACTACCATTAGAGTGAACAGGCAACCTACAGAAGAGAAGAAAATTTTTGCAATCTACTCATTAGACAAAGGGCTAATATCCAGAACCTACAAAGAACTCAGACAAATTTACAAGAAAAAAACAAACAACCCTATCAAAAAGTGGGCAAAGGATATGAACAGACAGTTCTCAAAAGAAGACATTCATACAGCCAACAGACACATGAAAATATGCTAATCATCACTGGCCATCAGAGAAATGCAAATCAAAACCACAATGAGATATCATCTCACACCAGTTAGAATGGCAATCATTAAAAAGTCAGGAAACAACAGGTGCTGGAGAGGATGTGGAGAAATAGGACCACTTTTACACTGTTGGTGGGATTGTCAACTAGTTCTACTATTATGGAAAACAGTATGGTGATTCCTCAAGGATCTAGAACTAGAAGTATCATATGACCCAGCCATCCCATTACTGGGTATATACCCAAAGGATTATACATCATGCTACTATAAAGACACATGCACACGTATGTTTATTGTGGGCACTATTCACAATAGCAAAGACTTGGAATCAACCCAAATGTCCATCAGTGACAGACTGGATTAAGAAAATGTGGCACATATACACCATGGAATACTATGCAGCCATAAAAAAGGATGAGTTTGTGTCCTTTGTAGGGACATGGATGCAGCTGGAAACCATCATTCTTAGCAAACTATCACAAGAACAGAAAACCAAACACCGCATGTTCTCACTCATAGGTGGGAACTGAACAATGAGATCACTAGGACTCGGGGAAGGGAACATCATACTCCGGGGCCTATCATGGGGACGGAGGAGGGGGGAAGGATTGCATTGGGAGTTATGCCTGATGTAAATGATGAGTTGATGGGTGCTGACGAGTTGATGGGTGCAGCACACCAACATGGCACAGGTATACATATGTAACAAACCTGCATGTTATGCACATGTACCCTTAAACTTAAAGTATAATAATAATAATAAAAAAAAAAGAAAAAAAAGAAAAATGTGTGTCAGGAGAAACACATACAATTCATGGCAATATTATCCATAATAATAACAAATATTTAGACAGAGTAAGTGACCGTTTACTGTATAATAAACTAGTAAATTATGATAAACTTACAAGATGGAATATCATAAGCACTGAGAATGAATAAACTACTACTACACAAGGCAGCATAGACAAATCTTAGAAAAATTGTATAAATTGAAGAAAAATAAAGTTGTAGAAACTAAAGATGATTATTCTTTATAAATAAGAAATGTGTATAAAGATGAACATTTATACCAGTTCAAAAACAAGCAAAACTGAGCACCATATTGTTAGGCATTCAAAAATACGTGGTAAGCTATTTTACAAAGACAGGAATAATAATCATTAGGGAAAATGATTTCAGGTGGTAGGATACTATTAGGACAATGTTTTCAGGTGGTAGGGAAATATTATCAGGGAAGAAAAGAGAGTTTCCTTCAACAATATGAGCAATTTTAACAGAATTTTAACACATATGGATTCGGTCTTGCCCATATCCACTACTCATATCTAGCTGCTTAAATTCAATTTTTCAGTCATGTTAGCCACATGTAAATGTTTGATAACATACGTGGCTAATTGTTCCTGCATTGGAGAGAGCTGATTATAGAAATACATTGCCGATATTGCAGAAAGTTATTTTGGACAGCACTATTATGCTGTTTAACCTAGATGTTTATTCAATATGTTTTTCCACATCAAGTATTAGATAAATGTTTCAAAATATAATGTCTTTTAGCCTAGTAATCAATTTATTTGTATCTACATTTAAGAAATACTCTGAAATATAAACATTTTGAACAAACATAATTGTAGTATTACTTCATTTTGAAAAAAAAAGAACCCCTAAAGAGCTTACAAAAGGAAAATCTTAAAGCAATCATGAAGTTATAGCACTTCAAAAAACCTTAAGTTACAATAAATGAAGTCATTTTAATTACTTGAGAAACTTTAGAAATAAATCAGTACACACAATTAAATATTTAGTGTATTCTGAGCTATGCAATACAGAAAAAAAAAGTTGGGAGAAACAATAACAATACAATTTATATTAATAATAAAATAAAATAAAATACCATTATACCGCTTTGGATGCAATAGATCCTAATTCAGGGTCTAGGTCTATGCAGATTAAATCGGTAGTCCCCACAATAACGTAATGTTAAAACTATAATTTATCTTTTCTTTTTGAAATAATGAATATGAGACACAAATGAGTCATTTAACTTGCCTAATGTTACACAGTTAGCAAGAATGAGTTGGAATGAAAATCCTGGAATTCTGGTTCTTAACTTCAAAGGGTTAAAACTGATACTAAGATATACAGTTATTTCATTTTCTTTTTACAAAATTTTAGGTGTGTGTGAAGTGGGTGGTGAGGGGACATGTATGCACCATGAATATTCAATGTAGTTTATGTGATCTACACAAGTATTTAGAAAGAAAAATATAATATCACAGAACAGTTTGAGCGTAGCAAAAAAAAAAAAAAAAAAAGGAGGCAATGATTGTGATAGAAAGAAGATGAAATACTTTCAGAACGCGAACATGTACCTGGAGACAATAAAGCATAACTGCAGACAAAAAGCAGCCTAGCAGAAATACAAATGATGAGGGACAGTCTTGGCGTCTCAGGCAAACAGTTTGGGTTGATAGAAAGTTCAGGGCATGGGCTGGCATGGTGGCTGACGCCTGTAATCCCAGTACTTTGAAAAACCATAGCAGGCAGATCATTTGAGGTCAGGATCTTGAGACAAGTCTGGTCAACATGGTGAGACTCCGTCTCCACTAAAAATAGAAAAACTAGCTGGATGTGGTGGTGTGCACCTGTAGTCCCAGCTACTCAGGAGGCTGAGGAAGGAGAATTGCTTAAACCCGGGTGGCAGAGATTGCAGTGAGCTGAGATCACACCACTGCACTCCAACCTGGGTGATAGAGAGAGACTCCTAAAAAAAAAAAAAAAAAAAAGGAGCACATTTTACTCTATTAATTTTTTGCAGATGATTTCTATTTTTTAACTTTTATTTTAATTTTAGGGATACCCAAGCAGGTTTGTTTGTTACATGGGTAAACTTGTGTCATTTGTTGTAGAGATTATTTTACCAAACAGGTATTAAGCCTAGGACTAATTAGTTATTTTTCCCTTATCCTTTCTCTCCTCCCAACCCCGAGCGCCCAATAGGCCCCAGTGTGTGTTGTTCTCTGTATGTTCCCATGTATTCTCAACATCTAGCTTCTACTTATAAGTGAGAACATGTACTATTTGATTTTCTGTGCGTGAGTTAGTCTGCTAAGGATAACAGCCTCCAGCTCTATCCATTTTCCTGCAAAGGACATGATTTTATTCTTTTTATGGCTGCAGAGTATTCCATGGTGAAAACTGGTACAAGACAAAGATGGCCTCTCTCACCATTCCTAATCCACATAACATTAGAAGTCCTGGTCAGGGCAATCAGGCGAGAGAAAGAAATAAAGGGAATCCAAATAGGAAGTCAAACTAACCCTGTTTTCAGATGGCGTGATCCTATATCTAGAAAATCCCAGAGTCTCAGCCCAAAAGCTTCTTAAGCTGATTAAAAACTTCAGCAACGTCTCAGGATACAAAATAAATGTGCCAAAATCATTAACATTCCAATACACCAACAGTCAAGCTGAAAGACAAATCAGGAACACAATCCCATTCACAACTGCCACAAAAATAATAAAATACCTAGGAATACAGCTACCTAGGGAGGTGAAAGATGTCTACAAGGAAAGTACAAAACTCTGTTCAAAGAAATTAGAGATAACACAAACAAATGGAAAAAATAATACATGCTCATGGATAGGAAGAATCAATAATGTAAAAATAGTAATAATGTCCAAAGCTATTTACAGATTCAATGCTATTCCTATTAAACTACCAGTGAAATTAGAACTAGAAATCACAGAACTAGAAAAAGCTATTTGAAAATTTGTACATAACCAAAAAAGGGCCCGGATAGCCAAGGCAATCCTAAGCAAAAAGGACGAAGCTGAAGTCATCAAGCTACCTGACTTCAAACAATACTACATGGCTACAGTAACCAAAACAGCTTGATACCAGAACAATAACAGAAACATAGACCAATGGAACAGAATAGAGAACCCAGAAATAAGGCTGCACATCTACAACTATCTGATCTTTGACAAAGCTGACACAAACAAGTAGTGGCAAATGGATTCCCTGTTCAATAAATGATGCTGGGATAACTGGCTGGCCATATGCAGAAAATTGAAACCGGACCCCTTCCTTATGCCTTATACAAAAATTAACTCAAGATGAATTAAAGACCTAGATATAAAACCCAAAACAATAAAAACCCTGGAAGACAACCTAGGCAATACCAGTCAGGACATAGGGACAGGTGAGGATATCTTGATGAAGATGCCAAAAGCAATTGCAACAAAAGCAACCAGGGTCTAATTAAACTAAAGAGCTTCTGCACAGCAAAATAAACAATCAATAGACTGGACAACCTACAGGATGGGAGAACATTTTTGCAAACTATGATCTGACAAAGATGTAATATCCAACATCTATAAGAATCTTCAAGAAATTTACAGAAAACAAAATCCCATTAAAAAATAAGCAACGGATATGAATAGACATTTTTCAAAAGAAGACATACATGTGCTAACAATTATATGTAAAAAAGTTTTACATATGCAAATGCAAATCAAAACCACAATTAGATACCATCTCACACACCAGTCAGAATGCCTATTACTAAAAAGTCAAAAAATAACAGATGCTGGTAAATTTCCAGAGTAAAAGGAACGCTTATACACTGTTGATAGGAGAGTAAATTAGTTCATCCGTTGTGGAAGACAGTGTGGCAATTTCTCAAAACCTAAAAGAAAGAAATATCATTTGACCCACTGATTCCATTACTGGATATATAACCATAGGAATATAAATAATTCTGTTATAAAGACACATGCATGTGTATGTTCTTTGCAGCACTACTCACAATAGTCAAAAACATGGAAACAACCTACAAGGATATCTATGATGGACTGGATAAAGAAAATGTAGCCCAAGGCACATTTTAAATATATAAACTTCATTACGTCCTGAAATCAGTGATCATGAGAAGTTTTATATATGTTATATATTGAACTTTCGTTATGTCTTTCTATCAAACTATTCACAGTAGAATAATTGTAACAAAAAAGAAATTCCAGTAAAAGTTCTTTTTATTGAGATATGAATTTTGGAGTCAATAACCATGATTAGCCACCACACATAATTTCTCTTATCCTGATCTCCCACATGTTCCTGTTTAAATGACACATTAAAATAATTATATTCTTTTTAAGTTCATTTATGTTACAGAACATGGAAATTTCAATTTGAACATCTAAACCTAAATAAGTTAAGAACAACTTATAGTGTATAATTCACATATAATATTCTACATTTCTCTTTTTCTTTTATGTGAGGGTGTATATATTCTTTCAATGTTTCTTTTATTTTCTAGTTCTAGAACCCATGATTAACAATTTTCACACATTCACAGTCATCCTAAATTCTCTTTTCTTTTTTTAATCTTTATTGAAATACACCACAAAAAAGTGAAAAAAAGCATAAATGTCAGTTTAATGAAGTTCTACAAATAGAGTATGCTACATGACTACAACCCAAATAAAGAATATTTTAGCAAAAAAGGCCTTTTTCAGATACCACTGATACTTCACCGTAGGTAATAACTATCATAATATTCTTATACCTATATTTGAAATTTATAGGAATGGAATCACAAAATTTGTACATTTTTGTGGCTGGCTAATTTTGTTTAATATTCTGGTCATTATGGTCAACATTTTGTTGCATATAACATCAGTTTGTTTATTCTAATTCCTGTGTAGTATTACACTGTGTGAATGCACTATTTATCCACTCTAATTTGGATGGTTATTTGGGGAATATCTAATTTTTTACTATTATAAGGAGCACTATTATAAAAATTCATTTATATGAATTTAGAGACTGTACATATGCATTTTTGATTAATATAATCCTTGGAGTAAAATTCCAAGTTGATAGGGTACACATATGCTTGGCTTCAACAGATGCCAAAAGAAAAGTATCCAAAGAAGTAATAGTGGCTTAAATGTGCATCAGTAGTGGGTGATACTTGTAAGTGCTCCACATTTTGCCAACATTTCATATTACATTGGTTTTTGATTTACATTTTCCCTGTACCCAGTAAAACTGAGCACCTATTCATATGTTTATTATGTATTGTATATCCTTGTATACGTAGTACCTGATTTAGACTTTTGCTTTTTCTTTTTTCAATTGGGTTTTTCATTTTTTTCTGCTTTTCAATTGATACATAATAGTTATACATATTTATGGAGTACATGCCATTTTTGGTCATTCATATCAAATCACAGTAATTGTGATATCTGTCACCACAAACACTAATCATTTCTTTGTGCCGAAAACATCACAAATCTTCCTTCCTATCTATTTTGACATATACAATAAATTTTTGTTAACTGTAGTCATCCTAACATATGATAAAATACTGGAACTTGTTCCTTTTATCTAACTATATGAATTTATCCATTAACTATCTTCTCTAACTAGCCCCTCATCCTTTCCTAATAAATTTTTACTATCATTCTACTCTCTTCCTCCCGTGATCAATTTGTTTCTTAGTTCCCACATTAGAGTGAGAATGTATGATACTTATCTTTCGGTGCCTGGCTTACTTCGCTTAACATAATGTCCACTAGTTCCACACATGTTGCTGCATATGACAGCATTTTATTCTTTTTATGGCTGAATAATATTCCATTGTGTATCTGTACTATATTTTCTTTATCCATTTATCCATCGATTGATGCTTAGGTTGATTTCATATCTTGGTTTCTGTGAATAATGCTGCAATAAACACGAGAATGCAGCTATCTCTTCAATATTCTGATTTCCTTTCTTTTGGATACATTCCAAGTGAAAGGATTGCTGGATCATATGGTCGACCTATTTTTAGTATTTTGAGAAATCTTCCTATGGTTTTCCACAGTTGCTATACCAATTTACATTTCCATCAGCAGTGTAGGAGGGTTCTTCTTTCTCTGTGTCCTTGCCAGTATCTGTTATTGTCTGTCTTTTTGATAACAGCCACTCTAACCCAGGTGAGATGATATCTCATTGTGGTTTTGATTTGCATTTCTCTGATGATTAATAATGTTGAACATTTTTTCATATACCTTTCGGCCATCTGTATGCCTTGTTTTGAGAAATGTTTATTCAGATATTTTGTTCATTTTTAAAAGATTATTTGGGGTATTTTTATTGAATTGTTTGAGTTTCTTATGTATTCTGGTTATTAATTCCTTCTCAAATTGATAGCTCATAAATTATTATTTTTTCCATTCTGTGGGTTGTATCTTCACTCTGTTGATTTGTTTTGCTATGCAGAAGGTTTTTAACTTAATGTAGTTCCATTTGAGAATTTTTGTTTTCTATGATATATGAAATCTCACTCAAAATAATCTTTGCTCAAACCAATATCCTGAACAATTCCCCATTGTTTTTCTCTAGTAGTTTTGTAGTTTGAGGACTTCATTAAAGCATTCAATCAAGTTTGATTTGATTTTAGTGCATATTGAGAGATAGGGGCTTAGTATCACTCTTCTGCATTAAGGGTATCACATTTTCCCAGTAGCATTTACTGAAGAAATTGTCATGTTCTCTTCAAAGTCTGTTCTTGGAATCTTGGTTTAAATGAGCTGGCTGAAAATGCCTCGATTTATTTCTGGGTTATCTATCCTGGTCCGTTGGTCTATATGTCTGTTTTTATGTTAGTACCATGCTGTTTGGTTTAATATCACTTTTTAGCATATTTTGAAAGCAGGCCATGCAATGCTTCCAGCTTTGTTCTTTTGTTCAGAATTGTTTTGACTATTCAAGGTCTCTTTTGGTTCCATATACATTTTAGAACATTTTTTTTCCTTTCTTTTTTTTTTTTTTTTTTTTTTTTTTTAACTTCTGAGAAGAATGTCCTGTGTATTCTTGATAGGGATTGCATTGATTCTACAGAACTCTGTTGGAAGTATGGACACTATAACAATGTTAATTCTTTCAATCCATGAACATGGAATATACTTCCACATTTTTCCATCAATTTTTCAGTTTTTCAGTCTCCTTGCTATTGATACATAGTTATTTTATAAATATTTTATGTATATGTTTTGTTTAGCAGGTGTATGTAGTATACACAGACACACACGTACACACATCATCATCATCATCATCTTCCACTTTGTGACTTGTCTTTTAACTCTCTTCTTGTTGGTGTTTTGATAAACATCAGATCCTACTCTATAGTCTAAATTATCATTTTTAAATATAAATCCTTGTCTTCTCCAAGTCAATAATTTGTTCTTATATATTTTCTTCTAAAAGTTTTCTTGTTTTCCTATTCATATTTAGATTTGAAATCCATCTAGAGGTAACTTTTCCTTATACTGACAGTCTTATTGACAATAAATACCCTCAGTTTTCACTTATTTGAAAATGTCTTTTGTTTCATCTTTGTAAAAGGATATTTTTACTAAGTATACAATTCTACATTGGCAATTACTTTCTTTTAGTGATTTAATAACTCATTTCATGTTTTCCAGCTGTCATAGTTTTTGATGTAAAACTAGCTCTTCCTCTTGTGTTTGATCCTAGAATATATTGTCTTTAACCTTACTTTTAACATTTCACTTTGTTTTAATCTTCAGTAGTTTATATCCAGCACCAGAATATAACTTAATGTGGCTTTCTTTGAATTTATTTCATGTGGGGTTTGCTTAGCATCCTCAGTCATTTGGTATTTTTTTGTTTGTGTGTTTTAAAAAGTCTCAGACATTATAACTTCAAATATTACTTTCATTGTAATCGCTTCTTTTCCTGTTACTCCAATTACACTCCAGTTACATTTTAAATATGCCTTGATTTCTTCTCATGCATTTATTTTGCTTTCCTTTCTTGTCTACTTTTGTGCTTTGATTTAGTTATTTTCTATTTATGTGAATTCCAGGTTACTAAAGCAATACTTTGCAGTGGCAAAAGTATAATGAACTGTGTAATGAACACAAAATGCAGCTACCAGATTCTCTTCCAACGACTTGCTGCCTATTAACAGTACTTTCTGGCTTGACTTAGTTGCAAAAGGCTGCTCCAGTGCAGGTGATCCCTTGGACTGCCTCTGTAGAACTGCTCCACTGAAGGGAACACCTGTACTAGGACAGACTATTATTAATGATTGATGGAGATATAACGACCCATCTATTTTGTCCCAAAATGGGACAACACTGATGAGGTCTATTTAATGCTGACTTGTTTCTGGATTTGCCCAGTGTCTTTTCTGGGTCTACATGGCATGTTGATCTTTCACCATTTCTAATTCTATTTCTTCCCCTGTATTCCACCTGTGTGAATTCCTAGTAAATACTGTGCACGCACACACACACACACACACACACACACACAAAGAAAACTCAATACATCTTTCTTTAGAAACCAGCCTGTGATGAGCGACACTGAGAGAGATCAGAAAAATAAGATTATAAAGTGGCATTTTAGAGCTGGATCACTCACAAATAATTTGGCAATGAGGATTATATCCATTGTAATAGAGAAAATTCAGAAAGCCCTTGTCACAATAAGGTAATCCAATTGTTTAAATCCTACTGGTATGAATTAGGATGATATACATTTAGCAGAGAATGCACCAGCTCTCTTGATATATTGAATGTTTCAAAAGTACAGGGGGAGCAACAATTATAAAGGAAATGATATTGGATAGATATTACTAATCATTACACTGTGGAAAAAAATATGGAAAGCTGTAGGCAGTAACAGATTACTGAAAGCCAGGTGTAAAAACCACAGGGAAATGAGAAAATTTCCCTTGTCTCCCTCGCAGGGCATGTGATGGGGGTGTGGCTCGCTTCTTCAGTGCCACACTGCTCAAACCTCTAGGGGAGCATACAGACTGGTAGGCTGTGGGGCTCCGACTCTGTGGCAGTGTCTAAGGGTGAATATTTATAACTCCTGATGCCCGAGTGGGCATATGTTACATGGTGCTCCTTTAGTTTAGCCATCCACAGCCAGCTTGTGTTAGTTAGCTCAAATAGACTCCTGTCTTATCACAAGACAGAGGACTTTCTGTACCCCGGGGTTATGGAACTTTATGTACCAGAAGAATCAAATACAACGTGGGCTTGGAATTTAGTGCAAGGTTTTATTGAGTGGAAGCGGCTCTCAGCAGATGGGGAAGCCAGAAGTGAGATGATTTTCCCCTGGAGTCAAGCCTTGCAGCCAAATGCCACATGGCTCTGCTGATCAATGGCTTGACAGTGTGCTCTTCACATCCTCTCGATGTCCAGCCACTTGTGTCTTCTTCTGCCGGTCCACTCCTTTCGACATCCAGCTGCTTGCTTTTCTGCCTGCTAGGGTCATGGAGTTTTTATAGGCACAAGATGGGGACGTGGCAGGCCAGGGTGGTCTTGGAAAATGCAACATTTCAGCATGAAAGGTAGGAGTGCCTGTCTTCACCAAGGTCCATGGGCACAGGCCCGTGGGTGGAGCCGTAGCCAGGGACCTCCTCTCCCTTCCCAGCACTTTCTTTCCATCCTCTCGTATCAATAGGGCCTGCCTGATAGGTTAGAAAGAGACTTTCATCTTCTGTAACACAAGAACATACAGATCTAATGACTAGATTCAGGACTTAATCAAGTGTTAGAATGCCACAGATGGTTCAATATGTAATCAAATCGGTCTTTCTCTTCGCATCAGTGTCCAGCTTTAGAAAAAACAGGACCTTGACAGTTGAAATGGGATATCAGGTAAATTCCTCTGGATATTGTCAAATTTCAGTTGATTATAATCATTCTTCATATTTTCAATTTGCTCTTAACTCTGACCTGAGCAGTTTTGTCTCACTCCTTCCACTTAGAGTAAGTACTCCCAATTTGCTGTGAGACACTGCATAAGCCTCTCAATTGCGTCTCAATGTCTGTCATTTTCAGAATATGCTCATGGTTCCTCTCCCAGCCACTAATC
Organism: Theropithecus gelada; assembly: GCF_003255815.1. Classification (NCBI taxonomy): domain Eukaryota; kingdom Metazoa; phylum Chordata; class Mammalia; order Primates; family Cercopithecidae; genus Theropithecus; species Theropithecus gelada. The sequence continues at coordinate 94,510,266 of NC_037672.1, read as the reverse complement.
CATAACTATGGCAAATTTCCAGCATAACCCAGACAGCATTCTGCCAACTGCTGATCCCAATAAGAGAAGAAAAGGATTATACCTCAAAAGAGCTGAGGACTTGGCGAAAATATATTTTAAGGGACTGGGAAAGTACATGCATGAATTGATACAGTTTGGATGTTTGTTCCCTCCATCCAAATCTCATGTTGAAATGTGATCCCCAATGTTGAAGGTGAGACCTAGTGGGAGGTGTTGGATCAAAGGGACAGATCCCTCAAGAATAGCTTTGTGCCATCCCCTTGGTGATGGGTGATTCTTGCTATTAGTTCATGTACAATCTGGTTGTTTAAAAGAGTCTGCTCTCTCTCTTGCTGACCCCCTCTCCATGTAATATGTCTGATCACTCTTTGCCTTCGCCATGAATGGAGGCTTCCTGGGGCCCTACCCAGGAGCAGATGCCAACACCGTGCTTTCAGTGCAACCTGCAGAACTGTGAGCCAAAATATATCTTTTTTTTTTTATAATTTACCCAACATCAAGTGTTTCTTTATAGCAACACAAATGGACTAGCATTTAAATAGATTTCAAAAACAAAATTGGGAGGTGAAAGGACAAAACCTACATTTGAATGAGGAAGAGTTTATTGATTTGAGAACACCCAACTGAAATATGACATTAGCACCTGGTGAGGACCTCAGGAGATGACAAACTGGCTACTAGGAAGGCTCTTACTTTTTTTTTTTTTTTTTTTTTTTAAGACAGAGCCTTGCTCTGTCACCCAGGCTGGAGTACAGTGGCACAATCTTGGCTCACTGCAAACTCCGCCTCCCAGTTTCAAACCATTCTCCTGCCTCAGCCTCCCGAGTAGCTGGGATTATAGGCACACGCCATCATGCCTGGCTAATTTTTGTATTTTTAGTAGAGATGAGGTTTCACTATGTTGGCCATGGTTGGTCTTGAACTGCAGACCTCAAGTGATTCGCCTGCTTCGGCCTCCCAAAGTGCTGGGATTACAGGCATGAGCCACTGCACCTGGCTGGCTCCTAAAACTTGAAAAGAGAGCTGGCCCTTACTGATTAAAGGTGAAAAGGTAGAATTTCTGTGGCAGACAGTGAAGGAAGAAATTAAAAGTCCCAAGAAAGTGGACATCTAGGAATAGACATATAATGTATGGCCAGGAGATCCAATAGTAGATTATGTTCCACAGGAAGACTTAGAGGTTAAGCTATATTCAACAAAGCTATAAGGCATGTGCTGGTAAGAGAAACAACAATATTACTAAAACTGTTTGTAGTCAGTGGTTGTCCTGGTAAGTCAGAGCCAAAGATAGGAGAGGCCATAATAATCTAAGCTTACTGATAGCAATAGAAATAAAAAGAACCCTAAACCTATAAAGAACAGTGGTGGTACTTAACTGCCAAGAGCCAAAAGAAAACAATATTCATAGGTCATAGGGTCAGAATGGCATCCAAGGGAAAATGACCAACAGAGATGGTTAATACAAAATGGTATCACAAAGGCCAGTCAGAAAGGGTATTCCTTAGCTTTTACTACCAGAAAAAATAACAATTGATGATCAGAAGACTGAGGAAAATTGTCTCAAACAAAAAGTTGACATCCCTTGCCCAGTTTTCATAAATGAGCCAGTTTTCAGAAGAGAAGTCCCTAAACTAGAGAAAATACTGGGACTTAGATCAAGTATACCAGCCTTTTTGTTGTTGTTGTTTTTGAGACGGAGTCTTGCTCTGTTGCCCAGGCTGGAGTACAGTGCTGAGATCTTGGTTCACTGCAAGCTCCGCGTCCCGGGTTCACGCCATTCTCCAGCCTCAGCCTCCTGAGTAGCTGGAACTACAGGTGCCCGCTACCACGCCTGGCTTTCTTTTTTTTTTTTTTGTATTTTTAGTAGAGACAGGGTTTCACTGTATTGGCCAGGATGGTCTCAATCTCCTGACCTTGTGATCCGCCCACCTCGGCCTCCCAAAGTGCTGGGATTACACGCGTGAGCCACCGCGCCTGGCCCGACGACTTTTTATCTGATTGTATGCACTGGTCAAAATTGATAGGTCTGCATACTTTATAAAGGTACATTGTACTGTATACTATATACGTAAATTATATCACAATAAAATTACTTAAAAAAAGAAAAATCAGTTCAAATTATGCCCCATCTCTACTATCATTATTTTTGACATTTTTCATTGGCTACCCATTACTTCTAGTCTACTTAATTGCTTTTTCTGGACTCTTCTTTAACTCTCTTAGCTAGCCTTGTACCACTTTCTCCATTTTTCTCTGGGTTCCTGTCACTCTGGTTCTTTGTCATTTCTTCAAATTGTGTGTCCTTCACCCCAGGGGCTATGTATTTGGTAATTAACTCTTACAAATCTATAGTGTATCAACTTAAACATCACATACTTTAAAGAAGACTTTTCTAAAATCAAAGATCTAGATAAGTTTCTTCTGAAAGGTTTCAGTGAATCATACATCTTTTCTACAGAGTACTTACCTCAGTGTATATTTAACTATTCATAAGTAGGATTGTGTGATTGATAGTTTTCTCCCCAAAGTAATCTATAAAATTATGTACTGTGAAGCCCATTTGCTTTTCTATACCCTTTCTCTTCCATTACTTAGGAGAATGCCTGACACAATCCATATTTTGAATAAGTATATCTCACATTACAGGATAAATGAATAAATACATATTTTCAGGATATGATTTTCTATCTTCCTCTTTAGAAGGTATTAGTTAGTGGTTATTCATATTTGTATCTGTACATCCATGGATATTTTAATGATGAATATCAAATTTACCAGCTATTACTCTATCTTATTATGTTAAACACTCAGTAAAAGTGATTTTTTAAAATAAATTTATTTTAACAACCAAAAATTCCCTTTGCAGTATTTCATAAGAATTGCAGGGTCAAATAAAATGTCAAGTTGATATTCAATCTAATTTGAGTTTTAAAGCAATACCTGATATAAACTATAAGTAATTACCATTTAAAATATTCATTAAAGTCACTCACTTTAGATGTAGTTATGACCAACCTAGGTATATTTCTGGGACAGAATTACATGGCTTAGATAAGCCTAAAAAAAAAAAAAAAAAAAAAAAAAAAAAAAAAAAAAAAAAAAAAAAACCACCTAGTAAATAGTATTTCCTATACATATTCACTATTATTTGTTTTCAGACCCTTCATTTTGTTTAGTAAATTTTTCATCTTATGTGTTCTTCAGAGCATAAAATCTAGTTGGGGCAAATGAGCCTCTACTACATTCCATGAAATGTTTTTATGCCCACTGTTATCACTATCCCTGCAGATCTGGTTGCATTTTAATTGATACAAATACAATACTCTAATTTTCTCCTCATATGAACCTTTAAAAGTAAGCAAGGCAATGAATGAAGGACAGAATAGACATAGATTTCCAGTGAATAAATGATTGGTTATCTAAATTTGAGAGCAGCAATCTGGATTTAATTTATCACATTATTCACAGATCTTTAATCACTGCTAAATCATATTTGAGATATGTATAATATAAAATTTATATTCAAAGGAGTGAGAAGAAAACTTCCTTTCAGAGTTTTCAATTTGGCTAGTTATTTTATTTTATTTTTAAAGAGATATGGTCTCACTATGCTGTCCATGCTGGACTCAATATCCTGGACTCAAGTAATCCTCCCACTCCAGTCTTCCAAGTAGCTGGGACTACCAGTGCATTACACTGCACACAGATAAATCCACTTATTTTATAGTGACTATCATATCAATCAAAGTGTGTGTGTGTGTATGTGTGTGTTTGTGTGTGTGTGTGTGTAATTTTAAAGCCTTAGTGGGAAAAAATACTATATAAGTGATGATTTCTGTCATTATCCTTAGCGTATCTTCTCACTGTCTGATTTTTGAAGCTAACAGCTTGATAGATCAACAAATTTAGATGTAGACTGAAAAGAAATAAGTATTTAATTAAGATGTCGATTATAAAAACTCCATTGAACAGATGACGATCACCCTAAAGAAACAAGCAGGCATACCCAACAAATGGCAAACCCACTGACTTAATGTTATTTAGAAAGAAAATTAAATTATATGGCATATCATTTCCCAAACACATGTGGATGTCTGGATCAATAGTTAACATATCAAGTGTTTTATTTTTCTCATAAACATTACTTAGTACATTTGAAATTGTTGCCTTGAAGTGGTAGATTCAATTGTTTTGGATAAAATGATGAATTAAAATGAATTGAGATAATTAGTTTCATAGGGCAAGATATTGGAGTAATTAAGTTTCCACACCCACATCACCGCCATGCTACGTTGCACAATATCCAAATTTGTTTAAGGCCAGTGGACTGATTCTGGCAAGCTTTCATCTACATCGTTTTTTCAAGAGAGGTAGATTTTAGCTTCATTATTAAAGGAAACTGCTTTACCTCTGTCTTCTCTCTGTATCTCAAATGCTTTACATAGTGGTTAGTATAGTAAACTTGCAATAATGAATTGTTAAATTGATCAGTAAAAATGAGTGAGTAATAAGTGACATAACCAAAATCGTGACTGAATGACTGAGAGGCTTGATGACAAAATGAAGAAAAGCAAGAGTGCAATGGAAAATAACACACAGTGAAGAAGAATTATGAGACCTTTTAGAAAATCTGCTATTTTACATCTTTTAGTCAGAAAGAAGTATCAAGGAAAAATTATCTCATAGGAATTACTCCAAATCAAGGGGAGGTTGCTATGCTACATTGTTTGTAGAACCTAGAATAGAGCTTCTAGCTATCTAACTGGATAATTAAAGGAAAGAGAAAACCTGAAGTGGAGAAATTTGGAAACGTTTAGGTTACAATGTCTTATTAACATACTACTATTTATTATTCTTACTATCTATTTAATATAGGCACATATATAAAAATATTTGGAGAAAGAAAACAAAATAATGGTGTGTATATCTAGGAGATGAGATTATGATTATTATTGATCTAATTATACAATTTGTTACTTTCCAAAGTATATAAAATTAAAAATATTTCTTTATAATCATAAAAAGTATTCATGGTTTACTCAGACAAAATAAATCAATGGTTGTTACATTTAGAAAAATTATACTTTTTTATATGATATGGTCAAAAAAGCAGCCATATGATGTGAGATAAACAAACCCCAGGAATACTTGGTAAGATGATAATCAGAATCCCACAAAATGAAACCGAGAAGTCACATATGATTTTGCTATTATTAATGAATTATTAGTGTTGTATTATTTTTCAAACTAATAACAAAATTATTTCCTAAAATATGTAGACTGTATGGAAAAATAAAGTCAGTATGAACTTTATTTTTATGTCTAGGGATATACCTCCATAGCTCACTGGCAGAACTTAGCATGGGAAGATAAGCTTAGAAATTAGTCTTATCATATAGGGTAAAGAAAATGTGGTACACTGCTCAAGGAAATCAGAGAGGACACAAGCAAATGGAAAAACATTCCATGCTCATGGGTAGGAAGAATCTATATTGTGAAAATGGTCATACTGTCTAAGTAATTTAGAGATTCAATGCTACTTTCATTAAACTACAATTTACAGGTCAGGCATGGTGGCTCACAGCACTTTGGGAGGCTGAAGTGGGTGGATCACGAGTTCAGGAGATCGAGACCACCCTGGCTAACACAGTGAAACCCCATCTCTACTAAAAGTACAAAAAAAGTTAGCTGGGCATGGTAGCAGGCACCTGTAGTTCCAGCTACTTCGGAGGCTGAGGCAGGAGAATGATGTGAACCCAGGAGGTGGAACTTGCAGTAAGCCAAGATCATGTCACTGCACTCCAGCCTGGGCAACATAGCAAGAGTCAGTCTCAAAACAAAACAAAACAAAACAAAACAAACAAACCAAAAAAAACAACTACCATTTACATTCTTCACAGAATTAGAAAAAAAATTTTTTTAAATTAATATGGAACCAAAAAAGAGCCCAAATAACCAAGGCAATCCTAAGCAAAAAGAACAAAGCTGGAGGCATCACACTACCCAACTTCAAACTATACCACAAGGCTACAGTAACAAAAACAGCATGGTACTGGTACAAAAACAGACCCTGGAACAGAATGGAAATCTGAGAAATAAGACCTCATATTCACAACCATCTGATTTTGCCAAACATGAGAAAAACAAGCAATGGGAAAAGGACTCCCTAATTAATAAATGGTACTGGAAAAACTGGCTAACCATATGCAGAAAATTTAAACCGGATCCCTTCCTTACAACATGGAATACTATGCAGCCATTAAAAGGATGAGTTAATGTCCTTTGCAGGGACATGGATGAAGCTGGAAACCATCATTCTCAGCAAACTATCAGAAGAACAATAAAACACCACATGTTCTCACTCATAAGTGGGAGTTGAACAATGAGAACACATGGACACAGGAAGGGGAACATCACGCATTGGGGCCTGTTGGCGGGTGGGGATCTAGGGGAAGGATAATATTAGGAGAAATACTTAATGTAGGTGACAGGTTGATGGGTGCACTTTTAAACCATCATGGAACGTGTAAACCTATATAACAAAACTGCACGTTGGGCACATGTACCCTAGAACTTAAAGTATAATAAAAAAAGAAAAAAAAGTGCTGGCAAACTAAATGTTTTTGGCTTGAATTAGACACTTCCTTTTATGAACAGTAACTACAGTCAAGGAATTGCTAGCTCTGTTTGACCGAATTTAAGTCCTTTGATCTGGGTTACTGTGTCCCAAACATAAACTGACAGGGCAGTAATGGACAAGTCCCCAGAAGAATTTATTTATTTATATGATACATTTATTAAGTGCCCTCTATATTCTAAACAAGTTATGTGTGGGAAAGATGACCTGAAAAATAAAAGTGATAAAAAGTGTCTGCATTTATAGAACATATATTCTATTAAAAAGGTGAGTAAATTAGATAAGCAAGTAAACTATGTTGATAAGTGATGAGGATTATGGGGAAAAAAGTACAAGGACTTGGAATAAAGATTGGTGGAGGGAAAGGGTTGCAAGGTTAAATAGGGTGGCAAGAGAAACCCTTACTGCGAAGGTGACACTCAAATAAATACTTGAGGTGAAGAGGCTGCCACGTGCATAAGTAGGGACATTTCAGTTCAGTTACCAGAGATAGAGGAAGAAATTCTGGGCGACAAAAGAAACAATTTTCAACCACAAGCATTTCCTTATTAAGACTCAGGAATACTTATTCAGGAAGTGATTACCTGCTCAAGTTTATTTAGATTGCTTAATATCAGCACTGAAGATGGAGATACATAAACTAGAATCACCATGACTTGGACAGAAAGGCTCACTTCCCCTCCGAAGTGAAACTCCCTGCATACTATTTAACTAATTCTCAAATTTATGAGGTATTTTGCCTGAACTGCTCCTGGGACAATCACTGTCACAGGATGGGTGCTCTGAAAACAGACACTGAGAAGGTATTTGGGATGTCAGCTGTTGATTAGGGATCCACATCTGTGGAGGAAGGCGGAAGAAGCAGGACTGCGCAAAAGAGAGTGTCAAACTACGATACAGGCCTGAAAATGCCTGTCTCCAAACACTTTAGAAAGGAGATTGGTTGGGAGGCCGAGGTGGGTGAGTCACGAGGTCAGGAGTTCCAGACCAGCCTGGCCAAAATGGTGAAACCCTGGCTCTACTAAAAATATTAAAATTAGCTGGGCACGGTAGCCCAGAGGTAACTTACAATGCTGAGTGTGTCTTGTGACTTTGTAGGTCCCATAAGGATCCTTTCATAATGGAGAGTTTTGGATATCTGGTGGTCCATCATTAGGCATGATGTCTCTATTAGGAGCAAGCAGTATGATAGGAATATTTTGTTATTCTCAAAACACATTGAATTATCTGCAATGGCTATGATAGCCTTGATTTATTACCCCAGGGCTCTGCATTAGGATTTCCCCACAAATTTTGCCTCATGGTTTTCAGGGTCTTTTTTCACTGTTGATACCACCATAATTGAAGGGGCTGCCAGATACAATGATCCAAGAGATAACGTTTCTTGCAACACAGCCTGGACCTGCTGTTGAGAAAATTCCTGCTCAGGGCTCAATGCACAGCTGCCAGTCATTTATAACACCCATTACCCTGACCAGAACATTTCCCCTAGGTGTATAATATACTGTCTCCAGATCTCACAGAGGCCCACCAGGAACTGAAGTTCTGTCACTGTGATAGGAAACATGAAATGCAATAATTTGTCCTATAATTAGAGGAGATGTCCTAGCATGCCTTTGACAATTAGTTCACTAAATATTTTATGACTATGATTCCATTTACCATTGTGTTTTGGTGGAAGAATCAGACAATTTGTCACTTTTGTTCACAGGTCTCTAGATTGAAAAAAAATATACTTGGCAACAGCACTTAAAGAAGTATACTTGAAAAAGTGACATCTGTACTTGGAACTGATTTATACGAGGAGATTCTAGACTTTGATCTGATGCGAAAATGGGAAGGAATTATTGTGGTCTAAAGGACTGTGGGGAGATACATTTTGTATGTAAGGGAGAACATGAATCATCCTTGGTAATCTGAAGGCAGAGTATGGTGTTCATGCTCCAGCATGACCCTCAATGATTCCTCTGTCCTGTTTGTCATCTCTGTGTGTGGTCCCTTATCACATTAAGTTGGGCTGACCAATGTGACTACTAGGATATTGCAGAAATAATGGAGTGTAACTTCTATGACTGGGCCATAAAAGATATCGTGGTTTTCATTTTGCCTATTATTGGATCTGAGATATCTTGCCAATAGCCAGAGATAAATTAAAGCCCTCTGCCAATGGCTACCATGAGTGACACATCTTAGCAGCAGAGTTTTAAGCCCCACTCAAGCTTTCAGATGACAGCGGCTCTGGCCAACACCCACAGGCAACTTTTGATAGACTCTGAGTCAGAACCACCCACCTGAGCCTCTCCTCAATTCCTAATCCACAGAAACTTGCAAATAATGAATGTGTGTTGTTCAAAGCTGCTGTGTTTCATGATAATGTGTTAAACAGCGATAGTTAAATAATATCTCCACTTATACCTAGCCTGAAAAGAAAATCAGTGGACTTTGCATTCACATGGATCATCTATAATGTTTGGCCACACATCTTATTGGAAAAAAGAAAAATCTAGAACTTAACAAGACTGACTACTTACACATCAATATATATAGATTGAAGACTCTTTCAATAGTTCTGTGAGTTGCCCGATCTACTGCCCTTACAGATGCTAATTAAATCAGAGCTAGAACTGAAATCATTTTTTAAGGTAAGGTAAGTTTTCCCATGAAATAGGGTTAGGAAATAAAGTTCCTTTTTTCTTTTTCTTTTTTTTCCTTCACAGAATTTCCAGGAACTAGAGTTAAAAACAAGTTGAATTTTGAGTTAGATTCCTTTTTTCTGTCCAGAGAGAGAGAAAAAAACTCACTCCCAAGCAATTCATGGGAAGGATATAGTATGTTTTACACAATAAAAAAGATTTTTACTGTATTAATAATAAAAGCTTTTTATATAAGGCCTTACTAATAATGCCTATATGCTACTATGATATTATAAATTTTTGCCCAAAATTCTCAAAAGGAGAGTAGAAGAGAGATAATTATGCAGATACCCCCTTAGGGAAGATAATATTGCTTCAAGCTAGAGTTTAGAGTCACAGTCTTGCAATATCCATGTAGATAGAAATGTAAAGCAAGTTCAAAACTTGCCAAACTCCTTTGAAGATTAATTCTGCCCTAAGTGCCTGACAGTTTTCTTTTTATTTCTGACAGAATGGCGCAGACCTTACAAAAAATGACTTATTGCATTTGAAGACAAAATAAATGATACAACTAAAATTCCATTTAAAGCATCTTGGGAATAATTTGAGATTTTTAAATAAGCACATCATCACCAAGCCTAGAAACCTGACAGGATGCACTCCAGTACTTTCACCCTTGAGAGACAGGACTAGCTGGATTTCTTAGGCCGACTAAGAATCCCTAAGCCTAGCTGTGAAGGTGACCACAGTCCACCTTTAAAACAGGGGGCTTGCAACTTATCCCACACCCAACCTATCAGAGAGCTCACTAAAATGCTAGATAGGCAAAAGAGGAGGTAAAAAAATACCCAATCATCTATTGCCTGAGAGCACAGTGGGAGGGACAAGGATCAGGATATAAACCCAGGCATTCCAGTTGGCTAGGGCAACCCCCTTTGGGTCCCCTCCCCTTATGTGGGAGCTCTATCTTCACTCTATTTCACTCTATTAAATCTTGCAACTGCACTCTTCTGGTCCGTGTTTTGTTACCGCTGGAGTTGAGCTTTCCCTCACTATCCACCAATGCTGTTTGCCACCGTGGCAGACCTGCCGCTGATTTCCATCCCTCCAGATCCATCAGGGTGCCCGCTGTGCTCCTGATCCAGTGAGGTGCCCATTGGCACTCCCGATCGGGCTAAAGGTTTGCCATTGTTCCTGCATGGCTAAGTGCCTGGGTTCATCCTAATCGAGCTGAACCCTAGTCACTGGGTTCCACAGTTCTCTTCAGTGACCCAGGGCATCTATCTGAGCTATAACACTCAGGGCGTGGCCCAAGATTCCATTCCTTGGAATCCGTGAAACCAAGAACCCCAGGTCAGAGAACAGGAGGCTTGCCATCATCTGGGAAGCAGCCCGCCATCATTTTGGAAGTGGCCCGCCACAATCTTGGGAGCTCTGGGAGCAAGGACCACCACCCTGGTAACACCCTGATGAATTCTTTACTTTTCTTTACTTTTATACTCACTCTTTATTCTTGTTCTCATTCTTATGCCACCCTCCACCTCTCCCCAGCTATCTCCACACTATCAATCTCACTCACTCTCTCCTAGGGGTTTCTAATCCTTCTTTAACAAACAATTGCTGGCTTTGCATTTCTCTTTTCTCCAAAACCTCTGAGACCTCAACTTACTCACTACTAAAAAAAAAAAAAAAAAAAAAAAAGACTGTATATTGTTAAATGAAAAGTGTTGTTTTTACCTAAATCAGTCTGGCCTGGTATATGACAACATAAAAAAACTCAAGGATAGAGCCTTCACTTGCCAACCAAGCAAGTAATTAAGCTGAACCCCCTTGGGCGTTCTCTAATTGGATGTGCTGGGTCCTCTCAATTCTTAGTCCTTTAATATCTGTTTTTCTCCTTCTCTTATTTGGACCTTTTAGTTTCTCAATTCATCCAAAACCATATCCAGGCTATCACCAATCATTCTATACAACAAATGCTCCCTCCAACAACCCCACAATATCACCCCTTACCACAAAATCTTCCTTCAGCTTAAATCTCTCCCACTCTAGGTTCCCACGCCCCCCTAATCCCACTAGAAGCAGCCCTGAGAAACATTGTGCATTAACTCTCCATAACACTCCCCAAAAGTTTTCGCTGCCCTAACACTTCAACGTTATTTTGTTTTATTTTTCTTATTAATATAAGAAGACAGGAATGTCAGGCCTCAGAGCCCAAGCCTGCAGGTATACATCCAGATGGCCTGAAGCAAGTGAAGAATCACAAAAGAAGTGAAAATGGCCGGTTCCTGCCTTAACTGATGACATTACCTTGTGAAATTCCTTCTCCTGGCTCAGAAGCTCCCCCACTGAGCACCTTGTGACCCTTGCCCCTGCCTCCCACAAAACAACCCCTTTGACTGCAATTTTCCACTACCTACCCAAATCTTATAAAACAGCCCCACCTCATCTCCCTTCGCTGACTCTCTTTTTGGACTCAGTCTGCCTGCACCCACGTGAAATAAACAGCCTTGTTGCTCAAAAAAATAAAAAGTAAATAAAAAACAAAGCACATCATCACCAACCTAGAAAGCATTAGAAACGAATGTTGTTTGTTTATGTATGTATAACTAAAAGCTACAAGTTATCTTCTCTCTTTCCCTCATTTTCAGTTTAAGTCACACAGCCTGATAATGCACATTGCCCACATCCCTTGCATTGCAAATTGATTAGCTAGGCCACCCATGTGGTGCAGCACAGTCATTACTACCTCACATAGAAGGCCTACATCAAGTATGTAAGAAGGCCATAGCTATACAGAAAGGACTTTTTTAGGACTAGGTTATTTGTGGGGCGGTCATGAGTCGTCTAACACATTTTTGAGTATGAGAAGTATAAAGCATTAGAGCTGCAGATGGAGCTGTTGGCTTGGTGGAAGAATGCAGAAGGGTGGCTTTGCTGGAAGGAGGCTGTGCTTCCTTCCATTGATGAAAGTGTTGATTTCTCACATATGCTGTGAGTCACATGAGTCACACTGGGGTCCTTTTAAATTAACTCCGTCCATGAGTAATTTATGCCTCGCATAAGGTAACCTCAGAAACAAAAGGCAAGATGCCTGTTACAGGTCATTATATGTGTGTGTGTGTGTGTGTGTGTGTATCAGGGGAGACAGTTGTGTGAAGTAGCCAGCTAGAAAAGGAGCATGGAACTATTAAGAAGGCTACAAAAAGAGGTACCAAGAAAGGGTACCTCTAAGGAAAAAATAGAATCTCCAAATTACAAAACAGATTGCCCTTGAGACTGTGCTATACCTAAAGAGTATCTGAGCAAATTATTTTGGGTAATTAATAAAGACCTTTCCTTAATTTTCATCTTCTCTGCATCAGTTCCAATCCTGGGATATAAGATACTGCCTAGGAAGGAGGAAGTATGAGTAGAAGATATCTAAGAAGAAGAAATGAGAATCAATCACAACACCCTTTCTCACTGTAGGCCTCACAGCCTAAATGAATTTTAAACTAGCAAAGGGAAGAAGCCTCAATAAATGAACTTGAGTGTTGAGATTAGTAAACTGGTCTAGATATTTCAATCTTGTCCTCCACATACCAAACTTGGTGCACACCCAGTGCATTTCAGTGTCTAGAGGAGCTTAAGTCAAGGACTCAGGCCCTCCAAGGCAAACTATGCTCATAAGAATATTTGCATTCCTAGCCCAGGAACCTCCATTTTGAGGCCCCCTTATCAGAAGACCTTGGCTAAGTCACTCTTCTCCGTTCATGCTCTCTGCTTTTCCATTGTTAGCCAATCCTCATTTTTCTTCCTGGGTTCTTAGGTCCACAAGAATGAAGGAGGCTTTGTTTAGGTCTCCTCAGCATTGAGATCATTCCCCCAACCTATGCTGCTTTGTCTTCAGACCCTCTCCTATTACCATCCTGCAGGAGGAAATGGAACACTGGGAGTTGATGCCTTTCTTTTTGTCTAATTGCTTATATTATCACAGTAAATGAATAAAGTCTTGATTGTTAGTTTCAGTTTAGCTCATTTTCCAAATGGCCTCCTGGACACCTGGCAAGCTCAATATATACAGTTTTCAAGAGGTTCTCAAAAGGGACTCTTTTCTAACCATATTTAATTAACTTGCTTGGTGAGTCCCAACTCATCTAGGAGTTTAGTTGTGTGACTAAAAATAAGAATGGTCTAGATTAAATCTCTCTCAACCATAACACAGTATGCTTCTTAAGATTCTTCTGGAAAGAGTCAAGGAAGTCACAGACATAATGAAGCATGTTAAGCAGCAGCAGAAGTAATAAAGGCTATGTTTCACCAAATGTTGAATATGTACAAAGCACAGAACTCTGCTCTTTAAACTTTGTTTTGTCTTATTCAGGCAACAAAATAAACCTATGAGGTAAAGACTATTATTATTCCCATCTTATGTTAGGTGAGTACAAAGTAATTGCGTTTTTGCATTGTTGGCATTTGCCAGTTGATGGTAGGATACTTTCTTAAATAAATGTGGTTATGTTTTACATCATTTCATTGGACATTTCTTGCTTTTGTTTTTTTGCTAATGATTTATTACTTGCTGTTTATTTTATATTTATTTTAGACTATGGAAATGATGTTAGACAAAAATAAAATTCTAGCAATTTCCTAATTTGAGTCCAAAATGGAATGTAAAGCAACAAAGATAACTCGTAACAGCAATACGTTTGGCCCAGGAACTGCAAACGAATAGCGCAGTGGTAATTCAAGAAGTTTTGCAAAGGAGACAAGAGTCTTGAAGATGAGGAGCATAGTGGCTGGCCATCAGAAGCTGACAAAAACCAATTGAGAGCAATTGTCAAGGCTGATCCTCTTACAACTACACGAGAAGTTGCCAAAGAACTCAACGTTGACCATTCTATGGTTGTTCGGCATTTGAAGCAAATTGGAAAGGTGAAAGGGCTCAATAAGTGGATGCCTCATCAGTTGAGTGAAAATTAAAAAAAAAAAAAAATTGTCATTTTGAAGTGTCGTTTTCTCTTATTCTAGGCAACAACAATGAACCATTTCTCAACTAGATTGTGACGTGAGATAAAAATTGGATTTTGTATGACAACCGGTGATGACCAGCCCAGTGGTTGGACCAAAAAGAAGCTCCAAAGCACTTCCCAACACCAAAATTGCACCAAAAAAAGTCATGATCACTGTTTGGTGGTCTTCTGCCAATGTGATCCACTACAGCTTTCTGAATCATGGCAAAACCATTACATCTGAGAAGTATGCTCACCAAATCTATGAGATGCACTGAAAAGTGGAATGCCTGCAGCCAGCACTGGTCAACAAAAAGGCATGATTCTTCTGCATAATAACACCTAGCCAGACCTCGCACGACCAATGCTTCAAAGCTACGAAGTCTTGTCTCATCCACCTTATTCACCTGACCTCTTGCCTACCAGCTACCACTTCTTCAGGCATCTCGACAATTTTTTGCAGTGAAAATGATTCCACAGGCAACAGGATGCAGAAAATGCTTTCCAAGAGTTTGTCAAATCCCAAAGCATGGATTTTTATGCTATAAAAATAAACAAACTGATTTCTCATTGGCAAAATTGCATTGATTGTAATTGTTCCTATTTTGATTAATAAAGATGTGTTTGGACCTAGTTATAATGATTTAAAATTCATGGTCCAAACCCACAAGTACCTTTGTACCAACATAATATTTTTAAAAAAAATTGAGGCAAAGAGTGATTAGATAATGTTACCAATATTAGAAAAATCATCAGTAAGTTGCTGGACTCCCAAGTCTGCTTTCCTAACCATGCTATTACCTCCTATGGGTGATGGAGGGAGAACTTTCCCTATTCTTGTGTCCTTAGGAAATTTTTTATGCTATAAGATATAACTCAGTCAACATATATCATTTGACTTACCATTTAGGTCATAATAAACACTTATCTATATCCAAACATTCCTTACAGTTTTTGTTTCCTTAATTATCACCCATTCAACTGCTATTCATCTTATAATCATTTACATACTTTTCTGCTAGTCCTAATGATCAGCTTCGAACTCCCCATGCATTTTTGTTAGGTCTATCATGTTCTCTAGGGAAGTATGTCACTTTTCTTGCTCATTAAGTCAGACAATTTGTTCTCCTGACATCAAGTAATATTGTATACCCAACAAGATATTAATTATCTTCAAAATCACAGAGTAACATATGTCTATTCCCACATTCTGCTATAGTTACATGCGAATTTTAAAATTCCCCCGCTAGTAGATGTGCTACATCACAAACCATCACTCTGTGAAAGACAGCACATTTTCTGTTATATTCCATTATATTATTTTTTCTCAATACTTTTAAAATAATAAATGTACTAGCTATATGACTGCAAATATAAGTCATCAGTAACTGCAGAAAGAAGAGGCATCTTTGTTTAATGCATAAAGCCTGGACCTTAGAGTCAGACAGAGAATGGTGTTACTCCTAACTCCAGCCCAGAAGAGCTGAATGATCTGGGGAAAGGTGTTTACTTTTCTGAGTCTCTGCTTCTTTACTCTAAAAGGAGAATTCTTCTCAGTTTGTAGCTATTTTGAAAAAAAAATCTAGATGATTATCAAAAATGCATGACTCACGGCTTGGCAGCTAATAATACTAAGGTCAAACCATTTTTGACAGCTAGGCTTGTGTTAAGAGCTTTATGTCTTTTATCTTGTTGCAGGATGGGTTTTCTTCCCCATTTCATTTCCTGAAGATCGACATATATATATATATATTTTTTTTTTTCTGAAGATCGACATATATATATGTAAGTGTGTATATACATATTTCTGAAGTAGTTGGTTGAGAGGTGACACATAGTATCTTATACATCACTATTACTTAAAAAATAATAATTAACTGATTGCATGAGCTTGTTCCAGCAATTCAAATCCACTTGACAAATTCTCTGTGTTTTTCAAAACCTCTCTCCAAAAACCATTTTTTTCTTTCCTTTTGTGTTGTTATTTCTTAACATTGCAATCTAAAAGTAAACTTTACTTTTTTTTCTTTCCCAAAATAAACTGATACAGTTTGGAAATTTGTCCCCTCAAAATCTCATGTTAACACCTGATTCCCAGTTTTGGAAGTGGGCCTAGTGAGAGGTGTTTTAGTCATGGAGGCAGGTCCCTCATAAACGGTTTGGTGTCCTCTTCATGTCCTAACATCTTCATAGTAATGAGTGAGCTCACAAGAGAGCTGATTGTTTAAAAGAACCTGGCACCTTTCTCTGCCCTCCTTGTTCTCTTTCTTGCAATATGACATGCCTACTTCCCCTTCACCTTCCACCATGGTTAAAAGCTTCCTGAGGTCTTTGCCACAAACAAATGCCACCGCATGCTTCTTGTATAACCTGCAGAATTGTGAGCCAAATAATCTCTTTCTCTTATCAACAATTCAGCCTCAAGTATTCCTTTACTGCTATGCAAAGTGACTAACACAGAGATCTAGCATCCTTGAGGAAGGCGACCATTTATTTTCAACTTCTAAATTTTGTGTCACTTACTTATAGCAGAATCTCACTGAAAACCTAATTGAATAAATACATCTTATTACATTTATTTACATTTTATGCCACACAATTCGTATTATTTGGTTATATCAATCAATAAGGCAAGCCAATGTATTGTATATTTATTTTATGTGAAAAAAATCATATAACACTTCATGTAGTATGAATTCATTCATATATAGTATATATTTAAGTGTGTATATATATACAAAAATAAAATATAGACAAACTAAAATATCAAAGGTAATAACATGAAATATAAGATTCTGGGTGATTATGGGTCACTTTTTCTCATAAATATTTATTACTTTTTTTTACCACTCGCAATTCTATAATAAAGGTAACTACTCAATTCTAGGGTTTTTAAAAAATGGTAATAGTCACCATTTTAATGAAGGACAGAAAACAACTAGACTCAAAGAGTTTCAATCCCATACGGTGATAGTTCAGATTATATGTCAGGTTTACAATACTTTGAGTGTTTTCCAATAAAACTGTATTTAGTCTCTCATCATTTTATGCTTCTGGAAAATAAAGGAGAAATAACTACAAATAAATAATTTTTGTTATATAAGATACGCATTAGGATAAAAGAGGAAAACCACATCTGTTATTTGAGAATTACTTCTAGAATGGACACTTTGAGACTGATGTCACTGGATGTTAGTTTAAATTATTTAATGCTTTTAAAATTTATTTTTGTAGGCATATAAGACAGATAACCAATAATTTAAAATATTGATAATTAAATAAACCCAAATTAATCCATTTTAAAAGCAATTCAAACATTAACATATATTTTCTGTTTTCACTATATAAGATAATTTTAAAGAATATGTAAGTACACAAAAATACTCAGGACATTTATCACACCCTTTGTAGATAATTTAAATTATTAATTTAATGTAGAGAGAAAATATATTATGTTGGATAAGAACACAGAATCTAATACATATCTATCTAACAATATTAAATAAAACATTTGTTTACTTTGTGGCATTGAGCAAAGTTTTTGTTCAATTTATTTTATTTTTTTAAATTTCTTACTTGTTTGCTTTACTAAACAAGCTATTCAATTTCTCTCTAACTCAGCTTCCTCACTGTGAACTGTATATAATGATACTTCATTGATGATATTAAATGATTAAACATGTTTGAATATGAAAGCAGTTAAAATAGTAAATAGTGGGACCTATGTATGTATCAGCTATCTTTATTATAAATTTATATCTGTTTACTTAAATCTGGTGTTTAACCTTTTATTTTTTCTCCATTTTCTTCATTTTGTATTTTTTTTATGCTTGACTCTGAATCTTCATACTAATAACACCAGACATGTTCTGTTGCTGTCCCTTTGGTGCTTTACTGTTAAAGACTGGTATCAGTGTATGGTTCATGTACGTGCTACCGAATTGAGGCTTATGATCCACTTTGTTAATCTTATTGAAATCATATCAATTCCTCTGCCTACAAACATTTTTATTTGTAATTGATGGCTGATTGATTAATATCGTCTTTACTTTTATTTTCCTGTGATTTGCTGCAAATGAACTATAGCTTTAAAGAAAATACCATACAAATTTAACATTTCTTCTGTGATTATTCTCTTCACTCCTCTTCAACATGATAAGAAACATTAAACCTTTTTCTCTCATAAATATTTCTCAGTACTTCTCTCCCTACCATGTGCTATTTATTCAGCTACCCTTTAATAGAGTATTCTGTGGCATTAAATATGTCTGGGGTGGCAGGATGAAGGCACCGTAAATGAATACATAATACACACAAACATATCTAATCTTAAAGTACACTTTTCTCTGATCTTGCAGTTCCCTGTTTCCTTTTGTTTTTCTGAATGTTCTTATTCTTCATACATCCCTTGATGACTTTCTTCCCAACCAACACTTGTGGCATTGATCAAGATTTTTTGCTTATTTTATTTTACATTTGTGTTTTTTTGTTTGCTTTGCTTAGCAAGTTATTTAATTTCTAACTCAGCTTCCTTATCTGTGAACTGGAGGTGATAATATTTATCAGGTGAGATTCAATAAGTAAGCATGTTTGAATACGAAAACAGTTAAAACTGTAAATAGTGAAACCTGTATTACTTGTTTTATGAAAGTGCAGATATTTCAACTACTCTGAGGCAGACTTTTTCTTTCTCTAGGTGTTTTAGTTGCCTTTTCTTTTCTTGTGTTTAGTTCTTTAGTCCATAACCTTATTTTAACACGTTTTTACAATTACATTTCTAAGTAGATATGTTTTAACAACAATTCAGTTACACCCAGTTGCACATGTTGAATTGTACACATTCTTATCCTCTCATGGCTTTGTGAATGTCAAAGAATTCTGAAATAATTTCACTAGTTGTTTGGGAAGTTTTTTCGAAAAAAATTTCAATGGACAGAAGGGTTTGACTAGACTGGCATTTCTTTCAAAATAGTTTTTGCTTCTTCTAGAGAGTTAGAACTAACTTATCTGCAAGCCTGATACTTGTTTGAATGGTGCACAATAACTCAGCATCTACAAGGCTCCTTAAGTCTGCCTCAAAACAGTGCTTGCTCATCTCTTCTCCCTCAGGACCCCTCATCTTCAGCTTTTCTGAGTTCATTTCCACCCAAGATATATCTCATAGCCCGGATACACTTACGCATTCCTTTATTGTACCAAATAGCCAATATTTGAAGTAAAATACACACAAATATAAACTAAGTATTGTCCTTGTTCTTCTCAGCATCATCTATCAAAATATTAATTTTCCTCAAGGGATAATGGATGACTATGAAGGATTGGAAAATAGTTAAATACACAAAAAGTAAGAATGAAAAGTTTGGCCGAGCACGGTGGCTCATGCCTGTAATCCCAGCACTTGGGGAGGCCAAGGCGGGTAAACCACAAGTCTAGAGATCGAGACCATCCTGGCCAACATGGTGAAACCCCGTCTCTACTGAAAATACAAAAATTAGCTGGATGTGGTAGTACATGCCTGTAGTCCTAGCTGCTTGGAAGGCTGAGGAAGGAGAATCACTTGAACCTGGGAGCCGAAGGTTGCAGTGAGCAGATGTCGTGCCACTGCACTCCAGCCTAGCAACAGAGCGAGACTCCATCTCAAAGAAAAAGTTCAGTGATCAATATTTCAAATTATTACTTGTTATATAATTATTCATATATCCATCATCACGCCTATACTATGATCTGCAGATCAGAAACTTTATCATGTAGATTCATGTAGCACAACTAGCACAATGCCTCATTGGCTCAGAGAAGACCCAGAAATGTCTATATTCCCTAAAGAAATTTAATTTACATTTCTTAATTTTATACTTAACTATATAGTCATGATTTTATTTGCACTTTATAACATTTTTAAATCTTTAATATATAAAACAGAGTCTAAAGGCGTATGTAATATCTTACCTACATCTTCGTGGCCTTATGTTTCAATGACAAGGGACATTTTCATCAATAACATAACTGAAGCTCAGGGGAAAAGTTGTTACATCCTGTCCTCTCCTGCTTTTGCAGTCAGCCAAAAGATTTAATTAGTGAAATAATTTGGCAGCCTTTCTTCTCCATGTTTTTTTTTTTTTTTCTTTGTGATGTCTAATTTTCTTTTCCTCTTATGTTCAGCTGACAGTGATGGTCATTATGTTCACAGACGTAGAGCTCCCACTGGAGACTTCCTCTGTACCTAATTTGCTTATTTGTCTTTCTCTCTCTTTCTCTCTCTCTCTCTCTCTCTCAATGTAAGAAAACAATGACTATGGCCAATCAAAAACATCAGAAGCTAGGCTACCCAAATAGTAGGTAGAAAATATCTAGGAGAAAAAGATCGTGCTTGAGTGTTTACATTTCATTAAAAAGGGGGACTTAATAACTAGGGGAAATTAACATGTATGGATAAAACAATAATTGTAAATAAATGAGAGAAAAAATGAAATTATAAAATGTACTATCACTTTAATTTCTTTTAATTTATTACATAAAAAGAAAATAAATATATTATTTTTTGTTTTTCTTCCTATGAATTTGATTAAGGTAAATATACAGATAATAATTTATTACCTACATTTTAGGTGAAATGTTTGACAAATGTATACACACATTTAACAATCACCTCAGTCAAGATAAAAAAACAGTTTCCTTACTCTTCTGTAGTCAATCTTACCCAACCCTCTTCCCCTGGGAAGCATTAATCTTACGTCAAACACTATAGATTTGTTATGCCTGTTCTAGGTATTCATATAAATGGAACCACGCAGTATGTACTCCTTTGTGACTGTCTCCTTTCAATCAGCATAATGTACGAGAGATTCATTCATGTTGTTGTGCATGTAAGTAGTTTATTTCGTCTTATCCCTGAACAGTATTCCTTCAGATGAACTTGGCAAATTTATGTATTCACCTGTATTTGTTCATGTATTTACCTGTTGACAAAATTTGAGTTACTTATAGTTTTAGGATAGTAAAAATTTAAATTGTTATATATATTCAGGTAGAAGAATTTTTGTGGACAAATGTTTATGTCTTTTAGGTAGATATCTGGCAGTGAAATGGCTGAGATATATGGTAACTCCATGGTTCATTTTGCAATAAACTTCCAAACTGGTTTCCTAAGTAGTTGTACCGTTTTTACACTCTAATCAGCAATGTAGGACAGATCAAATTGCTCCATGTCCTTTCCAACACTTTAAAATTTTAGTCATTTTAATAAGTGTGAAATGAGGATTGCATTGGGGTTTAGTTTTATTTTCCTAACATCTAATGATGCTGAACGTATATTCATCTTATTGACCATTGATTTGTCTTTCTTTTTCTATTCTGAGACGGAGTCTCACTCTGTTGTCCAGGCTGGAGTGCAATGGCGTGATCTCGGCTCACTGCAAGCTCCGCTTCCCGGGTTCACGCCATTCTCCTGCCTCAGCCTCCAAAGTAACTGGGACTACAGGCGCCCGCCACCACACCCGGCTAATTATTTGTGTTTTTAGTAGAGATGGGGTTTCACCGTGTTATCCAGGATGGTCTCTATCTCCTGACCTCGTGATTCACCCACCTCGGCCTCCCAAAGTGCTGGGATTACAGGCATGAGCCACCGTGCCCTGCCGATTTGTCTGCTTTAGTGTAGTTTCTGTACACGTTACCTACCCATTGTTTATTAGATTGTTTGTGTTTTATTAGTAATCTGCAGTTCATTATGTATTTTAGACACGTGCTTTGTCTGCAAATTGAATTTCGAATATTTACTCATTCGTAGCTTGCATTTATATTTCTTCATTACTACTTTTTCAGGAAGATGATTTTTTATTTTTACGATGTTTAATTCATTACTTTTTAAAATAGGTACTTTTTGAGCTAAGAATTACTTGCCTATCCCACTTTTGTAAAGGTTTTCTCTTCTGTATCCTTATGGAAATATTTTAGCTTTCAATTTGACATTTATGTCTATTATCAATTTAGAGTTAATTTTTTAGTATGGTGTGAAATTAGGATAGATTTCATTATTATTATTTTTATGGATATGCAATTCTTTCTTCACCATTTTCTAAAAAGTATATAATTTCCTTTGAATTGCCTTTAGGACTTTTTTTTTTTTTTTTTTTTTGAAATCAATAAATGTGTGACTCTAGCTCAAAGTGCACTATTCTCGTTTATTTATCCTCAAGTCCTTTCACCATCACATTACTCTCTGGATGTCTGTAGTTCCACAGTCTTGAAATCAGGTTGTGCAAGTTCTTCAACTTTCTTCATTTTAAGTTCACTTCAGCTACTCTAGGTCCATTGAGTTTTCATATGAATCTTGGTATCAACTTATCTATTTCTCCGAAAATAATATTTTGTGGTTGAATTGGTTTTATAGATCAATTTGTGGAGAATTGACATTAAGACGTCAATTGAGTTTTCCAACGCATGAGGATGACAGAAAATTTTCAATACCTCTTCCTTAATGGGATATTATCTGATAATTTTGACAGATGTTCCTTATGCAACTGAGGTTATCTTCTGTTCTAATTATCTTAGGGATTTTATCATGAATGTTGAACTGATGTTGAGTTTTATCATAGATGTGTTGAATTTTGTTGTAGCCATTAAGAGAATGATAATTTTTTTTTCATTTTGTTAAAATGCTGAAACACATTGATTAATATTCAAATGCCTAACTAATCATTTATTCTTGAAATAAAGCCCACTAGATCATAATATCAATTTTATTTAATTTAACAAACTTTTTTGAGGAATTTTGCTTTCATGTTCTTTAGGTATATAGATCTCAATTTAATTTTTACATATGTATCAAGCTTTAGTGTCAGATTTATTTATTTATTTATTTATTTATTTATTTATTTATTTATTTTGAGACGGAGTCTCGCTCTGTCGCCCAGGCTGGAGTGCAGTGGCGCCATCTCAGCTCACTGCAAGCTCCGCCTCCTGAGTTCATGCCATTCTCCTGCCTCAGCCTCCTGAGCAGCTGGGATTACAGGCGCCCACCACACGCCCGGCTAATTTTTTGTATTTTTAGTAGAGACAGGGTTTCACCGTGTTAGCCAGGATGGTCTCGATCTCCTGACCTCGTGATCCGCCCGACTCGGCCTCCCAAAGTGCTGGGATTACAGGCGTGAGCCACTGCGCCCGGCCTAGTGTCAGATTTATTCTGACTTCACAATGAGTTACAGATTATTCCCTCCTGTGTTTTATGAAAAAATTTGAATATCCGCTTCATGAAATTTCCCCCAGATTTTTCTTTTAATATTTACATATGAAAATATCTGTGCCATGCTTTTCTTGTGTGGAGGTTTTGTTATTTTTTATTCTTTAAATAAAATTCTGTTTTCAACAGACATAGAAATACTCATATTTAAAATGTGTCCTTAAATTTTATTTCCTAGATTTTGTTTTATAACTGTGTCCTTTTCAACTATGTTGCATATGTTTTCATAAATTGTTCATAATATTTTTAAAATTTCTATAGCATCTGTAGAAATAACTGTTATTCAATTCCTGATGTTGGTAATATGTGATTTGCTCCTTTTATCTTGGTTATAATCTGCAGATATTTATCCATTTTGTTAATTTATTCATTAAAAAACTTTGCTTTATAACATTTTCCTTACTTTGTGTTTTCTATTTTATTGATTTCTGTACCTCTCACTATTATATCAGAAAAGACAGCCTAGTTGGTGGTGTTTTTCTCTTTATTTCTGTCATTTTAAAAAGTTTTCTGTATTTTGAGGTTCTTATATTAGGTATAAAAAATTTAGGATAATTGTGTCTTCCTGAATTGGTCCATTAACTTCATAAGACATCACTCTGTATCACTTCAAGTCTATCTTTTATTATTTTACTGCAGTTACACAAACTTCCATGTGATTTTTGTTTGCACTTTATATATCTTTTCACTTTTTCCTTCATTCTGCTTTTGCTTTTATATTTTGAAGTGCACCTGACAGTGTAGGCACAGTGGCTCACGTAATCCCAGCACTTTGGGAGACTGAGGTGGGGTGGATCACTTGGGGTCAGTAGTTGGTCAACATGCTAGCAACCCATCTGAACTAAAAATATACAAATTTATGATGCATGGTGGTGCCTGTAATCCCAGCCACTCATGAGGCTGAGGCACAAGAATTGCTTGAATCTGGGAGGCAGAGGCTGCGGTGAGCTGAGATTGCACCACTGCACTCCAGAGCGACAGAGCAAGATTCCGTCTCAAAAAATAACAATCATAAAATGAAATTTAAAAATAAAATAAAATGCACACAGGCAAAGACTTCCTCCTTGATCAAATATTAGTCATGCTCCTCTGGGTCTTCTTTTCAACTAGATCCAGACTTGGGCTGGCTTCTCTGCCTTTGGACTGCCACCCTACCCCTGGCATAGTGAGCCCAGTTTTAGAAAAGAATCTTACTAAGTCAGTGTGGCCAGAATCTTCCCACTCTTGATATCTGCTTAAATTTGTTGTCTCTACCCTAATGTCTAATTCTTTGGCTTGCCTTTAGCAAGAGTCCTGTGAAGTCAGTTTAGCAAGAATCCCCATACCCTTGCTGTTTCCTCTTAGTAATTTTCTATCAACTGACCCTTTCACTCTGCTCTTTGGCCATCCAAAGGGTGACCAACTTTTGATTTTTCAAGTTAATGTGAAAGCAATACGCAGCCAGTAGAAATCATGCTTTGAATAGCCAATCTATTCTGTTTTTCACTTTCAGCCCATTATTCAATAAAGTCTATACAACATTCAACACGTTACTATGAATGGACTTTGTGTTAGATGAGTTTGCCCTACTATAGGCTAATGTCAGTGTTCTGAGCACATTTAAGGAGGATTAGCTAAGCTGTGATGTTTGGTAGGTTAGGTATATTAAATGCATTTTTGACTTACAATAATTTCAATTTATATTGGGTTTTAAGGATGTAACCCTATCATAAATTAAGGAGGGTTTGTAAATCCCTAGCTGTCTTTGCTATATTCAGAGTTGACCTCAGTTCTATACTCAAGTCTCTCTTTCTTACTACTGTAGCTCAAATAAAATCTGGCATGCCATTTTTAAAAAGTGTCTCATGTAAAACTTTTCTTTTACACACCTGTTGTAGAAAGTTTTTAGTAGGGTCTTGCTTTGATGTTTAATCTGATACTCGTGGTCTTTTAATTGAAGAATTTAGTCCGTTTGTAATGTAATTATTCCTATAATTACATCTTTCTATTGTTTTTTTCCCATTTGTCTGTTCTGCTTTTGTTTCACAGTGCTATTTGCCTTCTGTTTTTATATTTTATTTTATTTTATTTTACATTCAGAGAGTACATATGTATGTACATTTGTTACATGGATATATTGCATTTTGGTGGGGTTGGGACTTCTAGTGTACTTATCACCCAAATAGC
Source organism: Theropithecus gelada (assembly GCF_003255815.1). Classification (NCBI taxonomy): domain Eukaryota; kingdom Metazoa; phylum Chordata; class Mammalia; order Primates; family Cercopithecidae; genus Theropithecus; species Theropithecus gelada. The sequence goes on along the minus strand of NC_037672.1, from coordinate 94,484,580 downwards.
GAAAATTGTACCCAACAGATAATTTTTCACTCTTTATCCTCTCCCCTCTCCTTGCTTTTGAAGATTCCAAATGTCTATTATTTCCCTCTGTATGTCCATGTGTACCCACTGTTTAGCTCCCACTTATAAGTGAGAACATGTGGCATTTGATTTTCCATTTCTGAGTTATTTCACGTAGAATAATGACCTCCAGCTCCATTCATGTTGCTTCAAAAGTCATGGTTTTATTTTTATTTTTTTATGGCTGCTTAGATTTCATTGTGTATATACACCACATTTTCTTTATTCAATCAACTGTTGATAGACATGTGGTTGATTCCATGCCTTTGCCATTGTGAATTGTGCCATGATAAGCATACAAAATGAAGATGTCTTTCACCTTCTGGTTATTCTGACTGGTATACAATGATATTTTATTCTGGTTTTAATTTCCATTTCTCTGAAGATTAGCGATATTGAGTACTTTTTAAAAGTTTGTTTGTTGGCAGGTTGTATGTCTTCTTTAGATAAATGATTGTTTATGTCCTTTGCCCACTCTTTTGTGGGTTATTTGTATTTTTCTTGTTGAGTTGTTTGAGTTCTTTGTAGATTCTGGATGTTAGACGTTTGTCAAAGGCATAATTTGCCAATATTTTTTCCTGTTGTGTAAGTTGTCTGTTTATTCTGTTGATTATTTCTTTTGCTGTTAAGAAGCTTTTCAGTTTAATTAAGTTTCATTTGTCTATTTTTCTTTTTGTTGCATTTACTTTTGAGGTCTTAGCCATAAATTCTTTCCCTAGGCCAATGTCCAGAAGAGTTTAACAGATTTTCTCCTAGGATTTTAATAGTTTCAGGTGTTATATTTAAGTCTTTAATTCATCTCGAGATAATTTTTGTATAGGGTGGGATATCAGGGTCCAGCTTTATTCTCTTGCATATGAATAGTCAGTCTTCAGTATTTCATTGCATTTTCTATATTGGATTCTACATTGGCTTTTTTATATCTGTAATGTATCCATTTTTTCTGATTACTCTGGGTATTAATGTTATGCATTCTTTACATACTAAAATTAACTTAGAATTAATATGTACCATTTTATTCCACTTCCCACTTCACTTAAGAAATCACACTCCTTATTTTCCAAATTATATTATGTGCTTTATATTTGTAGCCCTATAAGACTACAATTTCATCGATCTTCACACTCTTTTTGCTTATGTAATCATATGTTTTATTTGCACTTATGTTGTAAACCTCAATTTATAATGCTATTTTTTCTTTATAATTTAATTATCATTTCAAGAAAGTACATAGAGAAAAACAAACTTTTTATTTGTCAGTCTTATAAACACTTGCAATCCATTCCTGATGTCTTTCTTTCCTTCTTTAGATCCATTTCATTTTGTATTATATCTTCAGAATTTTTCTTAGTGAACTTCTCCTGGTTGCAAATTCACATATCTGATATCTCTATTTGAAACTTATTTTTACAGAATATTCTTACTGGGTATAAAATTTTACATTTACTTTTTCTAAGCTCTTTACAGATTTTTTTTGTTGTCCTCTTTTTATTCTCTCTTTCATGATTTTCTCTTTATTAGTTTTAAGCAGTTTGACAAAAAAAGTACCTATTTCTGGTATTCTTATTTGTGGTATTATTTTCATTTATTTCTCCTTGGGGTAAGTTGAGCTTCTTGAATGGTTAGATATTCTTATATAGGTGAGGAATTCTCACTATTTGTAAATGGGACATCAGATTTCGTTATGCCACAATTATTTGGTAAGGTGAAAAGGTTCTGCTCTTGTTTTCTAAAACTAATTAACTTATCTAAAGCATAACTATGATTATCACAATAAATATTAACACTTTAAAAAGCAGTGATTTCATAATAGTCTAGATTTCAAAGTAATTTTAATATAAAATTGTTTAAGCCAAATGAATATGAATAATCTTCAGAAATGGGTTATAATTCATCCCTCCTATATGCTCTAATAGCATTGTGTATTAAACTGGTCACATCACTTATGTGAAAATACATTTTTTGAAGTTGTCTCCCCATCCAATTCTACCCCAAAATAGTGGTGTTCAGGAATTGTCATTGTTCTTGTTATACTTTTAGAATATAGAATCGAAGGAAACATTAGGCATTCAATAACAGGTTGATTAAACAAATAAGTAATTAAACAGGATATCATAACTCTCTAACTTATAACTCTATCACCTAAGGGTGTGACACTGTCATTGTGGTAAAATGTACACACACACGCTCTTATATATATTTATTGGTGTATATATACATATATACATATATGTATATATGTACATATAAATGTATGTGTGTGTGTGTGTGTGAGTGTGTGTGTATATATATACAAGAAAACAAGACATGGTCCCTATTTCACAAAAGTTTTTATATTTTACCTTTCTATCAAGGCTACTATACTTTTATGTTGCTTGCCAACTTTGCAGAATATTTTATCTTTCGTTTCTAATTTAGCTTTGTGCAGGAGAAATGACTTGGTGCCTGACTATATTTCTCTTCCTATGAAGCTAAAAAATAGTAACTTTTTATAATTGTCCTTGAAGACTATGCTTTGGGACTTTGGAAAGGAACTGGTAGCACTGTCAACAGGTAGCTTGCGGAGTGAGACCTCTCTAAGTCTTCAAGTTATTAGTAATCCACACAATCGTTAAGCAATTCACAAATATCTTATTCTCACATGAAGTAGTATGGGGCTGCATCTGTAAACAGTGTAGCATAACCATGTTCCCAACCACAATGCTGACCTAAAGTCTTCTTTAACCTCCAACTAATAAATAAATAAATAATTTCTAGAGCAGCCTCTGGCAGAAAATGATCCACTTCTTATATGCTCAAATTTCTAAGACACAACAAAACTGCTCTTTCTCTACCCATACCCCAATCATTTTCTGACACCTTTGGAAGGGATATGGGTCAATTTCAGAATGAAATATGAAAGTCTAACAGTAGCTCAAAATTTTGGCTAAACTGACTTTGTTATGAAAGTGTACTAAATAAATATACAACTGAACCATATTAAATACGTTACTATTTTCTACTAAAAAGGTATGCAATTAGTGATTAATATTATTTATCTTATTAATTACTTAGTAACTTATTAATATTGACTAATATTATCTAATAAGTTATTTTTTACTAAATGGATATGCAATTAGTGATGAAATTTGTTATGGTGTATTTTGAGTTTTTAATATATTTTTAAAAATGATTAGTAGAGAAAGCCTTTTTTCTAAAGGAATACAGATGATAGATCTTTATGGAAAATAGTACAGTGTTGCAGCATTAAATTAAAAAGTGAATTAGCTCAAAGAGAAATTCTCAAATGATAATATCTGCTTTGTATTTATATATAGACAATGATATTCAGGGAAAAAAGCTTCATACATATGAGGAAATAGAAAAATGTTAAAAAATTTCTTACATAAAGTATGGAATTACCCAAAACCAAACTGAAATTAAAATTTTAAATAAATGGCTAGATCCTAAACATCAACTTTATTTTATTTTCACAAATTTAAGACAGATCAAATCTTAGAAATAAATATGCAGCATTGTGTGGCAGATGGTTTAGGAAAATTGATTAGGCAAATATCACTCATTTTAGCCATAATTAATTTGCAAACACTTTAAAAATCAGGTTAAATAAAGTCCTGCAATATCAGCTACATGTAGTTACAAGAAAGATATGGCTAAATAATTTTTTCTTGTACATTTTTGAATACAGCTTACTAATATTTCTCTATTTGTCTAAATAGCCTGAGGTGCATCCTTACAGTTCTTTTTAAAATGCTCAAACTGAAATACAATTTTTGGAAAATAAACTTTAAAATATATAATTTTAAAAAGACATATTAAAGCTACTGCCCTTTCAAATAAAATGCTTTGGAATAGGTCAATTTAACATGTAGATTTATTCTGCAAAGTTTTTATTTTCCATCCTAAAAGTCACAAGAACTCAGAATAAAGTGTGTGGATATTCAGAAAAAGTAATAATCAGCCCACATCTCACAAAAGAAAGTCATTATTACTTTTAAAATCTCTTTACTCTGTTGTCATAGTATATCCCTGATATATTATAAAACTACTTTGTAGCTTTTCATTTATATATCACTACAAAATGCATTTTATATGATTTATAAATTATTTCAAAACATTATTTTAATGATAAAACATGTTAATGGGCAATATTTAGTATGTATAAATGCACAGACACATACACACACACACACACACACATATATTTACTTCCATTTTGCAACACTCATTCAGTTTTTGTGAAAGGAAAGAATATTGCATTGTTGAGGAAAAAGCTGTAAAATGAGAATAGACAAATTAAAACCCCACACTTTGGGGGGGGCGGAGCAAGATGGCCGAATAGGAACAGCTCCAGTCTCCAACTCCCAGCGCGAGCAACACAGAAGACCGGTGATTTCTGCATTTTCAACTGAGGTACTGGGTTCATCTCACTGGGGAGTGCCGGACGATCGGTGCTGGTCAGCTGCTGCAGCCCGACCAGCGAGAGCTGAAGCAGGGCGAGGCATTGCCTCACCTGGGAAGCGCAAGGGGGAAGGGAATCCCTTTTCCTAGCCAGGGGAACTGAGACACACAACACCTGGAAAATCGGGTAACTCCCACCCCAATACTGCGCTTTAAGCAAACAGGCACACCAGGAGATCATATCCCACACCTGGCCAGGAGGGTCCCACGCCCACGGAGCCTCCCTCATTGCTAGCACAGCAGTCTGTGATCTACCGGCAAGGCAGCAGCGAGGCTGGGGGAGGGGCGCCCGCCATTGCTGAGGCTTAAGTAGGTAAAAAAAAGCTGCTGGGAAGCTCGAACTGGGTGGAGCTCACAGCAGCTCAAGGAAACCTGCCTGTCTCTGTAGACTCCACCTCTGGGGACAGGGAACAGCTACACAACAACAACAACAACAAAAAAAAAGCAGCAGAAACCTCTGCAGACGCAAACGACTCTGTCTGACAGCTTTGAAGAGAGCAGTGGATCTCCCAACACGGAGGTTGAGATCTGAGAAGGGACAGACTGCCTGCTCAAGTGGGTCCCTGACCCCTGAGTAGCCTAACTGGGAGACATCCCCCACTAGGGGCAGTCTGACACCCCACACCTCACAGGGTGGAGTACACCCCTGAGAGGAAGCTTCCAAAGCAAGAATCAGACAGGTACACTCGCTGTTCAGAAATATTCTATCTTCTGCAGCCTCTGCTGCTGATACCCAGGCAAACAGGGTCTGGAGTGCACCTCAAGCAATCTCCAACAGACCTACAGCTGAGGGTCCTGACTGTTAGAAGGAAAACTATCAAACAGGAAGGACACCTACACCAAAACCCCATCAGTACATCACCATCATCAAAGACCAGAGGCAGATAAAACCACAAAGATGGGGAAAAAGCAGGGCAGAAAAGCTGGAAATTCAAAAAATAAGAGTGCATCTCCCCCGGCAAAGGAGTGCAGCTCATCGCCAGCAACGGATCAAAGCTGGACGGAGAATGACTTTGACGAGATGAGAGAAGAAGGCTTCAGTCCATCAAACTTCTCAGAGCTAAAGGAGGAATTACGTACCCAGCGCAAAGAAACTAAAAATCTTGAAAAAAAAGTGGAAGAATTGATGGCTAGAGTAATTAATGCAGAGAAGGTCCTAAACAAAATGAAAGAGATGAAAACCATGACACGAGAAATACGTGACAAATGCACAAGCTTCAGTAACCGACTCGATCAACTGGAAGAAAGAGTATCAGCGATGGAGGATCAAATGAATGAAATGAAGCGAGAAGAGAAACCAAAAGAAAAAAGAAGAAAAAGAAATGAACAAAGCCTGCAAGAAGTATGGGTATATGTAAAAAGACCAAATCTACGTCCGATTGGGGTGCCTGAAAGTGAGGGGGAAAATGGAACCAAGTTGGAAAACACTCTTCAGGATATCATCCAGGAGAACTTCCCCAACCTAGTAGGGCAGGCCAACATTCAAATCCAGGAAATACAGAGAATGCCACAAAGATACTCCTCGAGAAGAGCAACTCCAAGACACATAATTGCCAGATTCACCAAAGTTGAAATGAAGGAAAAAATCTTAAGGGCAGCCAGAGAGAAAGGTCGGGTTACCCACAAAGGGAAGCCCATCAGACTAAGTGCAGATCTCTCTGCAGAAACTCTACAAGCCAGAAGAGAGTGGGGGCCAATATTCAACATTCTTAAAGAAAAGAATTTTCAACCCAGAATTTCATATCCAGCCAAACTAAGTTTCATAAGTGAAGGAGAAATAAAATCCTTTACAGATAAGCAAATGCTTAGAGATTTTGTCACCACTAGGCCTGCCTTACAAGAGACCCTGAAGGAAGCACTCAACATGGAAAGGAACAACCGGTACCAGCCATTGGAAAAACATGCCAAAATGTAAAGACCATCGAGGCTAGGAAGAAACTGTATCAACTAACGAGCAAAATAACCAGTTAATATCATAATGGCAGGATCAAGTTCACACATAACAATATTAACCTTAAATGTAAATGGACTAAATGGTATAATTAAAAGACACAGACTGGCAAACTGGATAAAGAGTCAAGACCCATCAGTCTGCTGTATTCAGGAGACCCATCTCACACGCAGAGACATACATAGGATCAAAGTAAAGGGATGGAGGAAGATTTACCAAGCAAATGGAGAACAAAAAAAAGCAGGGGTTGCAATACTAGTCTCTGATAAAACAGACTTTAAACCATCAAAGATCAAAAGAGACAAAGAAGGCCATTAAATAATGGTAAAGGGATCAATTCAACAGGAAGAGCTAACTCTCCTAAATATATATGCACCCAATACAGGAGCACCCAGATTCATAAAGCAAGTCCTTAGAGACTTACAAAGACACTTAGACTCCCATACAATAATAATGGGAGACTTCAACACTCCACTGTCAACATTAGACAGATCAACGAAACAGAAAGTTAACAAGGATATCCAGGAATTGAACTCATCTCTGCAGCAAGCAGACCTAATAGACATCTATAGAACTCTCCACCCCAAATCAACAGAATATACGTTCTTCTCAGCACCACATCATACTTACTCCAAAATTGACCACATAATTGGAAGTAAAGCACTCCTCAGCAAATGTACAAGAACAGAAATTATAACAAACTGTCTCTCAGACCACAGTGCAATCAAACTAGAACTCAGGACTAAGAAACTCAATCAAAACCGCTCAACTACATGGAAACTGAACAACCTGCTCCTGAATGACTACTGGGTACATAACGAAATGAAGGCAGAAATAAAGATGTTCTTTGAAACCAATGAGAACAAAGATACAACATACCAGAATCTCTGGGACACATTTAAAGCAGTGTGTAGAGGGAAATTTATAGCACTAAATGCCCACAAGAGAAAGCAGGAAAGATCAAAAATTGACACTCTAACATCGCAATTAAAAGAACTAGAGAAGCAAGAGCAAACACATTCAAAAGCTAGCAGAAGGCAAGAAATAACTAAGATCAGAGCAGAACTGAAGGAGATAGAGACACAAAAAACCCTCCAAAAAATCAATGAATCCAGGAGTTGGTTTTTTGAAAAGATCAACAAAATTGACAGACCACTAGCAAGACTAATAAAGAAGAAAAGAGAGAAGAATCAAATCGACGCAATTAAAAATGACAAAGGGGATATTACCACCGACCCCACAGAAATACAAACTACCATCAGAGAATACTATAAACACCTCTACGCAAATAAACTGGAAAATCTAGAAGAAATGGATAATTTCCTGGACACTTACACTCTCCCAAGACTAAACCAGGAAGAAGTAGAATCCCTGAATAGACCAATAGTAGGCTCTGAAATTGAGGCAATAATCAATAGCCTACCAACCAAAAAAAGTCCAGGACCAGATGGATTCACAGCTGAATTCTACCAGAGGTACAAGGAGGAGTTGGTACCATTCCTTCTGAAACTATTCCAATCAATAGAAAAAGAGGGAATCCTCCCTAACTCATTTTATGAGGCCAACATCATCCTGATACCAAAGCCTGGCAGAGACACAACAAAAAAAGAGAATTTTAGACCAATATCCCTGATGAACATCGATGCAAAAATCCTCAATAAAATACTGGAAAACCGGATTCAACAACACATCAAAAAGCTTATCCACCATGATCAAGTGGGCTTCATCCCTGGGATGCAAGGCTGGTTCAACATTCGCAAATCAATAAACATAATCCAGCATATAAGCAGAACCAAAGACAAGAACCACATAATTATCTCAATAGATGCAGAAAAGGCTTTTGACAAAATTCAACAGCCCTTCATGCTAAAAACGCTCAATAAATTCGGTATTGATGGAATGTACCTCAAAATAATAAGAGCTATTTATGGCAAACCCACAGCCAATATCATACTGAATGGGCAAAAACTGGAAAAATTCCCTTTGAAAACTGGCACAAGCCAGGGATGCCCTCTCTCACCACTCCTATTCAACATAGTGTTGGAAGTTCTGGCTAGGGCAATTAGGCAAGAGAAAGAAATCAAGGGTATTCAGTTAGGAAAAGAAGAAGTCCAATTGTCCCTGTTTGCAGATGACATGATTGTATATTTAGAAAACCCCATTGTCTCAGCCCAAAATCTCCTTAAGCTGATAAGCAACTTCAGCAAAGTCTCAGGATACAAAATTAATGTGCAAAAATCACAAGCATTCTTATACACCAGTAACAGACAAACAGAGAGCCAAATCATGAATGAACTTCCATTCACAATTGCTTCAAAGAGAATAAAATACTTAGGAATCCAACTTACAAGGGATGTAAAGGACCTCTTCAAGGAGAACTACAAACCACTGCTCAGTGAAATCAAAGAGGACACATACAAATGGAAGAACATACCATGCTCATGGATAGGAAGAATCAATATCGTGAAAATGGCCATACTGCCCAAGGTAATTTATAGATTCAATGCCATCCCCATCAAGCTACCAATGAGTTTCTTCACAGAATTGGAAAAAACTGCTTTAAAGTTCATATGGAACCAAAAAAGAGCCCGCATCTCCAAGACAATCCTAAGTCAAAAGAACAAAGCTGGAGGCATCATGCTACCTGACTTCAAACTATACTACAAGGCTACAGTAACCAAAACAGCATGGTACTGGTACCAAAACAGAGATATAGACCAATGGAACAGAACAGAGTCCTCAGAAATAATACCACACATCTACAGCCATCTGATCTTTGACAAACCTGAGAGAAACAAGAAATGGGGAAAGGATTCCCTATTTAATAAATGGTGCTGGGAAAATTGGCTAGCCATAAGTAGAAAGCTGAAACTGGATCCTTTCCTTACTCCTTATACGAAAATTAATTCAAGATGGATTAGAGACTTAAATGTTAGACCTAATACCATAAAAATCCTAGAGGAAAACCTAGGTAGTACCATTCAGGACATAGGCATGGGCAAAGACTTCATGTCTAAAACACCAAAAGCAACGGCAACAAAAGCCAAAATTGACAAATGGGATCTAATGAAACTAAAGAGCTTCTGCACAGCAAAAGAAACTACCATCAGAGTGAACAGGCAACCTACAGAATGGGAGAAAATTTTTGCAATCTACTCATCTGACAAAGGACTAATATCCAGAACCTACAAAGAACTCAAAGAAATTTACAAGAAAAAAACAAACAACCCCATCCAAAAGTGGGCAAAGGATATGAACAGACATTTCTCAAAAGAAGACATTCAAACAGCCAACAGACACATGAAAAAATGCTCATCATCACTGGCCATCAGAGAAATGCAAATCAAAACCACAATGAGATATCATCTCACACCAGTTAGAATGGCGATCATTAAAAAGTCAGGAAACAACAGGTGCTGGAGAGGATGTGGAGAAACAGGAACACTTTTACACTGTTGGTGGGATTGTAAACTAGTTCAACCATTATGGAAAACAGTATGGCGATTCCTCAAGGATCTAGAACTAGATGTACCATATGACCCAGCCATCCCATTACTGGGGATATACCCAAAGGATTATAAATTATGCTGCTATAAAGACACATGCACACGTATGTTTATGGCAGCACTATTCACAATAGCAAAGACTTGGAATCAGCCCAAATGTCCATCAGTGACAGACTGGATTAAGAAAATGTGGCACATATACACCATGGAATACTATGCAGCCATAAAAAAGGATGAGTTTGTGTCCTTTGTAGGGACATGGATGCAGCTGGAAACCATCATTCTTAGCAAACTATCACAAGAACAGAAAACCAAACACCGCATGTTCTCACTCATAGGTGGGAACTGAACAATGAGATCACTTGGACTCAGGAAGGGGAACATCACACACCGGGGCCTATCATGGGGAGGGGGGAGGGTGGAGGGGGGAGGGATTGCATTGGAAGTTATACCTGATGTAAATGACGAGTTGATGGGTGCAGCACACCAACATGGCACAAGTATACATATGTAACAAACCTGCACGTTATGCACATGTACCCTACAACTTAAAGTATAATAATAATAAATAAATTAAAAAAAAAAAAACCCACACTTTGCACAGTGATGGGTAGAGACCTTGTTTTATCAGAGATTGTATATGATATAAATTTGAGAGATTTTAAGAAAGGCTCCTGTACACATTATCCAGAACTAACTAGAGCTGGGAATGAGCAATATGGTATATTGCTCTATTTTGGATACTGGGACCTTTCATCTCTTGTCTCCCATTATGTGTTCTTTTAGGCTTATAATGTGTTTTTGTTTGCTTGTTTGTTTGGCATTTATTGACTGGATTTAACACAGAGCTTCCCAGATTCCTGAAAAAAATCTTTAAATACGAAGTTATTGATCAGTTATACCTACCTTGTATGTTTTATATCTTATGTTACAGGTTTTGTTGATGCTATTAATGCTATCTGAATTTTAACATGTAGTTAATAAAAGTAGTGATGATGAAAAACAATTTAACTCCACATAACTCTTTTAACTCTCCATGGCATATTTACATGAAATTTTTATTTTATTCAATGGAAAATGCTAAATTTCCTTCATCTTTGTATTTAGTCTGGTGGCCTAGCATGTTGACTGTCACATTGTAAGTTTACAGTAAATGTGTGAGAAAGCATTACTCAGAGGAATACTGTCGGATAGGGAGGACATATGTGGATTATGTTGATTAGACAAAAGAGGAAACAGTACAGATATATGTAGTTGATTCTCTTAAAACCACGCTATTTGTGAGTGGCAGAGTTCAGACAAAAGATACTAAAGTTCTGTCTGCTAACCTGGGAATACTTTCAATATAATACAATTTAGCCTTCTAGTTGATAGAATTTTATGCAACAATAGAATTATAGATAAAATGTATGTTGTTATCCAGCATTTCTACACATTTTTTTTTTCAAGAATGGGTAATGCTATTTTGGTCCTAGTTCTGCCAGTGTTAATACTGACAGGTTCATTTATAGCAGTAAAGTGAATGTATATTTTAAAATATACTCTAATTTTGTTTCAATCACATATGGTAAGATGACAGATGCAAAAACAAAAGCCTTGAAATGGAATAGTTTACTAGTTTTGGTTCCCAACAAGAGAGGGCTTAGTTCCCACACAGGGGGACACATGAGAGAGCACCTAGTTCAGTCAGAAGGCAGAAAAAACACAGGGAAAGCATGGGCCAAAGCCATTATTGTGGTTCTCACAGGAAGGAGTGAGAGAGACAGCGTAGGCATGCTGAGTAAATTTAGGATTAGATAATTTGAGTAATTTCAGTGGGTTCTGGCTAAAGGTTAGTCTGTAGGGTGATTCAGGGCAGGAAGATCATTGACTTGGTGTGTTACAGTTTGAAAAAAGAAGATATTGGAGTTTGGACTCTCCAGGTTGGTTGGGTTGCAAATCATTGCCAACTTGCTTGCTGTCTCTAGAAATTAACTAAGCCTCGGAGGAGCCTGGGACCAAAAGACCTCAGGATGTCAAAGCATCATGAAATATAGAAAATGTTTTAAAAATGATTAATGCAATGTATTTATGCAAAATATATTATCTAAATTTTTACTCATCTAGAAAATTAAGATTATTTCTCTCTTACATAAACTCTTTAGATCTATGGGCACTGAAAAGACAATGGGCAATAATTTCCTAGGGCTGACAACACAAAACAATGAACTAGGTGTCTTAAAACAACAGAAATTTATTGTCTCACAGTCTTGGAGACTAGAAGTTCAAAATTAAGCTGTTGGCAGGTCAAACTCCTTCTGAATCCCATAGTGAAGAATTCTTCTTTTCCTCTTCCTATAGCTCCTGGTGGTGTGCTGCCAATTCCTAGTTCCTTAGCTGGCATACAGTTTGATCTCTGACTCCCTTGTGTCATAGTGTTCTCCCCTCATGTGTTTCTATGTGTGACTTCTCTTCTTCTTATAAGGACATCAATCATGTTGGACTAAAGACCCAACCTATTCCAGTATGTTCTTATGACAACTAATCACATCTGTAACAATCATATCTCCAAACGAGATTACATTCTAAGGTACTGGGGGTTATGACATCAACATATCTTTTTGGTGGGCACAATCAACTCATCAGAAGCATCATTCATTTTTTTCCATTTTGCTGTTATAGAAACATAATTAAATTGCAACTAGAGATATTTTATGCTTTACAATAGGCCCTTTCCCAAAATAACACTGGTGGCCACATATGATTTATGAATGAATAAAAATTAAGGTTACATTCAATGATAACAATGTTATTGGGGTGGACATATAGACTTTATATAAATTACTGTCTTACCCATATTTACTTTATTTTTAAATTTTAATATAAAGCCAAGTCCTCTAAAACTTCAAAAATCTTATACTTTTCATTACCTACCCTCTGTACAATAGAGGAAAATAGAATGACTTTAAATAACTAATGTCAATACTTAGTTTGAAAACCATTATTTAGCAATATGAAGACACTGTTGCTTTTCCTAAGACAAGACTTCATGTGAATGGTATACTCAGTCAATCACCACAAATGTATATAAGCTTGTAATCTGATGATAATATCCTTCAAGGAACTAGGACAAATAAGCAACAAATACTAGAGCAAGCTCACCACTATGAAAGAGACAATACAGGGGGTGCTTTTGCCCTTTTGCATGAGTTCAGTAATGAAATGGTATCTCTCTTCACTCTACAGTAATATGTGAAATGAATGTGAGCTGACTGTGGAAACTAGATCAAGTGATTTGCTCAACATTCCATAATGTGATTCATTAAAATTCCTAATTTTCTTATAAGGACTGCTTTTATAATTATTATTTCCTGAAAGTATCCTGCTCCCTTTCACCAAACTTCCTGTAATTCAACTAGGATATATTTCCTATAAATACATAAAAGAACATAGGTGAGAGACCTGCAAATTGATTAATCTTAAGTTTTATTACAAATGCCATGACTCTTTTCACATTCTCAGGAGAGCATTGGTTCCCAGCACCAAGATAATTGCATATGAGTAAAGAAAGAGTATTGGTCTGAATCAGAGAACTCAGGATATAGTTCTGACTCTTTCTCAACTAAGTACCTAGATAACAGCAAATGAATCATGTAACTTTATGGACTTTGATTTCCTTAAGTATCAGTTAGGAATATTAGGCCAATAATCTGGAATTTCATATAGTGCCTATATTCTACACTTGTGTGTTCTTTGATTACTATCAAATATAATTTCTCATGTAAGTTGACTTGAAATTATAACCCAAATATAATTTTTTACTTTTGTCAACTCTTAGAGCTATTTTAAGCTAAACTACTTTCAATAACTGCTGCTTATGTATTTGGTGAGGTGTGGGATAGGAAGGAAGAGTCAAGAAAGTTCCCTGGCAGAGTCTTGATGTTTATAAAAATAAGCCTTTTTTTCTTAGATTTCAAAGGAAATCACCACTACAATAATATCTTAGAAGTCTAGAAGTGTTTAAATAGTACATGAATGAATTTTTAAAATTATCACTTTAAAGTAACTCTTTTATTATATTAAAATAAGTTTACACCATAATTGAAGTGATCAAAAATTAAGCTCTGGAGTCAAACAGGCTGGACTGGATCTCCACAGCCACCACTTTTTGATCTTGGGCTATATTAGAAACACTTTTGAATCTCATTAAATATTTTATCTTTTGTAAGTGAGTTTTTTGAGGTAAAATTATCACACAATAAAATTTATCCTTTTTAGATGTACATTTCTATGAATTTTGACAAATACCTTACTTCCGTAAATTCTATTTCAATCAAAATAAAGAATACTCTCTTCATCCCATAAATTTTCCCTATGAAATATTTCATTCATTCATAATTCAAAAATTGCAAACTAACCATATAGTGACAAAGAGCAATTCAGTCATAGCCTAGGGATGGGAGGTAGTGGTGGGGCAGGGTTGGTTTGCATAAGGGAATAAAGAAACTTAGACATAATGGGTATGTCTATTATCTTGATTCTGGTGGTGGATTCACAAGTGTATGTATATGTCAAAAAGTATCAAATTGTATACTTTAAAATATGTGATTAGACAAAAATTGTACCTTTAAAAGTGTGGGGTTTTTTTTTTTGTTTTTTTTGTTTTTTTTTGTTTTTTTGCTTTTTTTAAAGACTTAGATAAAGGAGCATGTGGTAATGGATATAGTATATGTGGTGGTTAATTTTACGTGTCAATTTGACCGAACCATGGGATAACCAAATATTTGATTAAACATTATTTCTAGATGTGTCTGTGAGTGTGTCTTGAGAAGGGATTAACTTTTGAATTGGTGAGCTGAATAAAGCAGATGGCCCTCCTCAGTGGGAGTAAGCACTGTTCAAGCCATCAAGGGCCTGAATATAACACAAATGGAGAGGGAGGTTGAATGAGGTCTTTCTGTCCAATTGTTCATCTGAGACACAGATCTGACCTCTTCACTCCTGGTTCTCAGGCCTTCAGGCTCAGACTGGCATCTATACCAATAGCTTTTTGGCTGTCATGCCTTCAAACTACACTACTGGCTTTCCTGGTTCTCCAAGTTGCAGGCTGTAGATTGTGGGACATCTCAGTCTCTATAATTGTGTAAAACAACATCATCTAATAACCTCTTATTATAGAAATACGTAAATTCTCCCATTGATTCTGTTTCTCTGGAGAACCCTGACTGATATACAGCATAATGCTAGAAAATTCAAAACCTGCCTATGTTTCATACGAAGGCCAAAAAGTTAAGAAACTTGTTTCAAAGAGAGGCACCATCACAAGTGGGAAATTCAGTGGTGGTTGTCCTCTCTAAGCTGGTGATGATGATAGGAGGTGTTACAGACTGAGCCCCCTGATAGTTACGAGTATGACAGGATCCAGAAACCAGAGAGGCAAGATGGTGGCAGTTAACCATCAGAGGAAAGGTCGCTGAGTGAGAGGTAAAAGTGAGTTCTAACTCACAGAGACATATGAAAGTTGTTTGTTTGTTTGTTTGTTAACAAAAATGGTATGTTCAGAGGCCGTCAGCAAGGGTGGTGTTCAATCTATAAAATCAAAGAAATTCAAGAATGGATAATCAGGGAGATGAGAGCAACTTCCCCCAAATGTCACAATCTATTGCCCAGTTTCCAGACTGAGCTGATTTTCCCAAACAAAACTATCAACTGGAAGTTCCCCAAGACCCTATGATTTTATTGCACGTGTGTATAGTAATGGATTTCAACCTACAGCCATTTGCTTAGCTAAGTATACATAAGGGCAAAGAGATAGCACCATTTTATGTATTTCTGTACTGATTACATTGATACATAAGACACAAAGCATATCATGGTCTTCTGTTAACATTGGGATAGGGGTCAAGTAAATGGAGTCATCCGAAAAGTCTGGCACACTGTACATACAACTGGTTCCATAGACTTACCAGTCTAGGAATGTATAATAAGGGATAAAATACTTGGAATTTCACAGAAACCCCATTTTGGCTTATTTACCTGTAAAATACTTGGTATTTCACTGAAACTCCATTGTGGTTTATTTACCTTTATTTATTTAAAACCACTGCAGTCAGGCAGCCTAAGTGAGAGCCTCTAAAACTAGTTCATTCCTCTGACTGAGAAAGCAAGTTTAAAAAAATAAAATAAAACCATGAGGGAATTACCAAAATTAATAACACCTACAAAAACATAAAGAATGAGGATGCAGCAGTAGTGACTGTCATCATATTCAATTTAATTTACTAGTCTGGCCCCTTCACAAGCAAGATGGAACTGGAAAATGATGTTTTACTGCTATAAACATAAACTAATATTTCTTGTAAAAGAGACGATCATAGTTTTAGTATGTTGCATTATCCACACGTTATAGACAGCAATATTTATTTACAACCTGTCCCGAGACTATATAAACTCTCCCACCTTCATTATAGTTTAAGCTAAAATTACTGGAACCACCTGGATTTTCCACAGAACAACATATAGATCCTCTGTCTCAATAATATTGAGCCATTTGCACCAAACAAGCAAAAAGCATGGGATATTAACCTACAAACATTCAAATGTACACTATATTAACGAAGATTTTGATGTGGTCTGGAGCCTGTGAGAAACTCTTCCTCTAAAATCAAGGATAAATTATTTCATACTACCCATCATATCGCTAAGAATGAAACACAATACCTACTAGACTTCTTCAAGGTTTAGAAGTACATTCTACACTTGGAAATACAGCTCCAAGTCATTAACTAAGTGACATGAAAGATTCTTACTTGCTGTAGAGATCAAATCAGAAAAAGTGCTGTCCAGCAGCTCTGTCCTCTGGTGTAATTAATTCTGACTCTTTTTTATCATAAAACCTACTGGGCACAATGATACTAGAGCTACAAGAAATAGGAAACATTGTCAGGTGGATTTTATGGGTAGCACCAAGAGGAAAAGCAAAATGTAGATTCCTAAGATGCCAGAGCAAACTCATGTCATTTGTAGTATAGAAGTATACATTATTTTTTCAAAATCTTGACCTGCCACTGGGCACTAGTAACTATGGAGTCTTGATCATGACATATAACAATGAGGTCCAAATTTTCCCTAATGCACTGGGTTCTGTCAGATCCAACAAATCATAAGTGAAGATAAGACCACAACAAATAAATTATAAAAATAGAAAATAATGCATCCGAAATTATGGATGAACAGAGCCAGAGGTCATAACAAACTACACAAGAAGATGACTAAGACATCCGTGTCATCTACCACTTTGGCTATGATTATTTTGTGGGTGAGGCTGCTCCTTAATGCTCACCTGATGGAGGAAAATTCTAAGTTCTGTTCAGAGATGGGTGACATGGTATGTTGAAATAACCTTAAAGATGTACGAATGCCCCACTCGGGACTATCAGTGAAAGAGATAGTTGTGAGAAAATCCTCCCAGTTGGAAGATCTTCAGGAGGAATTTTTGGTCACTCACTTTGTGTGAAAGGGAAATTGTTAAAGGCTATTACCCATGGAAAGCAGTGAACAACTTAACTAGTTAGGAAACTGTAGGAAAGGTAGACTAGATAATTGGAAGGAGGTCTGAGGCAGAGGATTTTGGGTGGACCTATTACAGTGGGAATAAAATGTGTACTGCATGTTAATTTCCACAAGAGAGCATCCAGCATGGAAGAAGCACTAAAAAGCCAATTAGAGAAAATAATTCTACCAATTCATATTATCCAGCTTCCATCATTTGCCACCTAGTGCTGGCACAATGGGTTGATGTGGGAATGGTGGCAGAGATGAAAGTCATGCATCATTCCAACAGTGTAGGATCACATTCAGCACAATTGATTTAAGTACTATTTTTACTGAGTGTTAGAGAGACAAATATGATCCGTGAATTGACTACACCACCACTTCCCCAAACGCAGCAGTGCTGCCTGTCATGGAGACAATCTGTGTGCTTAAGGGAGGGAAAGTGAAGTGATTGTGGAATGTTGCATTGGAATGCGGAGCTGCCCTGTCACCATGGAAAGCAATACAGAGCAGAATTCAGCCAGTGCCCATGGAGAAAGCATTTAGACCAGCCCTAGCAGAGCAGAATATCCATCTGAGAGGCCTAACATGAGTTCCAGCTGGGCCTACCATCATGGACTAAAGCACTTTGAGGTCCTAAATAAATTTGAAAGGTAGTCTAGACCACAAGGATGGAAAAGCCTAGGCAAGTACTGGTGGTTTGCTGGGCTTGGAATCAGCAGGCTCAGGGTGCATGTGACCCAGTAAGACACCAACTGGGACAACCAAGGGAGTGCTTGTGTCACTCCTCCTCCAACTGCAGGTAGCACAACTTGCAACTCTTGGAGAGACTCCTTCCTCTTCAGGAGAGGAGAGTGAAACAATAAGATAATTTTGTTTGTAACTTGGATAACAGCTTAGCCAGAGCAAAACAAAGCACCAGACTCCTCAAGCCCACATTTCACGGCCTAGTTCCCAGATTACATCTCTAGATCCACCCTGAGCCATAAGGGAAAGACTCAGTCCTGGAATAATTCATTACCTGCTGACTAAAGAGACCTTGGGCATTCAAAAACATAAGTGGTAGCCAGGCGGTAGTCACCATGTGCCTTGGAAAAGACCCAGTACCATGCTGGCTTTAGGTGTGACCCAGAAAGTTGTCAGGTGTGTTGGCCATGGGAAGAGACTCCTGCTGCTTCAAAAAGGAAAGAGGAAGAGTAACAGGGCTTTGTATTACAACTTGGGCACCAGTTCAGGCACAGAAAAATAAAGCACAAGGTAGATTCCTAAAGTTCCTGATTCTAGGTCTAGCTCCCAGACAGCAATTCTGGACACTCCTTGGACCAGAATTTAATGCTTCAGGGAAAGACACAAACTGGTAGGATTCATCAACTGCTGACTAAAGAGGACTTGAGCCTAGAGTAAACATTAGCAGTAGCCAAAAAGTAGTTGCCACAGACTTTCGGTGAGGCCTAGTACTGTGCTGGCTTCATGTGTAACTGAGCATACTCCCAGTGGTGGAAGCAACAAGAGTACTTACATTACCCCTCCCATAACTCCAGGTAGCTCAGTACATACAGACTTCCTATGCTTGGGGAAAATTAAAGGGAAAGAGAAAGAGTCACTGCTTCATAATCCAGGGAATTTTCCTGGATCTTATGCAAGAGCACTAAGGTGGTATTTCTATGACTCTACAAGAGTCACAGCATTACTGGGCTTAGGGTGTCCCCGAATGCAGATATGGCTGTGGTGAACAAAGACAGACCCAAACACTCAATTCCATTTGAATACTTGGAAAGCCTTATCAAGAAGGATGGCTACAAACAACCCCAGACTACAAATATTAAAATAAATATCTAATTATTCAACACCCAGATGTTGATGAACATCCACAAGCATCAAGACCATGCAGGAAACAGGACCTCAGCAAATGAACTAATTAAAACACCAATACCCATACCAAAGTGAAAGAAATAAGTAACCTCCTTTCAGAGAGATAATTGAAAATAGATGTGTTGAAGAAGCCCAGTGAAATTCAATATAATTCATGTAAGGAATTTAGAATACTATCAGATAAATTCGGCAAAGAGATTAAAACATTTTTAAGAAAACAATCAGAAATTCTGGAGCTACAAAATTAATTAACAACCTGAAGAAAGGATCTCAGTATCTCAATAACAGAATTGATCAAGCAGAAGAAAGAATTAATGAGCTTGAAGACAGGGCATTTGAAAATACACAGCCAGAGGAGACAAAAGAAAAACTAATACAAAAGAATAAAGCATACCTATGAGATCTAGAAAATAGCTTCAAAGGGACAAATCTAAGAGTTATTGGCCTTAAAGAGAAGATAAAGAGAAAGATCAAGGTAGAAAGCTTATTCCGAGAAATAGTAATAGATAATATTCCAAACCTAGAGAAAGATTCCAATATTTAAGTACAAGAAGGTTATAGAACAGCAAGCAGATTTAACCAAATAAGACTTCTTCAGGGAATTTAATACTCAAACTCCAAAAGGTCAAGGATAAATAAAGGATCCTAAAAACAGTAAGAGAAAATTTAAAAAATCACGTATGAAGGAGCTCCAAAATGATTGGCAGCAAACTTCTCAGTGGAAATTTTAGGAGAGAGTATCATGCCATATGTAAAGTCCTGAAGGAAAAACAAACAAACAAACAAAAACAAACAAACAAAAAACCCTTCTATACTAGAATATTATATCCAGTATAAATATCCTTCAATATCCCTCGTACATGGAGAAATAAAGACTTTTCCAGGCGAACAAAAACTGGCTGATGGATTCCATCAACACCAGACCTGTCCTATAAGGAATACTAAAGGGACTTCTTTAATTAAAAAAAAAAAAAAAAAAAAAAAAAAAAATGTCTGTTACTGAGCAACAGGAAATCATCTGAAGGCACAAAACTCACTGCTAATAGTAAGAATGTTATAACACACTAATAGTTTTCTACTCATATCTTAAGTAGAAAGACCAAAAGAAGGCACAATAAAAAATAATAATAATAACAACTTTTCAAGACACAGATAATATAATCAGATACAAATAGAAACACTAGAAAGTTAAAATGCATGGGGAATGAAGTTAAAGTGCAGAGTTTATAATAAATTTTCTCTTTGCTTGTTTACTAGTTTGTTTTTGCAATCCAAGTTAGTTTGTTATTCGTTTAAAATAATGATTTATATAATGGCTTATAATAATGCCATATCATAACTGCAAATAAAAAAACCCGACATCTGCTACACAAAAATAGAAATCAAAACACCGCACCAGAGAAAATCCTTTTCACAAAAGGAAGATAGGAAGGAAGGAAGAGAACACAAAACAAGCAGAAAACAAATAACTGCAGTAGTAAGTCCTTACTTATCAACAATGACTTTGAATATAAATAGATTAAACAATCTAATAAAAAGGTATGGAACAGCTGAATTCATTTTTTCAAAAGACCCAATGATCAATTACCTATAACAAACAACACTTCACTATAAACACACACATAGACTAAAAATAAAGGGATGAAAACAGACATTCCACGTCAATGGAAACCAAAAAAAAAAAAAAAAAAGAAGAAAGAAAGAAAGAAAAAGTGGCCGTACTTATATTAGATAAAATAGATTCTAAGATGAAAACTATTAAAAGAGATGAGAAAGTCATGATATGTTAAAGGAGTCATTTTAGCAAGAGGATGTAACAATTATAAATATATATGCATTCAACACTTGAGCACCCAAATATATAAACCAAATATTATTAGAGCTAAAGAGACAGACCCCAATACAATAATAGTTGGACACTTGAACACCCCACTTTTGGCACTGGACAGAACTTCCAGACAAAATTTAGCAAAGAAACATGAGACTTACTTGGCACTACAGATTGAATTGACCTAACAAATATTTACAGAACATTTCATCCAATGTTACAGAATACACATTCTTCTCCTCAGCACATGGATCATTCTTAAGAATAAACCCTATGTTAGGCTACAAAATGAGTCTTAAAAATTCAAAAAATAATGAAATTAGATCACATGTGTTCTCCAGCCACAATGGAATAAAACTAGAAATCAATAGCAAGAAGAATTTTGAAAACTATACAAACACTTAGAAATTAAACAATAGGCTCCTGAATGTCCAGTGGGTCAATGAAGACATTCAAAAAAGAAATTTAAAATTGTATTTAAACAAAAGAACATGTAAACACATTACAAAACCTGTGGGATACAGCAAAAGCACTAATAGGAAAATTTATAGACATAAGCATATATATTCAAAAAGTGGTAGAACTTCAAATAAGCAACCTAATGATGAATTATAAAGAATTGGGAGAGCAAGAGCAAACCAAGAACAAACCAAACACAAAATTAGTACAACAGAATAAATGATAAAGATCAGAGAAGAAATAAATAAAATTAAAAGAAAAGATCAACAAAATGAAAAAATCGTTTTTGGAAAAGATAAACAAAATTGACAAACTTTTAGCCAGACTAAGAAAAAAGAGAAGACAAATAAATACATTAGAGATATAAAAAGGATGTGTTACAACTATAATGATACCACAAAAATTCAAAGGAGCATTAGAGGACACCGTAAGCAATTGTATACCAATAACTTGGAAAATCTAGAAGAAATGGATGAATTCCTAGACACATACAAGATACCAAGATTGAACCATGACAATACCCAAAACCTGAAGAGACCAACATCAAGGAATGAGTTCAACGCCATAATAAAAAGTCTCTCAGCAAGTAAACGGTCAGGACTTGATGTTGATGTTAAAACACAGTAATAGTTATAACACAGCAGTAATACTGCTGACCCTACCAAACATTTAAAAAACTAATACCAATACTATCGAAACTATTCCAAAAAAATAGAGTGGAATACTTCCAAACTCATTCTAAAAGACCAGTATTATGCCGATACCAAAACCAAATATATCAAACAATACCAACAACAAAAACTTCAGGTCAATATCTTTGATACACTGATGCAAAAATCCACAATAAAATATTAACAAACAGTTCAAAAACATATTAAGAAGATCATTCATCATAAATCAAGTGGGATTTATCCCAGAGATGCTAAAAAGGTCAAACATACATCAACCAAAAATGTGATATATCTCATCAACAGAATGGAGGACAAAAACATGATGATTTCATTAATGCTGAAAATGCACTTGATGAAATTCAACATCCCTTTATGATAAAAATTTGCAAAAAACTAAATATGGAAGAAACATACTTCAACACAATAAAAGACATATATGATAGAATCACAGCTAGTATCATACTGTATAGGGAAAACTGAAAGCCTTTCCTCGAATATCTGGAACATGACAAGGATGTTCACTTTCACCAGTGTTATTTAACCTAGTATTGAAAATTCTACCTACAGCAAGTGGTACAAGAGAAAGAAATAGAAGACACCCAAACAGAAAAGGAAGAAGTCAAATCATCCTTGTTTTCAGATGATATCTTATGTTTGAAAAAAAAAAAAAAAAACTAAAGAACCCACCAAAAAACTGTTAGAATTGACAAATTAAATAAAGTGCCAGGATAAAAAAATCGACATACAAGTCAGTAGCATTTCTATATGCCAACAGCAAACAATCTGAAAATGAAATCAAGAAAGCAACCCATGTATGGTAACTACAAATAAAAAATACCTAGAAATAAACTTAACCAAAAAAGTGAAAGATCAATACAATAAAAACTATAAAACATTGATAAAAGAAATGAAGAAGATGTAAAAAATTGAAAGATATTCTAAGTTCATAGATTTTGGAAGAATATTGTTAAAATCTCCATACTACCCACAGCAATATATAGATTCAATGCAATATCTTTCAAATTACCAATGATATCCTTCATAGAAATAAAAATAATAATCCGAAAATTTATATGGAACCACAAAAAAGACAGAGTAGCCAAAGCTTTCCTAAACAAAAAGAACAAAACTGGAGGAATCACATGACCTGACTTGCAATTGTACTACAAAACTATAGTAACTAAAACAGCCCATTACTAGCATAAAAACAGACATATAGACCAGTGGAATAGAATAGAGAACTCAGAAATAAATTAACATATTTACAGTGAACTAATTTTTGACAAAGGTGACAAGAATGCATACTACATAAAAGGTAGTCTCTTCAATAAATAGTGCTGGGAAAATTGGATATCCATATCCAGAAGAATGAGAGACTGCTGTCTCTCACCATATACAAAAATCAAATTAAAATTGATTAAAGGCTTAAATCTAAGACCTTATACTACGAAACTATTAAAACAAAACCTTCCTCAGGACATTGGTCTGGGCAAAGATTTCTTGAATAAAACCTTAAAAGTATAGGCAAACAAACCAAAATGGACAAATGGGATCATATCAAGTTCAAAATCTTCTGTACAATAAATGAAACAATCAACAAAGTGAAGAGACAACCCATAGAATGGGAGAAAATATTTGCAAACTACTTATCTGACAAGAGATTAATAACTAGAATGTATAAGGAGCTCAAACAACTCTATAAGAAAAAACCTAATAATCCTATTTCTAAATGGGCAAAATATCTGAATACTCTTTTCTCAAAAGAGGACATACATATGGCAAGCAGGTATATGAGAATGTGTCTAACACAACTGATCATCAGATAAATGTAAATCTAAATGACAATGAGGTATCATCTCACCCAAGTTAAAATAGCTTATAACAAAAAAGACAGACAATAACAAATACTGGAGAAGATATGGAGAAAAGGCAACCCTCACACTGTTGGTGGGAGTGTACATTAGTACAGTCACTATGGAGAAGAATATGGAGGTGCCTCAAAATTTATAAATAGAACTACCATATGATCCAGCAATCTCACTGTTAGGTATGTACCCCAAAGAAAGGGAATTAGTAAATTGCAGCAGTATCAGCACACTAAGTTTATTGCAGCACTATTCACAATAGCCAATATTTGCAATTAACCTAAATGTCCATTAACAGATTAATGGATTTTAAAATGTGATACATACACACAATGGAGTACTATTCAATTCAGCCATAAAAAGAATGAGATCCTGTTATTTGCAACAACATGGATGGAACTGGAGGATACTATGGCAATTGGAAAAAGACAGGCACAGAAAGACAAACTTAGTGTTTTCTCATTTGTGAGAGCTAAAAATTTAAACAATTAAACTCATGGAAACAGAGGGAGAATGATGGTTACCAGAGGCAGGGAAGGCTATTTGGGAGTGGGAGAAGGGGGGTGAGCACAAAAATACGGTTAGAATGAATAAGATCTAACATTTCGATAGTACAACAGTATGAATATAGTCAAGAATAGCTTATTATACATTTAAAAATAGCTGAAAGAGTACAATTGGAATGTATGTAACAGAAATAAATGATAAATAAGTTATCCAATACCCCATTTACTCTGATGTTCTTATACACATTGTGGGCCTGTATCAAAATATCTCATGTATTCCATATATATTTAGAACTACTATGTACCCATAACAATTAATAACTAAAAAAGTAATGATAATTTTTCATCCAAAGGAGTTAAGAAGTGCTCATTTTTCATCTGTATTTTAATATAAGAAAAATAGGGAGAATCTGTAATCCTGTTGTTGCTAACTGCATGCCTTTGAAAATTCTCAGTACCTGAAAAAAGAATCACTATTAGCATAAAACAGAATAATTATATCTACTTCTGTATAGATTTTTTTTAGACATGTTATTACTATTAAGAGAACCCTACAGCCTTGGGATACCTCTACCCACAACAGTTACACTTCTAATGGCACAACAGTTACACTTCGAGGCATTTGTCCATGATATATGAATATATATGTTCACTAAAACATACCTGCACGTTGTGCACATGTACCCTACAACTTAAAGTATAATACTAATAATAAAGGAATATTCATAATAATCTTTTTTATAAGAACCTAAAACTGAAAATAATTCATGTGTCCATCAAATTGAGAATAGATAAACAAATTGTAATATGTTCATACAATTGATTTCATGAATAGAAATGGAATAAACTACTTACTGTTGCAACAAAATGAGTGGGAAAAAATATTATGTTGAGCATACACAAATACATACATACACACATAACATATAGTTACTCCATTTATATAAAGTGAAGAGCAAGAATAAAATCTATGATTATATAAGTTCAAAAGTGCTATGTGAAGACATTTTTGGTTTGATGGAAATGTTGTATGTCTTGTTTGGGCAATGGTAAACACTATTACACTGGCATATAAAATTACTGAATTTCATGGATTGAAAAATTAAGAAAATAAATTTTATTGAACGTAACTTTTATCTCCTTTAAAATAAACCTTGAAGAGAGTGGTTAGTAGGGAACAAAGTAGAGATTTGTTGGGACTGGGTAATCTGTTTCTTGTTTAGCAAAGGTTACACTGTGTTTAATTTTGTAAAAATCTTCTATTTGTTCACTTAGGCTTTGTACCATTTTTGTATATATGCTATTCCTCAATTTATTTTTAAAAACTTTATTAACATTAAATTAGGCAGAAGTTAAATATAATTTTTAAAACCTTAAAACACTCTCAAATAAAATGCAGACTATTATTATTGCACCACTAAAAATATATTTAGGATGGTTACAAAGAAACCAACCTAGTCAAAGATTTTATATTCCAGATTTTACTTGCAAGTCCAATATTTTGTAAAATGGTAAAAGACACATCAACAACCAGATGAGTTTCTTATTAAATGAAAATAATTTGGAAAAGAACTATGCATAATTTAGCATAGGGTGAGGTCAAGTGAAATAACACTTACACATAGTATTTGAAAATTGTAGAGCACAATATAAATGTAGGATATTTCTGTCTACCTCATCAATCATACATTGATAATCTTTAATAGTAAACTTCATTAATTTTTCTCACAATACCAACCAAGTTTGTCATTGAAAATTGCACCAGCCATGGTGATCTATTCCTCAGCGGCCTGAGGAAAAGAAGGATTTGAAACTCTGGATATACTATGAGACAAATATTTGAGTTAGACTGACAGAGGACATCGAGTTTTCTAAGAGCAATAGGACTTTACAGCCAAGTCAAATCTACCAGTTGAAATAAGACCTACCCAGTGTCTGTGAGTATAGAAGAAGCCTTTAGTCAACTCATAGCCACTCTTCTTCACTCTCATATTTTCTTCCTGTATATACAACTGTCATCATCATCATCATGCACATCATTAGTGATATTACTTTTTTATCACTATCATTCATTAAACACCTAACCTTATAAATTCTTTACATAGATAATGTAATTTTTTTTTCCATATTTCCAGGGTCCTTACATGCCAATTTTCTTAAAGTTGCTCTTTTTCAGTGCATTTGTGTTGATTAGAGTGCCTCATCCTGGACAATACTGACATTTTGGAGTGGATTATTCTTTACTGTTAGGAAAAGAATTAAGTATATGAATGTTTAGCAGCATCTCTGACCCATTAGATGCTAGAAATACCTCTGATTGTGACAACGAATGTCCACAGACATTGCCAGATGTTTCCGAGGAAAAGAGGAGGCAAAATCACCCCCAATTGGAAACTACTGATGCACATTAAAGTAGCCAGAATCTAATATTATCTTTGACTTGTAGTCAAAAGATGTGGGCTTGGATCTCAATGTTGCCATGATAGTAGCTATATGATCTGAAACAAAATATTTAATTAGATTTTTACTTCATTTGACTATCAAGCAGTAGTAATATATCAGATTTTCCCATGAATTACTATCATTCCCTAGTTTTAGTATAAAATACATAGTTGGATATGTTCCTGTTATACTTAAAGTAAACCTTAACTTATTGTTTTATAATAAATCACAATGTCAATTTTCCTTGTAAAACATTTCTAAATAATGATTTTCATTTTTGCTCATTTGTATCTATTAACATCAAACACATTATAATTTTAAAAGCATGAGAATGCATACTCTAACTCTCTAGGTAACCTGTTTGTAACTACTTAACACATGGAAAGGTGGTTACATAAAAAAAATGTTCAATATATAGTGTGCAGTGGTTTACTGTAATAAATTATGGGAAATTATCAGAGTACAATTGACCCTTGAATAACATGTATTTGAACCATCCACTTGCATGTGGAGTTTTAAAAACAAATATATTGAACAATTTTTTGGAGATTTGTGAAATTTTAAAACTCTCATGTGAACCACTCAGCCTAGAAATACTAAATTACAAAAAAATTTGTATGTCATGAATGCATAAAATATATGTAGATACTAGTCTATTTTATCATTTACTACCAACAAAATATATAAATCTATTATAAAAAGTTAAAATTTATTAAAACTTATGCACAGTCTTGTAGACCTTACGTGTCCCCATTGGTAGTTAAGAGAAATGTAAACAAACATAAAGATGCAGTATTAAATAATAATGGCATAAAATTTACTCTAGTACATACTGTCCTATTATAATAATTGTTCAGCCACCTCCTGTTAGTATTGCCCTGAGCTCAAGTGTTGTAGGTATCCACTTAAAACCCTATGTGAATCTCATCTCCACATGTTCAGTTCATCTTTTCAGTATATTGCGTATTCCTCTAACGATCCTCCTGTATTTTTTATCATGTTTAATACAATATGGTAAACCTTGAAAAACATCATGAGAGCCATACACAGAGCTACTAGTGATGCTAGAAGTGCTCCCAAGAAGCAAAGTTGTGATATTACAAGAAAAAGTTGAATTGCTTGATATGTATAGTAGATTGAGGTCTGCAGCTATGACTGTCCACCATCTTAGAAAGATGATTCATCTTGTAAACAGAGGATGTAAACTGTTCGTATCAATAAGCACAGTACAGTACTTTAAATGCATTTTTTCTTTATGATTATTTTCTGTAGCTTACTTTATTATGAGTATATCATATATAATATATATAACATACAGAATATGTGTTAATCAACTATTTATGTTGTTAGTAAAACTTCCAAATCAACAGTAGGATATACTAGTTAAGATTTTAGCAAGTCAAAAGTTATATATGAATTTTCAATTTCATGGGGAGGTCAGTTCCTCTATCCCCTGTGTTGTTCAAATGGCAACTGTATTTCCTATTACCTTGTTCATGTTATGTTTCTGCTGCTCATTTAGTGGCATTTTCTTCTTCCCTTCTGTTACAAAAAGTAAGGTGTCCCCAAATTATTTCCCTGCTAAAGAAACACTATGTCACAACTTGGAATCGCATATGTGATAGGCAGAATAATGACTCTTTGAAGAAGTTCATGTCCTCATCCCAGGAAGCTCTGAATATGCTCCCTTACAAGGCAAAAAGTACTCACTTTGCAGATGTAATTAGATTAAGGATCTTGGGATAGGGAGGATATATTATGTTATCAGGGTTAAGTTCAATCTAATCACAAGGGTCTTAAATAATTAGAAAAGGAAAGTGGAAGAGGAAGGCAGAAGAGTGGAAATCCAGACAGATGGCAGCATGAGAAAGAGACTAAATTTGTTAGCTTTGAAATTGTAAAATGAGTACTATGAGCTAAGGGATGTAAATTAGCCTTGAGAAGCTGGAAAAGGCAAGGGAAATGATTCTTCCTAGAGCCTCCAGAAAGGAACTGAGACCTATTAACAGCTTCATTGTATCCCGGTGGACCCATGTTGCACTTCTGCCCTCCAGAACTGTAACTAAATAAACTTCTGATGTTTTAAACTGCCAAGTTTGTGGTAATTTGTTGCAGCAACAATACAAAACAAATACAGAAAGATTCCCTGCATATTTGTCTCTGGCTTCTCTTTTCTCCTCATCTCTTTAACAGAAAACAACATAAGCTTTTCGTGTTTCTTGTTCGTTATTCCTTTGCTTCTGTGTAATACTGCCTTCTTAATTCCAGGCAAGTAGAAGTTTCCTGGCATCAGAAAAAATAATTATAGGGTATAGTGCATATAAACTGGTTTATAATCCAATCATGTAATGTAATTGTTTCATTCATTTAGTCAATAAATATAATTGAGCAATTACTAAGTACTATCATTTCATTACTCAGAGAGAAAACAGTCTTCTCTTGGTATCCACAAGGGATAACATAACATAACATGACCTGCTTCAGGTACCAAAATTCAAGGATGCTCAAGTCATCTATATACAATTTCATTATATTTGCATATAACTTGTACATATCTTCCTGTATACTTTAAAACATCTTTACAGCTCTTCTAATACCCTATACAGTGTAAATGCTATGCAGATGGTTGTTAACATATTTTTCAAATATTATTAATCCTATTTTGGTTGAATCTACAGGTGTGGTACCCATGGATACAAAAGGTGAACAGTATAAAATATATAAGACAGAGTATCTTTCCTTTACAAATACATACTCAATGGGGAGGAAAGTAGGGGGAAAATGAATACCTAAAGAGATAATTTTGAAACATTATCAGATACAATAAGAAAAGTGTTCCTAAAGCTCTGAGCACATATAACCCTTCACCAAGACATTCTTTAGAGTAAATAGATACACACTGGCTTTCCCTCACAGTATATACTTTTTAAGTGCAATGAAAAGTTGACTAAAGGGTATTCAGAGAGAACTAAATTGGTTCACACAATAAAAGAAAAAAGAAACATCTCTCTTCAAGAGGCATTAAATCTACTCTCCTCAGTGGAAAACTGAGATTAAAAGAGGTGAAAAATGATGAGAATGACCTTTTTAGTTCTAATCACACAAATAAATCAGTGCACTGGTGATGAATTCATTAATTTTGATTAAACACAGAACTATGAAGTCATTTGAATTAATTCAGTAATCATCGTCAAGAAGAGATGCTTTAGAGTTTAACGTTGAGCAGTCTCTCTAATTTGCACTTTGACCCAGTCTTAGGGAATTGTGTACCAAGATCTTCAAGTGAGTTTATTTTATGCACAGAAGGGTTAAGTCACGGAGTTGAACAAAAGACCCATAAACAGTAATGAGGTGCTAACCTTCCACAATAAGCACAGCATCCAGGTTAGCCTAATTTTTAACAAGACTAGCAGTTTCTGATTGAGGTTAAAAGGGTTCTGTTGGTAGCAATGCTATGAAGTCCCTGGAATTGGGAAGAAAATGTAGAGATACCCCCGATTCAGCATGTGGAAAATGAAAAGGAGCTTAAGAATTTTAACATACGCCTTAGAGATGCCTTAGGTGGCATCAAAGCCAACTAAACTGTGAAATTTTTCCAGAACTCTTGTTAGGAGCCCTATCCATGATTATAAACTGTTTCCTTTAGGGAAATAAAAACTGGTTTTGGGTAAAAAATTGTAAGAACATACTGCTAGCAGTAACAGAAGAAATGCCTTGTCGTTTTTCATAGATTTTTGTTCAGATAAATGAAAACATTTGGCTTTCCCACTCACCATGTTGAAAGTCAGGTGGCCTAATATACCAGGTGTGCTGGAGTTGGTGTCCCAAAATCCTTATGACAACTCCTTATAGAAAATCAGACAGCAAAAGCCTAAGCCATATGTGCAAAATGTATCTTTTCATCTCACTTTTACCTTCTATGGGTTTCACCCATGAATACAATAATAAAAAATGAAAGACTGTTTATTTTATATTGAATACTTGAAGGATTTCTATTATTTTTTTTAAAGGCACATTGAAGTTATGACTAACCACTTATATAAGGAAACTACAGAACTTTTAATCAAAAATGTCACTTTAAACTTTATTCATTAATAAGAACACTTAATTGAATTCATCATTTTGATATGTGCTACCTGGGTCTTAAGGAGGTTGACATGAACTTAAACACCTTATCTGCACATAATTCAAAATGACTGACCCTTTTGAAAACTGGTGTTTTTAGAGTAGGATAAAAATCACAATGGGCCAATCATTCAGGCAAGTCTTTTTTCCCTTCCTCATTCTAGAAATCAGAGTCTTGACTACATTGCCACACAGAGATCATGCAGAGCAGGGCATGATTTGCCAGAACTAAAGAAAGGCTCTTTAATTCAAGATTTCAAATAAAATTGAGTATATTTTTTGAGACAATCCAAACTCTAAAATTAAACAGTCTCATACAGAGCATGATGGTTTAGCAGTGTACACCATTGTATACTGTACAGGAACATTGTCACATCAGTTACGAAGGCTATCTACAAGGATTCTGCTACAAACTTCCAGTTCTTCCAGCAAATACAATTCATAAACTGGGCAGCCAGGTAACTAAATAATATATTTGTGATATAATCTGGCTCTGTGTTTTCAACACTCTTCTCATTCCATTCTGTTCTGGACTGAAATAGTAGGAGTCTTTTTTGGTACTCTTACATGCACCACAAATCCTCAAAGTCTTTGTTATAGCTTGCAACAATTAATTTCTCTGAAACACTTTGCTCCTTGTATTAGTTCGTTTTCACACTACTGATAATAATACACTCAAGACTGGGCAATTTACAAAAGATGTTTAATTGGACTTACAGTTCCACGTGACTGGGGAAGCCTCACAATCATGGTAGAAAGCAAGGAGGAGCAAGTCATGTCTTACATGCATGACAGCAGGCAAAAAGAGAAAGCTTATGAAGGAAAACTCCCTTTTATAGAACTCTCAGATCTCCTGAGAGGTATTCACTATCACAAGAACAGCACAGGAAGGACCGGCCCCCACTAATCAATTACCTCCCAATGGGTCCCTCCCACAACACGTGGGAATTCAAGATGAGATTTGGGAGGAGGGGCACAGTCAAATCTATCACCCCTCATTAACACTTACGTAAAGTGTTTGCTTCTTGCTTTCCTTATTAATTCACGAATATATTTTTATGTTTCCTCGATCCTGTAGCACACTCTCAGTTTAGTACTTTTTACATTCTACATTTTACCAGTGAGCTTTCTTTCCCCTTGGTCAGCAATGGGTCCAGCTTCATTTTGTACCCCTTTGAGAGACATTCATTTGATGATTTAAATTCATTCTGAAAATCAGCCCTCCATTGTGAACCACTGTAATACTTCCTTTATAACAGCTAATTTGCCCCTAGCAGTAATTGGTCGAGCTTCAAAATCAAGCAACATCAAATTTAGTATATTTCTTTTACAAATGGGATAAACACTTCGTTTAGTGGTAAAAAACAAAAAACAAAAACAAAAACAAAAACAAACAAACAAAACATAATTTTTACATAAACACGTATATTGACTTTTTCCCTTTTTTGATCTGAATTCTTAAAAGGACAATAAATACTGGGAGGCATTGCTACTGAGCTGTAAACAGCCATATGCACTTTTATTATTTAAAAATCACATTTTAAATTATTCCCTGTAATTAATTTTCATTGGTTTTATTGAATTATCATAGACTATTTTAATTTTATGACATCAATATACACTTTAACATTGATAATGATCCCGTTAAAGAAAAACTACGCTAAAACTTATTAAAAATGGTAAGGAAGTCTTTATTCAAGACTCTTTCAATAGTTGTCAATATTACTGTAATCAGAAAGGAAGATTGAGGTGATCCCCAAATACAATAAAGACAAGTGGGAATTTATAGCCTGGAGCATCTTTGCAGGGATCAGGGTTGAGTGAATGGAAAATTACTACCAGAAGACATCAAAGGTAGGAGGAATTCTTGCTAAACTGACCTAACAGAATGCCTGCTGAAGGTGGGCCAGGATGATAAGATATTGTTTAGCAGGTAGTAGGGGATGAGAAATTTCCAGATAACAAGTGATCACATATTAAGGGCAGAAGGATTCTCTCTAAATTGTCTTAGCACGATTCTTGCTAATGTGTCTGAGATTAGTGGGTTCTTGGTCTCACTGACATCAAGAATGAAGCCACGGACTCTCCTGGTGAGTATTACAGTTCTTAAAGATGGTGTGTCTGGAGTTTGTTTCTTCCAATGTTCAGACATGTTCAGAGTTTCTTCCTTCTGGTGGGTTCGTGGTCGCTCTGGCTTCAGGAGTGAAGCCGCAGACCTTTGTGGTGAGTGCTACAGCTCTTAAGGCAGTGCAGACCCAAAGAGTGAGGGGCAACAAAATTTATTGCAAAGAGCAAAAAAGCAAAGCTTCCACAATGTTGAACAGGACCTGAACCGATTGCCACTGTTGGCTCCCGGCAGCCTGCTTTTATTCACTTATCTGACCCCACCCACATCCTGCTGATTGGTCCATTTTACAGAGAGCTGATTGGTCTGTTTTGACAGGTGTTGACTGGTGAGTTTACAATCCTCTAGCTAGACATAAAAGTTCTCCAAGTCCTCATCAGATTAACTAGACACAGAGAACTGACTGGGGCATTTACAAGCCTTGAACTAGACACTGCGTGCTGATTGGTGTGTTTACAAACCTTGACCTAGACACAGAGTGTTGATTGGTCTATTTACAATCCTACAGCTACACATAAAGATTCTCCAAGTGCCCACTAGATTAGCTAGACACAGAACACTGATTGGTGCATTTACAAATCTTGAGCTAGACACAGAGTGCTGATTGGTGTGTTTACAATCCTTTAGCTAGACACAGAGTGCTAGACAGAAAAGTTCTCCAAGTTCCCACTAGCTTAGCTAGATACAGAGCACAGATTGGTGAGTTTACAAACCTTGAGCTAGACACAGAGTGCTGATTGGTGTGTTTACAATCCCTGAGCTAGATACAGAGTGCTGATTGGTGTATTTGCAATCTCTTAGCTAGACATAAAGGTTCTCCAAGTCCCCACTAGAGTCAGGAGCCCAGCTGGCTTCTCCTAGTGGATCCCACAGCAGGCGGCAGGCAGAGCTGCCAGCCAGTCCCAAGCCATGGGCTCGCACTCCTCAGTCTTTGGGTGGTTGATGGGACCCTGCACCCCAGAACAGGGAGCGACAGGGAGCGACACTCATTGGGGAGGCTCCAGCCACACAGGAACCCATGGCGGGGGAAGGCTCGGGCATAGCGGGCTGCAGGTCCTGAACCCTGTCCTGCAGGGAGACAGCTGAGGCCTGGTGAGAATTCAAGTGCAGTGTCCGTGGGCTGGCACTGCCGGGGGACCTGGTGTACCCTTCACAGCTGCGTGTACCCTTCACAGCTGCTGCCCGTGGTGCTAAGCCCCTCAGTGCCCGGGGCCAGCAGCACTGGCCAGCCGCTCAAGGTGCGGGGCATGCCGAGCCCACGCCCACCCGGAACTCACACTAGCTGGCGAGTGCCACGTGCAACCCCGGTTGATTCCCTCGCCTCTCCTTACACACCTCCTCACAGCAGAGGGAGCCAGCTCTGACCTTGGCTAGCCCAGAGGGGGGCTCCCACAATGCAGCAGTGGATTCAAGGGCTCCTCAAACGTGGCCAGGGTGGGCGCTGAGGCCAAGGAGGTGCCAAGAGCAAGCAAGGGCTGCGAGGGCTGCCAGCATGTTGTCACCTCTCACTAAAACCAGACTCTAGAAAGTTGAAAAGAAAAGCCCAAATTCAAGGCCTACTTGAAAAAAGGACTTGAAGCCTGAGTAAAGATTGGTCAAGGAGGACCATCCTAAGTTTTTTTAAATTGTTTTTTAAACTGTATTAAGCATACTTTTTTTATTAGTATCCTTTGCTCACACTGCTTAAGAATATTGAACTTCTCACTGTTAACTCAATGTATCATCATGCTTCCTGCTCACATTCTTTGCACTTGCTTTTTCTTTTCTTGGAATTCTCTTTCCCTGTGTATTTACGTGTTTTCTTTCCTGAATTCTATTGGATCTTAAATGTTGCCTCCCTTAGACTAAGCCAATCTGAAATTGCAAAAGCTTCACCTGTCTTCTGTATTTCTCCACTTCTTTTTGCTTCATCCATCTTTCTTTCTTTCTTTCTTTCTCTTTCTTTCTTTTTTCTTTCTTTCTTTCTTTCTTTCTTTCTTTCTTTCTTTCTTTCTTTCTTTCTTTCTTTCTTTCTTTTCTTTCTTTCTCTTTTTTTCTTTCTTTCTTTCCTCTCTCTCTTTCTTTTTTTTTTCCCCCCCAGGCAGAGTCTCACTCTGTCACCCAGGCTACAGTACAGTGGCACCATCTCAGATCACTGCAACCTCTGCTTCCTGGTTCAAGCGATTCTCCTGCTTCAGCCTCTTGAGTACCTGGAACACCATGCCCAGCTATATATATATACACACATATATGTGTGTGTGTGTGTGTGTGTGTGTGTGTGTATGTATTATATATATGTGTGTATATATATGTGTGTGTGTATATATATGTGTATATATATACACATATATATATTAGTGGAGATGGGGTTTCACCGTGTTGGCCAGGCTAGTCTTGAACTCATGACCTCAAGTGTTCTGCCCACCTCGGCCTCCCAAAGTGCTGGAATTACAGACACAAGCCACCATGCCTGGCATGCTTCATTTTTTCTACTTAATACTTAATATGTATCAACTAAAATTATATATACATATGTATATTCACATATATAAAACATACATGTGATATATGTATATTTCCCTCATTTTCTCTCCCACTTGTGTGTAAGCTTCTTGAGGCTAGATATTTTGACTGTTTTATTCATTTGTGGAATCCTATTTCTTAAGACTGGCTTCGGTGTCATTTCCTTCAATGTAGTTCCTTTAGAATGGAAATTCTTATTCTCATTATGCTTCTCTTGCACAAAACTTGTTTTGGAGTTGCATTCATAGGCCATATTCAATACTTATTAATGCTTCATAGGTGGTGAATCTTCAACTCTGAAAGTGCCTATATTTTATAGAAACAATATAAACTCTAGAGTATACATATCAGATAATTAAGGCAGGTACTTACTCTATATATTTGCAAAGAAAACTCAATGTAATTATTTATAAGGCACTTAAAAGCCACAGAATTTGTGATCCCTGATTCCAAGTCATAGCTCATCACAGTTTAAGTGAGTAATACACGAATCACCTGGAAGATAGATTCACATAAACCTATACTGATGCCCAAAGAACACAATAAAAGAATGAGTACTCATGAAGAATGTGGAAAATGAGTTAAACTGAAATGACAGTCCTTTAGTCAAAAAATCTATATGTGCTAGAAGTTTTGTGATTTCCGTTTTAGCTCCAAGCAATAATACAGATAATAGAAATGATTTTTATAGAACTGGGATACTTATCGTCTGCGTTCTCTGTAGGCCTAGAATAAATTGGCCATTATTTAATCATTAACTAGCAAAGATGGCCAAGGGAGCATGAAGAGGAAGAGGCATGTGGACTAATGTGCTCATGCTGCTCATATCTTGTTTATTTATATAGGAATTACTTCTTTTTATACAGAACAATATAGAAAAATTCTGAATAGAAGGTAATTAATTATTCTCAAAATGATCTAATGTCACTTAGATTTTTCATTTAAAAAAGTGCATTTTTATTGTAACTGAAAGGACAAATAAAATTTCATACACCTTTAGAACTTGAAATATTTTCAAATAGAATGAATCTGTATTATAATTGTTAAGACATTTAAATAATCTTGTTAATTTTAAAATATTTAATTTCCCATCTGCACCTGTGAAATTCTTAATTATCTTTCTCTTACTATTTTTTCCACATTTTCTGAAACAAGTAATAACTTATTTGGCATTGTGCAAAATCTCATCTCTTATAAATCTACTACTATTTGACCAAGTACTGTGGATTTTTCAAATTCCAATATGTCCTTTGGTTTTCCTTTTATTTTTCATGTTTTAATTAATTAATTAATTTTGAGACAGAATCTCTCTCTGTTGCCCATGCTGGAGTGCGGTGGTACGATCTCGGCTCACTACAACCTCCGCTTCCCGGGTTCAAGCGATTCTCAGGCTCCCAAGTAGCTGGGGTTAGAGGTACTTACCAACACACCAGATAATTTTTGTAATTTTAGTAGAGATGGGGTTTCATCCTGTTGGCCAGACTGGTCTTGCACACCTCACCTCAAGTGATGTGCCCACCTCAGCCCCACAAAGTGCGGAATTACCGATATGAGCCACCACACCTGATTTGTTTTTCTTTTTATTTTTTTAATGTAAAAAATAATATGGATATGTTGCTACTAGGAAAACAGAAATATGTACAAAACATATGCATGAAAACAACTTACTCATCTTTGCTTTATACATTAATCATATATAATAATGGTATTTACAGAATAAATTTACAAAAGTGTAGTTAAAAATATTAAATTTTGGATTTTAATATATTTTACCTTATTACTTCCATAAGTGTGGATAGAGATACATTAATATATGAAAATATTTATTTTTTCCTAATGTCATTAAAGAGTTATATATACATATATTTGGTCAGTCTCAATTAATTTGAATTCAAGTGAACTGAACTCTGAATGATTTATTAGAAACTGGATTTAGAAGAACAAAAACTTTAGTTTACCAGTGTCTTCTAATTGTATATATGGGTCAGTTTTGAAATCATTTGAATGTATTTAAATATGTTTATCTTTCTTAAGTTTAATTTTCTTATTTTAATTGATACATAATAGTTGTACATATTTATGGGGTATGATATTTCTGTATATATATGCAATGTGTAGTGAGCAGGGTAATCACCTCAAACATTTATCATTTCTTTTTATTGAGAACTTTGAAAGTTTTCTCTTTTAGATACTTTGAAATGCACAGTAAATTGTTGGTAACTATAGTGATTCAATTATACTGTAGACAATATAGCTTATTCCTCCTAAATGCAATTTTGTACCCATTAATCAATCTCTCACTATTCCCTGACCTATCCCTTCACCTTCCTAACCTCTGATAACCACTATTCTACTCTCTACTTCTATGATACAAATTTGTTCAGTTGTCACATATGAATAAGAACATGTGGTATTTGTATTTCTGTGCCTGACTATTATCATAAAGTAAAATAATATAATGTCCTCCAGGCTGATCTATGTTGTTGCAAATGGCAGGATTTCATCTTTATGGCTGAATAATAGTCCACTGAGTACATGTGCAGATTTGTTTTATAGGGAAACTGTGTGTCATGGATGTTCAGTGTACAGATTATTTTCTCACCCAGGTAATAAGCATAGTGGCCAATAGGTATTCTTTTCTCGCCCAGGTGATAAGCATAGTAGCCAGTAGGTATTCTTTCTGATCCTATTCCTTCTCCCACTCTCCAACCTCAAGTTGGCCCCAGTGATTGTTATTCCCATCTACTTGTCCATGTGTTCTCCTTATTTGACTCCCACTTGTAAGTGAGAACATGCAGTATTTGGTTTTCTGTTCCTCAGTTAATTTGCTAAGGATAATGGCCTTGAGCTCCATCAGTGTTGCTGCAAAAGACATCATCTCATTCTTTTTTATGGCTGTAGAGTATTTCATGGTGTGTATATATATTTTCTTTCTCCAGTCTATTGTTGATGAGCGTTGAGATGTTCTTGCTGTTGTGAATAGTATTGCAATGAACATAAATGTGCATGTGGCTTTATAGCAGAACGATTTATATTCCTTTGGGTATATACCCAGTAATGGGATTGCTGGATTTGATGATAATAATGTTGTAACTTCTTTAAGGAATTGCCACACTACTTTACACAAAGTCTCAATTAATTTATACTCCTACCAACGGTGAATAAACATTCCCTTTTCTCGGCAACCTCGTCAGCATCAGTTATTTTTTGACTTTTTAATAATCACCATTCGATCGTGTGAGATGGTATCTCATTGTGGTTTTGATTTGAATTTCTTGAATGATGAGTGATGAGTGATGTTGAATATCTTTTCATACGCTTGTTGTCTGCATATATGTCTTCTTTAGAAAAGTGTTTGGTCATATCTTTTGTCCACTTCTTCTTGGTGTTTTTTGTTTAAGTTCCTTATAGATCTGGTTATTAGTCCATTGCTAGGTGCATAGCTTGCAAATATTTCCTATGATTCTGTAGGTTGTCTGTTTACTCTGTTGATAGTTTCTTTTGCTATGCAGAAACTCTATAGTTTAATAAGTTCTCATTTGTCAATATTTGTTTTTGTTGCAATTGCTTTTGGCATGTTCATGAGGAAATCTTTGTCAGGTTCCATGTTCATAATGATTTTTTCTAGGTAATCCTTCAGGAATTTTATAATTTTAGATTTTATATTTTTGTCTTTAATCCATCTTGATATGATTTTTGTACATGGTGTAAGGAGAGGGTCCAATTTCAATTTTTCTGCCTATGGTGAGCTAGTTATGCCAGCATCATTTACCAAATGGAAACTTCTTTCCCCTTTTCTTGTTTTTGTCTGCTTTGTTGAAGATCAGATGGACGGAGGTGAGTAACATTATTCCTGGACTTTCTATTTTGTTTCATTCTGCTTTACATCTGTTTTTGCACCAGTGTCATGCTCTGTAGGTTACTATAGCTTTGCTGTAGAGTTTGAAGTCAGGTAACGTGATGCCTCCAGCATTGTTCTTTTTCTTTAGAATTGCTTTGGCTATTTTTGGTTCCATATAAATTTTAAAATACCTTTTTCTAATTCAGTGAAGAATGTATTGGTAGGTTGATAGGAATAGCATTGAATATATATATTGCTTTGAAGAGTATGACCATTTTAATGATATTGATTCTTCCTATTTTCCTGTTCATGAACATGAAATATTATTCCATCTATTTGTGTAATTTCTGATTTCTTTGAAAATCGTTTTGTAATTCTCACTGTAGAAATCTTTTCCTCCTTGCTTAGCTGTATTTTTAGTTGTCTTATTCATTTTGTGGCTATTGTGAAAGAAATTTCATTAGTTATTTGGCTTTCAGCTTGGATGTTGCTTGTGTATAAGTATGCTATTGATTTTTATATGTTGATTTTCTATCCTGAAATTTTGCTGAAGTTGTTTATGAGCTGAAGTAGCTTTTGGCCAGAGACTGTTTGGTTTTCTAGATATAAAATCATGTTGTCAACAGAGATAGTTTGACTTTTCCTTTTCTCATTTGGATGCCTTTTATTTCTTTCTTTTGCTTGATTCTTCTGGCTAGGACTTCCAATACTGTGTTGAATAGGAGTAGTGAGAGAGGTCATTCTCATCTTAAGCTAGTTTGTAAGGGTAATGCTTCCAGCTATTACCCATTCAGTATGATGTTAGCTGTGGGTTTATCATAGATGTCTATTGTTTGGTATATGTTACTTCATTGCCTGGTTTGTTGAGGATTTTTAACAAGAAGTGATGTTGAATTTTTATCAAAAGTATTTTCTGCTTCTATTGAGATAATCATGTTTCTCTTTTTAAATTTTCATTCTGTTCATGTGATAACTTACATTTATTCAGTTTTATATGTTAAACCAACCTTGCATTCCAGCAATAAAGCATACTTGATCCTGACGGATTAGCTTTATGATGTGCTGCTGGATTCAGTTCACTAGTTTTTTTCTTGAGGATTTTTGTATCAATATTCATCAGGGATTTTGGCCTGAATGTTTTTTTGTTATATCCCTACCAAGTTTTCATATGACAATGACGTTAGCCTCATACAACGAGCTGGGAAGGAGTCTCATCTCCTTAAATTTTTGGAATAGTTTTAGTAGAGAAGATACGAGCTCTTCCTTGTATATTTGGTAGAATTCAGCTGTGAATCTGTCTGATCCTGGGCTTTTATTTGTTGGTAGACATTTATTGTGGATTTAATTTCAGAAATTGTTATTGTTCAGTTCAGGGATGCAATTTTTCATCTTATTTGATGTCTTATAGACTTTCTGGATCTGAAACTGCAATTACATCCCAGACTTGGGAAGCTTTCTCTCATTATTTTTTTGAATGTATTTTCTATCTCTTTCTGTCTTTTTCTTTTTTTATTTTATTTTCCATTTTTTTAAATTATACTTTATGTTCTAGGGTACATGTGCACACTGCGCAACATGCAGTTTTTTTACATATGTATACATGTGCCATGTTGGTATGCTGCACCCATTAACTCATCATTTACATTAGGTATAACTCCTAATACTATCCTTCCCCACTCCCCCCTACCCCACAACAGGCCCCAGTGTGTGATGTTCCCCTTCCTGTGTCCAAGTGATCTCATTATTCAATTCCCACCTATGAGTGAGAACATGTGTTGTTTGGTTTTCTGTTCTTGCAATAGTTTGCTGAGAATGATGGTTTCCAGCTGCATCCATGTCCCGACAAAGGACATGAACTCATCCTTTTTGATGGCTGCATAGTATTCCATGGTGTATATGTGCCATATTTTCTTAATCCAGTCTGTCATTGATGTACATTTGGGTTGGCTCCAAGTCTTTGCTATTGTGAACAATGCTGCAATAAACATACGTGTGCATGTGTCTTTATAGCAGCATGATTTATAATCCTTTGGGTATATACCCAGTAATGGAATGGCTGGGTTCTGTCTTTTTCTATTCTGACATGTCACGTATGTGTAAGTTGTTCTGTTTAATGGTATCCCAGAGGTCTCTTATACTATCATTACATCATCTCATTGTTATTATTATTATTGCTTTTTGTTCCTCAGAATGACTGATTAACAGTTATCTGGCTTCAAGTTCACTGATTTTTTCTTGTGCTTGATCTAATCTGTTGTTGAATCCTTCTATTGAATTCTTCAGTTTGGTTATAGCAGTTATTAGATCTAAGATTTCTTTTTGGTATTTTTTTTAATACTTTATATCTCTTTGTGGAAATTCTAAGCTTGTTACTGGATTTTTATCTTGAATGCTATGCTCATATTCATGACCTTTATTTTGACGTCCCTGTTGGGTAAATCAGAAAAGTCCGTGATATTCAATTCAGTTTCTGAAGATTTGTGTTTTTTTGTTTTGTTTTGTTTAAAATTTTAGATGTCGTTAGAAATGTTTGGGTATTGGATGTAAGTTCTAGTTCATTTATCTTCACAATGAGATTGAGTGCAGGTATCTATCTCCCACATAAATGCCTATGTTCACATTTAGGTTGCACCTTCTGATTTTTAAAAGATAGCTACGAGAAGTGGGCCCATTTTGCATATATCTGCTTATATTCTGTGTTTTGAAGTCACTTGGGATCACTAAAGCCCCTTGATTTTTCAGAGTTAGGTCATTAATGAGACAGATTGGCTTATTGTGTGGCCAAACTCCTTCCAGAAAGACTGGATGAACCTCGCTCTGTATGGGGAATAAAGGAGGACGTCTTGTGAAGTGCCAAGCTCTGGCTCTGGCTACAAAGAGCTATTGTTTGCTTATCCTGTTAGTTCGCTGATGCAAGTTCATTAGAGATGAGGCCATCAAGTAGCCATTAAGAGTATGTTTCATAAACTCTTCCTGTAGAGAAAGTCAGAATTGCAAGTGCCTGCCCCTTTTTTTTAAATTTTTTAAAATTTTTTATTATTATTATACTTTAAGTTCTAGGGTACATGTGCATAACGTGCAGGTTTGTTACATATGTATACTTGTGCCATGTTGCTGTGCTGCACCCATCAACTCGTCAGCACCCATCAACTTGTCATTTACATCAGGTATAACTCCCAATGCAATCCCTCCCCCCTCCCTCCTCCCCATGATAGGCCCCGGTGTGTGATGTCCCCCTTCCCGAGTCCAAGTGATCTCATTGTTCAGTTCCCACCTATGAGTGAGAACATGCGGTGTTTGGTTTTCTGTTCTTGTGATAATTTGCTAAGAATGATGGTTTCCAGCTGCATCCATGTCCCTACAAAGGACACAAACTCATCCTTTTTTATGGCTGCATAGTATTCCATGGTGTATATGTGCCACATTTTCTTAATCCAGTCTGTCACTGATGGACATCTCGGTTGATTCCAAGTCTTTGCTATTGTGAATAGTGCCGCAATAAACATACGTGTGCATGTGTCTTTATAGCAGCATGATTTATAATCCTTTGGGTATATACCCAGTAATGGGATGGCTGGGTCATATGGTACATCTAGTTCTAGATCCTTGAGGAATCGCCATACTGTTTTCCATAATGGTTGAACTAGTTTACAATCCTACCAACAGTGTAAAAGTGTTCCTATTTCTCCACATCCTCTCCAGCACCTGCTGTTTCCTGACTTTTTAATGATCGCCATTCTAACTGGTGTGAGATGCTATCTCATTTTGGTTTTGATTTGCATTTCTCTGATGGCCAGTGATGATGAGCATTTTTTCATGTGTCTGTTGGCTGTATGAATGTCTTCTTTTGAGAAATGTCTGTTCATATCCTTTGCCCACTTTTTGATGGGGTTGTTTGTTTTTTTGTAGGCTACAGTAACCAAAACAGCATGGTACTGGTACCAAAACAGAGATATAGACCAATGGAACAGAACAGAGTCCTCAGAAATAATACCACACATTTACAGCCATCTGATCTTTGACAAACCTCAGAAAAACAAGAAATGGGGAAAGGATTTCCTATTTAATAAATGGTGCTGGGAAAATTGGCTAGCCATAAGTAGAAAGCTGAAACTGGATCCTTTCCTTACTCCTTATACGAAAATTAATCCAAGATGGATTAGAGACTTAAATGTTAGACCTAATACCATAAAAACCCTAGAGGAAAACCTAGGTAGTACCATTCAGGACATAGGCATGGGCAAAGACTTCATGTCTAAAACACCAAAAGCAACGGCAGCAAAAGCCAAAATTGACAAATGGGATCTAATTAAACTAAAAAGCTTCTGCACAGCAAAAGAAACTACCATCAGAGTGAACAGGCAACCTACAGAATGGGAGAAAATTTTTGCAATCTACTCATCTGACAAAGGGCTAATATCCAGAACCTACAAAGAACTCAAACAAATTTACAAGTGCCTGCCCCTTTACTGCAATGCTCCAAGGAGGTGTAGCTCTGGAAGTCTTTGGATACCTGTTTAAAACCAACTCTTTGTTCTGGGATCAAGAATACTTACAAACACTTTGTACCTTCTTTTCCCATAGTAACTAGGTTTAAGATAAATTCCTTTGGGATGTAGCTTTAGGAACTATGGGTCTTGATGTGTATCTTGAACCCCTTCTGTGGAGAAAGAAGGAGTTTCATTTTTTAGAGCCCTTCTCTGCACTGCCACAAGAAGATGAAGTCTCTGGATGCATTTTAACACCCACTTAAAGACACCAGTGCTTTCCTGCTGTGTAGAAAGACG
Source organism: Theropithecus gelada (assembly GCF_003255815.1). Classification (NCBI taxonomy): domain Eukaryota; kingdom Metazoa; phylum Chordata; class Mammalia; order Primates; family Cercopithecidae; genus Theropithecus; species Theropithecus gelada. The sequence continues at coordinate 94,440,046 of NC_037672.1, read as the reverse complement.
TATGCATGCCAGTCCTTTCTACTTCCAGACCTAGGAGATTTATAATGCCGTATCTTAGGTGAATGTTATAAAAGTTAAGGCTTTTGGTGTGAGTGCAAACTTTTGAGGCTGGTAGAAAATCGATAATTTTCTCTTTAAGTCCCCAGTGCAAGTTAACTGGAAGTCAGACTACCAGTTAGCCACTGGAAAAGCATTTTGTAAGTCCCTTGTGAGAAAACAGAGAACTGTGATTTTTAATTCTCTTCTGTGCCCTGCTTCAAGGGCAATAGATTACCTGGGGAATGATTACTCACCTGTATAAGATTGGTGATTTATTTACTACAGTCTGAAGTGATACTAACGTGTCTAATCCACTCCATATTTGCAGTTGGTGAATTATAGGCCCACTTGTGGGCAAACTTTGGATTAAGGTCTAAAAGTGAGGTCCAGATCCTCCTCTCCACAGTGTGAAACTGAACGTTTTATGGCAGTTTTATTGCACAGTGCTCTGGATGGGGTCCATACTTAACTCTTTCTCAGTTTCTCCTAACTGTTTGATATGAATGTTTTCTCAGTTGCTTGGGGTGTAGGAGTCTCTTGACCATGGTCTTTCTTTCAGAGGAAATTGATCTGTGGATAGATATTATTTGATGTGTCTGTGGATAGAAGGAGAATGAAAAGTTTTCTATTCCACTACCTTGGCAACCTGTGTGTCTTTTCTTAAGTGCTTTCTGTTTTTGTTTTTGTTTTTTGTTTTTTTCTGTCTTACTTAGAAAGATTACATATATCCCAGCGAGGCCAGTGGCTCACTCCTGTAATCCCAGCACTTTGGGAGGCTGAAGATGGTGGATTGCTTGAGGTCAGAAGTTTGAGACCATTTTTGCCAACTTGGCGAAAACCCATCTGCACTAAACATACAAAAAAAAATAGCTGGACATGGTGATGCGCACCTGCAATCTCAGCTACTCGGCAGTATGATGCAGGGAAATAGCTTGAACCAGGGAGTGAACTTTACAGTAACCTGCAATTGTGCCACTGCACCAGCCAGGGTGACAGAGAGAGACAGCCTGAAAAAAAAAAGAACAGAAAGGATTATGTATATCCCAAGATAAATAAAATATTTCAAGATATTTTTCTACTATTATGTTTCCACCTTTAAAATCATAATCTATGGATGGGCCTGGTGGCTCATGCCTGTAATACAAACACTTTGGGAGGCCGAGGCATGTGGATAACTTGAAGTCAGGAGTTCAAGACCAGCCTGGCCAATATGCTGAAACCTCATCTCTACTAAAAATACAAAAATAGCTAGTCATGGTGGTACACACCTGTAATCCCAGCTACGTGGGAGGCTGAGGTGGGATAATGACTTGAACCTGGAAGGAGGAGCTTGCAGTGAGCCAGGATGGTGCCACTGTACTCCAGCTTGGATAATACAGCAAGATTCCATCTCAAAGAAAAAATAAATAAATAAATAAAAAACAAACAAATAAATAATTGTAATCTATCTGAAAATTGTAATGCATCACTTTATGCTGTATAACTATTATGATAAAATTCTCTTTGTCTATGTAATCTATTGTTCTTTCAAAAATTTTAGGTCTTTTGGGCTTTACTAAGTCTCACACTATATACTATTTCTGTAACAACTTATGTCATTACCATCAGCTTTGAGTTGATACTCAAATATTCATAGAGGAAGATACATGGATAATAATTCCCACCACATTTTATTTAACTTATCTGTTTGCCCTAGACATGGGCTGAAAGAGTTTTGGGTATCACAAAACCTAATCATGATTCCAATTACAGTTGCTTTACATATTGGGTGAAGCAAACAAGCACAACCTCTGGCACTAGTAAGCAGCTAATTACCCAGGACTTGTAAATGCAGATAAGGAAAAGAGTCTCTCTTCATCATCTCATTAAAAATAAATCTCACGTCACTTGCTTTCTGCCATATTCTAGTCAGTAAGATTTTCACCATCTTATCATTCCATAGAATATCACACAAGTCTACTTTACTGCTAAAATTATTCAGATTGGACTTAAGTAAGAAGAAGTAGAACAGGCTGATATTCCATAGCCTGGAACATACTTATCAGAAGGTGGGAAATAGTTGTTCTGAAAATCCTGGTGTCTAAACTTTCATTAAGGTCTTTAGAAACCTAGTGGTTTAGCACCTTGCAGGATACCTCCTTCACAGTGCAAAAATGTGGATTACTCATTAATAGCTTACCACAGTAAAGATACACAAACAATCTTTATATTTGAGAGGCAACACACACCACATTTGATTGTGGTGCTTGATTAATTAGTTAATTACAAGATTCCTATCTTTAGGCAGGGCTCAATGAGCAGAAAGGCTTTATCATAGATTCAGGCTGAAGTCTAAATGATTCTGCAGTTTAGAACTCATAACCCAACAGGCCAAATGATAAAATTGTTTGTGGCAAATAAGAGAGTTGCATGGGACCTCTGGAAAATTCAAATAGAATTTAGGAACAAGTTCATATACTCTTTAAAAAAAATGTCTGTTTTTTGAGGTAGCCCCTAGTTTGTAACTTTACCCTGGTAAGCCTCAAGTTACTATGCAACCTAAATTTTTGGATACACAAAGCAATTTATCTTTAATCTTGCCGTATTACTTAACTTCTCTCAATCTGTAGCCACAGATTAATTAATGGAAAGTTTTCTATGAATAATTAAATGAGAAACAACAACAACAAGACCTAATTTGTAATTGGTTTTGTGCAGTATAGCGGCATCCAAGCAGAAGTGGACCATTGGACTGCTGGAGCATTATAGTCCAAATCTGGAGTATCCCTGAAAGATAACAAAGAGAAATCCTCCCAGTGAATGGAATTTGGAGAGTAGATTTGGTTATTTAGTTAGCTGATGTGATTTTTTTCTCTGTCTATAAAAATCTTCTGTGACAATAGCTGAAAATATGAAGAAATGTCTGTTATCTTTTACCACATAAAGACATCAACTACTACTCCTTTTACATTTATCTCGCTGCTAAGCAGAGCTTTGCTTTTCAGGATAAAAGAAGGTATAAGAATTCAGCTTAAACCATCTTCCAAATTTTATGTAGAGTGTAAAAAAGGGTGCTGAACTAAGCAATAAATGCTGACCCAAAATAGCATTTGTGTTAAATGTTCCGTTTCTTTGTATATGCCAACCTCACTAAATTTTAGGGTGCAATTACACCCAAAGTCAAAAGTTGTATACTCTTATGCTTTATTAATTATTTTCTATTGGTTAAATGACTATTCTATATTATAATTAAAATTGATTTGACTCAGTGCCAAAATTACACGATTGAAGAAAGTAAAAACAGTTCGATTTAAGTAAGACCATTTTAGGGGAAAAAATGGGATGCTCAACCTCAAGTGATGGTTATACATATACACATTAAAAAATAATGTCTGTGTAAGTTACTTCTCCAACTAAACCTCTCAAAGGACCATTGCATCTTTCTTCACTTCGTAAATTATCATTTCCAATGTATTATACTTTTACAAGTTGAGGTGGACTTATACAGGGCCAAATTTATATGTATTGATATTATTTACAATTAAGTCACCTAAAGTCTTCTCTTCTCTATTGAATACTAACTTACAGTAGTCCTTTTGATATGAAAACAGTAGAGTTACTTTGACATTCTGAAAGACTAAATAAAATGTCTTTTGGAAATATTTTCTTATGTTCGATCATTCCTAGAAATTTCTTTATCGGGTCTTGCGTTTCTCTGGTATGTCAAAGGAAGTCTAAAACTAAAGAGCTACATCTAGGTTCCTTGTATTTCTTGCTGGTTAGCAGCAACAAGAAAAAAAAAAAAACCCTTATTGAAACTTATTTCAGGCTCAGACTTGATACTTTACACTTCTTGCATTTGGCCATATCAATCTGCTGTGAAAGTTTTTACAAGGCATGTCTACCTCTGTTTTGCAGTGGGCAGGCCTATAGAAACCTACCCCAAAGTCGAACAAAGCTGAGAAGCCAAAGAAAGAGGTTAATAAATTTGGTTTCTAAGGAAGAAATATGTAATAGAGACTTATGAACAGAAGCTATGTCTGTGTCTCAGGCAGTGGTAAGGCAAGATGGTAGACTCTTGTGACAGCCTCCATCATCCAGTTTATGCAATAATTAGCTCCTATAGCATACATATTTCATCTATGCCCTGAAGCACATCTTCAAGAGAGAACTAATAAATAAGATATTTGAAGTGAAAAATAAGTGAGGATTAGGGACTGGAAGAATTGGGTACAACTCAAAATGAGTAAAGAAGGAAGGCCTGCTCTTTTTTTTAAAAGCAAATGGAAACAGAAAATATGGGTGAGGACACTAAAAATTTTCAGGTGAAATGAATGCAATGTAACTGTAACTGATGACCTGGATCATCTCATGGATGGGATTTGAGAATATCTCTTTAGAACATGGAAGAAAGAGACTAGAGCCTTGAGGATTGTGCGAAAGGCTTCTAAAAATGCTAAGGGGATAAGGTTAATCATTTATGAACAGGTTAAAGTATTTTAAGGAGCATTGATAGTAAAACTACAGCTCAATAGCATAGATTTTAAGTGGGCTTAGTGAATAGGCTATTCAGATCATTTCCAAAAATTGTGAAATCTAAGAATATAATTTAGGGAACCAAATGGGGGAATACATCTGACGTTAAAGTGCTTGGGTGCTTACAACTGGATAATTACACTAATGGTATTAAGTGACCGAAAGTAGTCACCCCACTGACTGTGGTGCATAATCATTATTTGAAATTCTTTTGCCTGAAGCTACGTATATCCAAAATGTATGCTACCTGAATGCCATGTAGAGTTTCATCTCTATGTTCTGTAAGGAATCTTCTTTATTAGGAATTCAAGTGTTATGCTACATCAGGAGATGCAGCAATAAGTCAACTTTCTGCTGGTTTTATTCTGACTCTATTTTAACTATGTTTCTTTAACCAAGTCTTGTTCACATAAACAAGTACCCTGATGTAACCTATTTTTTTAAGGTAGCAAAAACTGTTTTCTTCTTATCAGTGTCTTTCAGGCATCCAGTCATAACAGTAATGATTAGATTTTTTTTTCTAGATTCTTGCTACATTAAACTGTGTTGTGCAGTCACAAGTAACATATATTTCCCTAAATCTCTCCACTTGTCTAATCTTGGACTCCTTGTCTCCATACATTGCCCACTTATCAGGAACTCACTTCTTTCTAGATGCTACCAGTGTCAGCTCACTGCTTTTACTACATGACAGTGTCAATGTAATGCATTTTTTCCACAGACATATACTCAAAATAGTTAATAATAGGCATATCACAGACACAAATCAATCAGAACAGAGGAAGGCCAAAATCCTGGAGAAAGGTCTGGGGGGGTCCCTTGGGAATTCAGGCTTTTATATATATATATTTTTTTACTAGTTTCTTGGCAGTTAGCAGAGCTAAGAGGGAGGGCAGCAAGTGGAGGAGGTAAGCAAGGGGCAACTGACATGGAATTATTCCATTATTTTAACCACTGGCATTGCTATATCAGGAGATAGAAAATAATTGTCAGTCCTGCACTACCTGACCAAGTAGACTTCTTTTTCATTTCATTAACTATGCTAAGTTTACCATTTTTTCTCTGTATCTAATGTATAAGACTGGTCTCTTTCTCCTACAGGAAATCATTGTTTAGTATAATAATTCTAAACAATATATTTATGTTTCAGAGTATCAAAGGACACACTGAACTTTTAAAACTCCAAAGGACTTTACATACATCAACATGTAGGCAATACATTTTCCTATCTTGTTGTTTTATTGGTTTCATACATATTTTTTCCTATCATAACTGCATATAATATGTAAGTGTGTGTGTATATATATGTATGTGTGTATATATGTGTGTATATGTACATATATATACATATATACATATATATACATATACATATATATGTATGTGTGTGTGTTTTTTTTTTGAGTGTGTATATATGTAGAGAGACAGAGAGGCACCATTAGCACTTTGTAAGAAATATAACTGAGTTTGAGCATGAGGTACAGAAGGCAAGAGATCACTTTTTAGCCTTAAGTGACTGGGTCAATTTATAGAAGGAGAAGCTGAGAAGGTCTTTGTGTTAGCACATTCTCAAACTGCTATAAAGAAATATCTGCGACTGGGTAATTTATAAAGAAAAGAAGTTTAAGTGGCTCATAGATTCCACAGGCTGTACAGTTAGCATGGTTGGGGAGGCCTCAGGAAACTTACAATCCCGGTGGAAGGCAATGGGGAGGCAGGCTCATCTTACATGGCTGCCCAGGAGGAAGAGGGTGAAAGGGGAGGTGCTGCACCAGGACTCTCCAATCTTTTGACTTCCCTGAGCCACACTGGAAGAAGAATTGCCTTGGGCCATGCATAAAATACACTAACACTACAATAGCTGATGAGCTACAAAACAAAACAAAACAAAACAAATCTCAAAAAAAAGTCTCAAAATGTTTTAAGAGAGTTTATTAATTTTTATTGGGCCTCATTCAAGCTGTCCTGGGCTCCAAGCAGCCTGTGGGCCTTCAGTTGGCCAAGTTTTTGCTGCAAAGTTTTAAACAACTAGATTTCATGAAAACTCATTCATTATCACAAGAACCACAAACGGAAAACCCACCCCCATGACCCAGTCACTTCCCACCAGGCCCCTTTTCCAAAATAGTGAATTACAATTCAACACGAAATTTGAATGTGGACACAAATCCAAACCATATCATTCTGTCCCTGGACCCTATCAAACATTACGTCCTGTCATATTGCAAAATACAATCATTATTTGTCAATAGTCCTCAAAGGCTTAACTTAATTCAGCATTAACTCAACAGTCCACAGTCCAAAGTCTCACAGGGAACAAACTAAGTCCTTTCTTCCTATGAAACTGTAAAATAAAAAGTAAGCTACTTCCAAGATACAATGGAGGTACAAGCATTGAGTAAATACACCTGTTTTAAAAAAGAAAAATCAGCCAAAACAAAGGGGCTACAGGCTCCATGTACGTCTGAAACCAAGCAGGACAGTCATTAAATCTTAAAACTCCAAAATAATCTCTTTTGACTCAATATCTCATATCCAGGGTACACTGATGTTAGAGGTAGTCTTCCAAGGCCCTGGAAGACTCTGTCTCTGTGGCTCTACAGGGTACAGGCGACACAGCTGCTTTCATGGGCTGGCATTGAGTGCTTGGGCTCTTCCAGACACATGGTGCAAGCTGTCAGTGGTTATACCATTTGGGGTGTGGACAACAGCAGCGCCCTTCTCACAGCTCCATGAGACAGTAACCAGTAGAGACTCTGTGTGAGGCATGCATCCCCACATTTCCCCCCTGCACAGTCCCAGTAGATATTCTCCATGAGAGCTGTGTCCTTGCAGCAGGTTTCTGCCTGGACATCCAGGCATTCCCATACATCCTCTGAAATGTAGGCAGAAGCTCCCAAGCCTCAGTTCTCTCCCTCTGCACACCTGTAGGCTTAACACCCTTGGAAGCCACCAAGGTTTATGATTTCACCCTCTGGAGCAGCAGCCTGAGATGCCCCTGAGGTCCTTTTAACCATGACTGGAGCAGGAGCAGCTGGGACACCAGGAGCAGTCTTCCAAGGTAGCAGAGGGTAGTGAGGCGCTGGGCTCAGTCCATGAAACCATTCTTCCCTCCAAAGGCTTCCAGGCCTGGGATGAGAAGGACTTCCCACGAAGGTCTCTGAAATGCCCTGGAGGCATTTTCCCCATTTACTTGACTATGAACATTCAGCTCCTCTCTACTTATGCAAACTTCTGCAGCTGCCTTGAATTTCTCCCCAGAAAATAGGGTTTTCTTTTCTACCACATGTTCAGGCTGCAAACTTTCCAAACTTTTATGCTCTGCTTCCCCTTTAAATATAGGTTCCAGTTTCAGGTCATTGCTTTGCTCATGCATATGAGCATATGCTGTTAGAAACAGCTAGGGCACATCTTAAATACATTGCAGCTTAGAAATTTCTTCCATCCTGCACCCTAAATCATTTCTGTTAAGTTCAAAGATTTACAGAACCTAGAACAGAGGCACAATGCCACCAGTCTTTTTGCCGAAGCATAACAAAGGTTAACTTTACTCCAGTTCCCAATGAATTCCTTATCTCCATCTGTGACCTCTTCAGCCTGAACTTTGCAATCCATATCACTATCAGCATTTTCGTCAAAACTATTCAACAAATCTCAAAGATGTCCCAAATTTTCCATCATCTTCCTGTGTTCTCTGACCCCTACAAACTGCTCCAACCTCTGCTCATTACACAGTTCTCAAGCTGCCTCCACATTTTCAGTTATCTTTATAGCAATGCCCCACTCCTAGGTACCAATTTTCTGTATAAGTCTGTTCTCACACTGTAATAGAGTAATACTTTAGTGGGTAATTTACAAAGAAAAGAGGTTTATTTGACTCATGGTTCCATGGTGTGTACAGGTATCATGGTCTGGGAACCCTCAGGAAACTTACAATCATGGTGGATGGCAAAGGGGAAGCAGGCTCATCCTACATGGCAGGAGCAGAAGAAAGAGGAAGAAGTGGGAGGGTCTACACACTTTTAAACAACCAGATCTCGTGAGAACTCACTCACTATCATGAGAACAGCAAGGAGGAAATCCACCCTCACAATCCAATCATCTCCCACCAGACCCCTTCTCCAACATTGGGAATTACAATTTGACTTGATAATTGGGTGGGGACACAAATGTAAAACATATCAGTCTTGAAGAAATAAATAAATAGATCTTATATGGTAAGATCTGTGCATGGGAACTCTGTGCATGGGAAACCAAAGGTTTTAGTATGGGAGTAAAGATATGTATGCATTAGTGTTAGACACTGAGTTTTAAAAATCTGGTTGAAATCAAAATATTATTTCTAGAGTAGCAGGCAATATATTTAGAAATTAAAATTAGGATCAAGTTGTTCATGGCTTTTAATAGCAAATTAAGACATCAATTTTTATTCGTAAATTTTCAAACTCTATATTCTGAGAATTGTGAAGTGTTTTTATGAACAGTGGTTTAGGGCAATTAATTTGGAAATGCTATGTAAAATTGCTAGAGACTATCAGACAGTCATCACAATAATCCAGCAATATTAGTGATAGGATGTAAAATACGTAGAAGAGGAAGTCATCATTGTCATTCATAAAGGGACAATAATATTCCATAGGTGAATCCTAACTTTACTTTCAGTTGATTCTGTTATGACAGTATTAAACATAGAATACATTTGGTAGCTCATTTACCTTTATGGACCTTATATCTTAGCCTTGTAGACTTTAATAATTTATGCTATAGAAATAATAGAAAACATTGGTAAGAAGAATATGAAAGCTACCTTCTATATCCTTAAGCCAATTATAATATACAACTTATAAATAATGCTTGTCTTATAAATAATCTGAACAATAAATCAATGATTATTACATGGTAATAATGGTAAAAACTAAAAAAAATATATATATATATATTTTGGGGCACTTACTATGCACTAGGAATTGTCTTAAAGGTTTTTATTACATATAGTAACACATTAATTCTTATCATCCTAGAAGGAAAATAATGAGTTCTTGTACTAGTAAAGAAACCAAGGCAGAGAACATTTCAGTTCATTCTCCAGTGTTGCATAAGCTGTAAGAGCTAAGTGGCATGTCGCTAAAATAAAACTGATCCAAATCATAGATAAGAAGAAATTCAAAATGGCTTTAAAATTTTTTTTTTAAAAAAACAAAAAACCTTACCAATGATATTAAAAATAGGTAGTACATTACACATGTGAGTTAATGGCATATTCCAATTATTTATTTCCTCTGAAATTCCTAAATTTTCAAAGCTGCAGGTTAGCCCAGAGTAACAAATTATTTCTTGCCTACTTCTTTGTTCATGGTTTAATAATTCTTTTATACTTAATACTTAATGCTATAGCCCAAAAAGAAAACTCAAACAACATACAAATGAAATTTAAAAACTCTCAGAATTTATGGCTATTCATGTTATACTGCAAATTTTCTTTTTTTACATTTTCAAGATAAAATGTAAGAGTGAGTAAAATTATAAAGAATTCTAGGGTGTTTTCTTGATACCAAGCGTTATAATATTTAAATGTAGCTATAATGTTCCTAAGTATAATAGGATTTGTAATATTAAACATTTACATATTAGAATGAAGAATAATATCTAATATTTTTATGCTTAATGTTAAAATTGTAGTATTAAAATAATTATATTAAATATTGTAATAAAAATTCACTGTATATGTTATATATTATATTGACCATACATTTTCTCCCTGAAACTTTTATATCAAGCTTTTTACAAAGGAAAAATTATTGGGCCAATTGGTTGCTTCAGAATAATCATATACAACCATGCCAAAATTTACCACAACATTTTCTTACTCATTTGTAAATTATACTTACTCTGTAAAATTATTTTTTATTATTTTATTATTTTTTTATTTTTTTATTACACTTTAAGTTCTAGGGTACGAGTGACAATGTGCAGGTTTGTTACATATGTATATATCTGCCATGTTGGTGTGCTGCACCCATTAATTAGTCATTTACATTAGGTATATTTCCTAATGTAATCCCTTCCTCCCACCCCACAATAGGCCCTGGTGTGTGATGTTCCCCTTCCTGTGTCAAAGTGATTTCATTGTTCAATTCCCACCTATGAGTGAGAACATGTGGTGTTTGCTTTTCTGTTCTTGCAATAGTTTGCTGAGAATTATGGTTTCCATCTGCCTCCATGTCCCTACAAAGGACACAACCTCATCCTTTTTTATGGCTGCATAATATTCCATGGTGTATACATGCCACATTTTCTTAATCCAGTCTGTCACGGATGGATATTTGGGTTGATTCCAAGTCTTTGCTATTGTGAATAGTGCCACAATAAACATATGTGTGCATGTGTCTTTATAGCAGCATGATTTGTAATCCTTTGGGTATATACCCAGTAATGGGATGGCTGGGTCAAATGGTATTTCTAGTTCTAGATCCTTGAGGGATCACCACACTGTTTTCCACAATGGTTCAACATAAAGAAGAAAAGAGAAGAATAAAATAGATGCAATAAAAAAATGATAAAGGGTATATCACCACTGACCCCACAGAAATATAAGCTACCATCAGTGAATACTATAAACACCTCTATGCAAATAAACTAGAAAACCTAGAAGAAATGGATAAATTCCTGGACACATACACTCTCCCAAGACTAAACCAGGAAGAAGTTGAATCCCTGAATAGATCAATAGTAGGCTCTGAAGTTGAGGAAATAATTAATAGCTTACCAGCCAAAAAAAGGCCAAGACCAGACGGATTCACAGCTTTTATGGTCCCACAAACAGTGTAAAAGTGTTACTATTTCTCCACATCCTCTCCAGCACCTGTTGTTTCCTGACTTTTTAATGATCACCATTCTAACTGGTGTGAGATGGTATCTCACTGTGGTTTTGTTTTGCATTTCTCTGATGGCGAGTGATGATGAGCATTTTTTCATGTGTCTGTTGGCTGTATAAATGTCTTCTTTTGAGAACTGTCTGTTCATATCCTTTGCCCACTTTTTGATGGGATTGCTCTTTTCTTGTAAATTTGTTTGAGTTCTTTGTAGGTTCTGGATATTAGCCCTTTGTCAGATGAGTAGATTCCAAAAATTCTCTCCCATTCTGTAGTTTGCCTGGTCACTCTGATGGTAGTTTCTTTTACTGTGCAGAAGCTCTTTAGTTTAATGAGATCCCATTTGTCAATTTTGACTTTTGTTGCTGTAGCTTTTGGTGTTTTAGACATGAAGTCCTTGAGCATGCCTATGGCCTGAATGGTATTACCTAGGTTTTCTTCTAGGGTTTTTATGGTTTTAGGTCTAACATTGAAGTCTCTAATCCATCTTGAATTATTTTTTGTATGAGGAGTAAGGAAAGGATCCAGTTTCAGCTTTCTACTTATCGCTAGCCAATTTTCCCAGCACCATTTATTAAATAGGGAATCCTTTTCCAATTTCTTGTTTTTGTCAGGTTTGTCAAAGATCAGATGGCTTTAGATGTATGGCATTATTTCTGAGGACTCTGTTCTGTTCCATTGGTCTATATCTCTGGTTTTCTACCAGTACCATGCTGTTTTGGCTACTGTCGCCTTGTAGTATAGTTTGAAGTCAGGTAGCGTGATGCCTCCAGCTTTATTCTTTTGGCTTAGGATTGCCTTGGCAATGCAAGCTCTTTGTTGGTTCCATGTGAACTTTAAAGCGTTTTTTTTTTTTTTTTTTTTTTCCAATTCTGTGAGGAAAGTCATTGGTAGCTTAATGGGGATTGCATTGAATCTCTTTGTTTGTGTCCTCTTTTATTTCCCTGAGCAATGGTTTGTAGTTCTCCTTGAAGAGGTCCTTCACATCCCTTGTAACTTGGATTCCTAGGTATTTTATTCTCTTTGAAGCAATTGTGAATGGGAGTTCATTCATGATTTGGCTTTCTATTTGTCTGTTATTGGTGTATAAGAATGCTTGTGATTTTTGCACATTGATTTTGTATCCTGAGACTTTGCTGAAGTTGCTTATCAGCTCAATGAGATTTTGGGCTGAGATGATGTGGTTTTCTAAATATACCATCATGTCATCTGCAAATAGGGACAATTTGACTTTTTTATTTTCCTAATTGAATACACTTTCTTTCTCTTGCCTGACTGCCCTAGCCAAAATTTCCAACACTATGTTGAATAGGAGTGGTGAGAGAGGGCATCCCTGTCTTGTGCCAGTTTTCAAAGGGAATGCTTCCCATTTTTGCCCATTCAGTATGATATTGGCTGTGAGTTTGTCATAAATAGCTCTTATTATTTTGAGATACGTTCCATCAATACCAAATGTATTGAGAGTTTTTAGCATGAAGGGCTGTTGAATTTTGTAAAAGGCCTTTTCTGCATCTATTGAGATAATCATGTGGTTTTTGTCTTTGGTTCTGTCTACATACTGGATTACATTTATTGATTTTCATACGTTGAACCACACTTGCCTCCCAGGGATGAAACTCACTTGATCATGGTGGATAAGCTTTTTGATGTGCTGCTGAATTCAGTTTCCCAGTATTTTGGTAAAGATGTTTGCATCGATGTTCATCAGGGATATTGGTCTAAAATTCTCTTTTTTTGTTGTGTCTCTGCCAGGCTTTGGTATCAGGATGATGTTGACCTCATAAAGTGAGTCAGGGAGGATTCCCTCTTTTCCTATTGATTGGAATAGTTTCAGAAGGAATGGTACCAGCTCCTCCTTGTACCTCTGGTAGAATTCGACTGTGAATCCATCTGGTCGTGGACTTTTTTTGGTTGGTAGGCTATTAATTATTGCCTCAACTTCAGAACCTGCTATTGGTCTATTCAGGGATTCAACGTCTTCCTGGTTTAGTCTTGGGAGAGTTTATGTGTCCAGGAATTTATACATTTCTTCTAGGTTTTCTAGTTTATTTACATAGAGGTGTTTATAGTATTCTCTGATGGTAGTTTGTATTTCTGTGGGGTCGGTGGTGATATCCCCTTTATCATTTTTTATTGTGTCTATTTGATTCTTCTCTCTTTTCTTCTTTATTTGTCTTGCTAGTGGTCAATCAATTTTGTTGATCTTTTCAAAAAACCAACTCCTGGATTCATTGATTTTTTGAAGGGATTTTTGTCTCTATCTCATTCATTTCTGCTCTGATCATTATTTCTTGCTTTCTGCTAGCTTTTTAATGTGTTTGCTCTTGCTTCTCTAGTTCTTTTGATTGTGATGTTAGGGTGTCAATTTTAGATCTTTCCTGCTTTCTCTTGTGGGCATTTAGTGCTATAAATTTCCCTCTATACACTGCTTTAAATGTGTCCCAGAGATTCTGGTATGTTGTGTCTTTGTTCTCATTGGTTTCAAGAAACATCTTTATTTCTGCCTTCATTTCGTTATGGACCCAGTAGTCATTCAGGAGCAGGTTTTTCAGTTTCCACGTAGTTGAGCAGTTTTGAGTGAGTTTCTTAGTCCTGAGTTCTTGTTTGATTGCACTGTGGTCTGAGAAACAGTTTGTTAAAATTTCTGTTCTTTTACATTTGCTGAGGAGTGCTTTACTTCCAACTACGTGGCCAATTTTGGAATGAGTGAGATGTGGTGCTGAGAAGAATGTATATTGTGTTGATTTGGGGTGGAGAGTTCTATAGATGTCTATTAGGTCTGCTTGGTGCAGAGTTGAGTTCAATTCCTGAATATCCTTTTTAACTTTCTGTTTCGTTGATCTGTTTAATGTTGACAGTGTAGTGTTAAAGTCTCCGATTATTATTGTATGGGAGTCTAAGACTCTTTGTAAGTCTCTAAGGGCTTGCTTTATGAATCTGAGTGCTCCTATATTGGGTGCATATATATTTAGGAGAGTTAGCTCCTCCTGCTGAACTGATCCCTTTACCATTATGTAATGGCCTTCTTTGTGTCTTTTTATCTTTGTTGGTTTAAAGTCTGTGTTATCAGAGACTAGGATTGCAACCCCTGTCTCTTTTTGTTTTCCGTTTGCTTGGTGGATCTTCCTCCACACCTTTATTTTCAGCCTATGTTTGTCTCTGCATGAGAGATGGGTCTCCTGAATATAGCAATCTGATGAGTCTTGACTCTTTATCCAATTTGCCAGTCTGTGTCTTTTAATTGTACCATTTAGTCCATTTACATTTAAGGTTAATATTGTTATGTGTGAACTTCATCCTGTCATTATGATATTAGCTGGTTATTTTGCTCCTTAGTTGTTGCAGTTTCTACCTAGCATTTATTAGATTTATTTAGATAGGCTAAATGACATTTTGCTTACACTAGCATCCTTTTTCTCCTATCTTTATATCCCTTTTCCAAACACATATACATAGTCATATGACAGAGGAAAATGTAAATGATAATGATATATAAATTCAATACACTAAAATTATGATATAAAGGATAGATATATTTTACATATATAAAATATGTATTGTATATATACCATATATACTATATACAATATCCTTTATTTTATATATATATATATAAAATATATAAAATAACAGGATAAACAATGCATTCCTTAATGTTAGATTTCAAACAAGGAGTGACGAAAACTTCTTGATAATACAAAATGAGAGATGAAAAGGGAGTGTCTATACTGTAGGGTCATTTTGAAAATATCAGTTTCACAAGAAGTAAAGGATGGTTTGCTACTAAATGAGTAATTATGTAGAACAGAGCTCTAGCAAACAGAACTTTTATATCCTTCTCTGGAAGCTTTTGGTTGATCACTTCTGATGACATCATAATGTACCTGTGGAGTAAAACAACCACTTTCATGGTAGTCCAAAGAACTAGCCCTCTTACATAGGTTTATTTGGGTAGGGAAATAAATGTCTCTGAGTAAAATAAAAATAAACACTGACAGTGTACCAGATAGTTTTGTTGCCTAACAAACAACCACAACTCCCTGTGCATATATTGTAAACTCTATTTCTTGCTGATATCTCTTATGCTATAGAAATTATAAAAAGGATTGTAAAGTAGAATCTGAAAGACATTTTTGTTATTCTTAAGCAACTTATACCATGCAACTGTAAATAATGGTTATTCTGTCATAAACTATTGCTACCATGAATTAGTGTTTATTTTTCTATTTAATAACAACTTTGATATTATTTCCAAAAGCATCTGAAATAATATATTTTATTGACATCTAAAGTCCCACATTTTCTTGGATTTCTTAATGTCCCTGACTATATTCAAGTCTCTTCGCAACATCACTCAGCTTCCACCTAGCTACATAATTTTAGCTGTTCTCAAGGCTTGGTTTTAGGTTGTGTTTCTTTTTGACAGTATTAATTCAAACGAAGTAATCTCATCAATGATTATTTTTTCAGTTAATATTAATATAATCATGGCTTCCAACTGTATATGTTCAACATAAAATTCTGGCTGACCCGAATATTCAAAATATTTATATCTTTAATCTTACTATTTGTTGTTTTTCTCTGTACAATTTGCTCTTTTTCATTCTTCTTTTGCTGTTTCATTTTTGATTTCTTGGGTATTTCTTATATCTGTTATTTTTTTTTTCTGTTGACTCATAATGTATACATCTTTGTTTCATTCTTTTAGTGATGGTTTATGGTTTTTAATATGTTTCCTTTACCTATTACAGGTTAAGAAAATAATTTTATACATATATGGTAGTGTAAGAATTTTATAACATTGCAATTATATCTTTTTCAATTCTTTGTGCATTTGTTATTATATATTTTATTTAAACAGATCATAATTTTTAATAAATACAGTTTTATTTCTTTAAACAATAAATTATCTTTTAATAAATTTATTTTTTTAATTTTCTTTTTTCTTTTTTTTTTTTTTTTTTTTGCAACAGAGTCACGCTCTGTTGCCCAGGCTAGAGTGCAGTGGCATGATCTTGGCTCACTGTAACCTCTGCCTCCCAAGTTTAAGTGATTCTCCACCTCAGCCTCCCAATCTTTTACTAAAATTTCTTAATGACAAAAGCTATCATGGGTGTGTGTGGGTGTGGGTGTGTGTATCTCCACATATTTAGCAGTTCTGTTATTCTTCATTTATACAGATGAAGTTTTTATTGTATCATTTTCTTTCCACCACAAATAATGTTTTAAACCTTGATCATATGGTAGATCTGTTGGATGTGAATTGTCTTATTGTATTTTGTCTGCAAATATTTTTATTTTGCCCTAATTGGAGGATAATATTTTTACTGGCTGTAAAATTCTAGGCATAGAGTTTTACTTCACCGCTTTAAAGTGTCATTCTACTTTTTTTTTTTTGGATTGCAGGGTGTATTAATTTGTTTTCACACTCCTATAAATAACATCCGAGACTGGATAACTGATAAACAAAAGGGGTTTAACTAAGTCGCAGTACCGCATGGCTGAGGAGGTCTCAGGAAACTTGACAATCATAGCAGAAGGCAAAGGAGAAGCAAAGCACATCTTACATGGCAGGAGGTAAGTGAGAGCTAAGAGGGAAGTATCACATTTAAACCATCAAATCTCACGAGAACTCACTCACAGAACAGCATGGGGGAAACCATCTCCATGATCCAATCAATTCCCACCAGGTCCTTCCTTGTACACGTGGGGATTACAATTCAACATGCGATTTGAGTGGGTACACAGGCAAATCATATCGTAGGGTTTCAGCGAGATAGGTGCTTGTATTCCTATTTTCTTTTCTCCACCCATAATCTGCTTTTTTTTTTTTTTTTCATTTTCTACCTACTTTCGAATTTTTCTCTTCATCAGTGTTATTCAGCAATTTAATTATTATCTACTGCAGTGTGAGTGTCTTTGGGTTTTTCTGTTGGGGATTCTTTGAGCTTCTTAAGTCTATGTAGTTATATATATTTTTCAACTATGCTATTGGCATGGATATTAGGCCCTTTGATATTTTACTACAGGTCACTGATAAAAAGTCCTTCTTTCCCAGTCACTTTTTGTCCTCTGTGCTTCATTTTAGATAGTTTTTAATTCTGTGTCTTTAATTCACTGGTCCTCTCTTATGGTTTGGATAGGTGTCCCCACCAAATCTCATGTCGAATTGTAATCCCCAGAGTTGGAGGTGGGTCCTGGTGGGAAGTGATTGGGTCATATGTGCTGAGATTTCATGAAAGGTTTGGCATCATCCCCTTAGTACTGTTCTCATGATAGTGCATCAGTGAGTTATCACGAGATCTGGTTGTTTAAAAATGTGTAGCACCTCCCGCTTCTCTATCTTCCTCCTGCTTTAGCTCTGTGAATTACTTGCTCCTCCTTTGCCTGAGACAATGGTTGTAAGTTTCCTGAAGTCTCCCCAGAAACTGAACAGATGCCAGCATCATGCTTCCTGTAAAGCCTGTGGAACTGAGCCAATTAAACACCTTTTTTAAAAAATTACAAATTACCCAGTCTCAGGTATTTATTTATAGCAATGTGGGAAATGTCTAATACACTTACACTGTTCCTAATTTGTTGTTAATCTTATCTCATGTCATTTTCATCTCAAATTTTATTTTAAATTTCAAGAAGATTCAGTTGATCTTTTTGCTTTGTGTCTAACATTTTTATCCTTATTATGTTCACATTTTTAAAATAATCTTCTGCATATTTATAATATTTAAAATAGTTTTATAAAGATTATCTATGTCTTTGTTTAATTATTGATTTTTCTCCTGGTTATGGATCACATTTTTCTACTGCTATGGAATTTTGGTAATATTTTATTAGATATTGATCATTATTAAATTTATAATTATTAGTGTCAGAGTTTTAATATTCTTTTAATACTAGTAGAATGTTTTTCCTGGCATATAGTTATTTTGGATCAGTCTGATACTCTTAAGTTTTGCTTTTAAGCCTTGTATCACATGTCCAGAGCCATGTTCAGTTTGGCACTAATGTAGATCCACCCTCAAATCATAACCTTTCCAAGGACTCTGCCCAATGTCACTTGTAATATGAAGCCTCTACTTCTGGTGATGAGGAAACAAGTCTTTCCAGCTCCATTTCAGTTACAGAAATTGTTTGGCCTACTGGATTCTGGTGTTTTCTCTGGATTCTTATATAGTTACACCCAATGTATGCCAAAAATCAGTACTCACCCAAAGACTTAAAGAGACTCCCATGAAGATTGCTAGAGTTCTCTCTCTTCCTAGTTTATTTTTTTCCAGCAGCCAATCCCACATATTCTCCATGTCTCTGACACATTAAGTTACAGTATATTTCTTCTCGAAATAGTCAGATGCTATTTTGGTTACCTCATCTCATGCAGTGGCCTCATAACCAACTTCATACAGTAAACTAAAGCAATCATAGAAATATTGTTTACATTGCTTTTCTCATAGATCACAATCCTGCAATGTCAATTGTCCAATATCTGAAATTTTTATAAAATTTTTATGATTTTGGTTGCTTGCGACCTAAAGGCAATTGTCATGAGAGTTAAAAAAGAACGTGGGGCAGGAAAAATACTTATAATCCTAAGACTTTTTTTTTTTTTTTTTACAAAGCAGAAGATGAGAAAACACTAAGCAACTCATTTATATAACTACCATTACCTTGATACCAAAAGCGTATGAAGACATTATACAAAATTTATTCTGTATAAATCATTTATTGTCTTATGATCCTGACCAGCATGTTAAACCAAGAAAAAGAAATAAAATCCACCTAGATTAGAAAATGACTAAGGCTCTCTTTGTCTACAGACTAAAGAATAGTCTACATATGAAATCCCTGGGGCTTAAAAAAAAGGTACAAGAATTTAGAGTTAAGTTTAGTAAGTAAACAGGATACAAAATTAATATGCAGAAGTTAGTTATATGTCTACATACTGGCAATGAATATTTGAAAATTTATATTAAAAATAAATGCCCTTTACAAAAGGTTTCAAAAACATAAAACAATTAAAGATAATATTAAGGAAATATTTGCAAAACCAAGACACTGAAAACTTCCAAGTTTTACTAAAATAAAGAGGACCAAAACAACCAGAGAAATACATTACCTGTAAGCATCAGTACATTCTGTATTAAGAAGATGTTCCTAAATAGACATTATTCTACAACTCTGCTTTGTGACTAGGATTTCATATTAATCTAATTCACTCATTGTGCTTTTTATTTATTTCATCTTATTTTTAATTTTTATTTTAAGTTCTGGAATACACGGGAAGGATGTGCAGGTTCATTACATAGGTAAACCTGTGCCATGGTGATTTGCTGTATTTATCAACCCGTCACCTAGGTACCTAGCCCAACATGCATTAGTTATTTTTCCTGATGCTCTCCCTCTCTGCACCACCTTCTCTCGACAGGCCCCAGTGTGTGTTTTCCCCTCCCTGTGTCTATGTGTTCACATTATTCAGCACGCACTTACAAGTGAGAACATGCAATGTTTGGTTTTCTGTTCCTGCGTTAGTTTGCCAAGGATAATGGCTTCCAGCTCCATCCATGTCCCTGCAAAGGGCATGATCTCGTTCTTTTTATGACTGCATAGTTTTCCATGGTGTATATGTACAACAAACCCATGTAGCAGTGGTAACAGAGCCTAACTGAGAAAAAACAAATATAGGAAAAGTCAGCTAATACTCATTATCCACAGGACACCTATATTGAAAATGTTCTTTACTACAAGCAGAATACATGAGAATAAACAGACCGTTTACCCAAATGCTCATACAAATGAAAAGTTCTAGCAGATGGTGTTAGCAGAGATAAAAACAAAATTTATTCAAGGATTTGGTATGTGTCCTTCAAAGCTAATGGCTAAAAGCTGAATAAACAGAATGCTTGGCAAGGGACAAAAACCTACATAAGGATTTTAATATTTCTGTGGTTTGTTTCATTGTCCTTTAACTATGAAAGATACTATACTTGTAAAAAAAGAAATGTGCATAGCAGAAGAAAATTGAGTAAAAACTTGATATTCCAAAGTCTTTGGAAATAATAGAGAACACATGCTTGTTTAAAAACACACTCACAAACATGTATACAATAGACAATTTTTAGAAAAAAAAATATATATATTTGTTTCACAGGATTTCAACCTTGGGGAAGTTAAATGTCTTTACCAGGCTTAGAAATTTTGTGACTTGATGGCAGATTCATGACTTGAACTCAGTTATTTGTCATTTTAAAGATTTGAAGTAGACAGTATTTATAGAGAGCATTCAAATTCCAAGAATTACCAGATAAAATATTCTTTTTTTAACATTTCAATTGCATTTTTTAAAATACAAATGTTAACTTTTTAAGGAACTGGCTGTAAATCTTTCAAAATAAGGAAATCCTTTTTGGCCAGGAAAACCAAACAAAAAAAATCATGTGGAATATAATCTAATGATAAAGATGGTTTGGTAATAGGATTCTTATTATTGTATTTACCCAATATTAGCTTGCTTTTTAGACAGCAATATTACAGAATGTACATATTTATGACAGAAGAGAATGGAAGTAGGTAGAATATAATCCACAGGCAGAGAAGTTGGCTTTACAGAGAAACATAGATTGTCCATCTGGAGTAGCACAAGGGAAGAAAGAACATATGGGTATATATACAGTGGTTTTGTAGATGTAGTTCTCACAGTGCATGAAATTATTCTTTTCTCAGTCAAATCAAAGTAAAAAGAATATAGAACACACACATACACACAATGCAGAAAATAGTTAACACCACAGGCCTAAGACTGCTGTCCTGAGAAAAGCTTGTTTTCAAAGTTGACCTTTTTCTGGTGTCTGGAACCTTGAATACCGGGCACATTCACACTATCTCAGAACTAAGAGTGGTTCACTGTGCCTAACTGATTTGTACAAAAATGTGATTTTATGCTATATATATACTTTCCTGTCTGGGAGCCTGGAAATTTGGTATATGCTCTGCAAAGGGTGCCTATGTGAATAGCCACTACAGAGAACCTAGGGCTGAGTTTCAAATGAGTTTCCCTGGCAGACAATATTTAATATATGTTGTCACAGGTGGTTGCTGGAACAATTAAGCACATCCTCAACTCACAGAGGACTCTTGAAAGTTTCCGCCTCACTTCCTCTGGATTTTGTTCTATGTGCCTTTTCCTTTTGCTGACTTTGTTTTATATTTTTCATAATAGCATGTCAGAGCCATGCATAGCCATGAACACAAATATATGCAGAGTCCTATGAGTCCTCTTAACAAGACATCAAACCTAGGGGTGATCTTGGAGACTACTGTCCAACACACATACACACACACTCTCTCTCTCTCTCTCTCTGTATATATATATATATATATACACACACACACACACACACACACGTGTATATATGATATATTGTATAATTATATAAATTAATATATACATATTTATTTATAGTTAGAATATCAAGTAACACAGATCAATAATTTAAACAGTTTATTATAAGAGGTCTCACTCAATCAGTGTTGAGAAAATATTTTAGTTATAAATGCAGAATAAATAATCACATTTCATTGTGAGAAAATGGTAAAAAAATTATTTTGATTTTTAAAATTTATAATAAATTAAGCAGATATGGGATATAGTGTAAAATATTTAGAATTTCTGAGATGCTGAGGTTAAGCTTGAGGAATATCTTTGGTTCAATTCTTTTTTATTTTTCAATTTATTTCAATTTATTTTTATTTTTCTATTTTTTAAATTAGAATTAGAGCTAATTCCTAACTACAATATTAGAAATATTGGGTGAAAAATATGAAATATATAATGATATATATAATGATATATTTTTCATATATATATAAAATATATAATATCAAATACATAATGATATATAATGATATATATTTCATATATAATGATATATTTCATATTTTTCACCCAATATTTCTAATATTGTAGTTAGGAATTAGCTCTAATTCTAATTTAAAAAAATGGAAAAATAAAAATAAATTGAAATAAATTGAAAAATAAAAAAGAATTGGGAGTTATACCTGATGTAAATGATGAGTTGATGGGTGCTGACGAGTTGATGGGTGCAGCACGCCAACATGGCACAGGTATACATATGTAACAAACCTGCACGTTATCCACATGTACCCTAGAACTTAAAGTATAATAAAAAAAAGAAATAAATCATTATATCATTTTATATCATGATATAAAAGGTAGAATCAAAATCTAGAAACAGAAAAGACAGATTTAAGAACATGTAACTTCAATAAAAACATAAGCCTTACAGGAAAGCAGGGAAACTACTGATATTTTAAGCAGCAGTCCACAGAGAATTAATAAAGTAAAAGTTACATTTAAAGAATTTCTCAGAATTCATGACATAAAGTCAAAGTGATATGAAACATAAAATAGAAGATACATCATAGAGAGGCTAGGAAAGGTAGATTATTCATGAAATCAGAGTTCTAGAATAAGAGAATAGAAAGATTGTGAAAAGGCAATATTTGAAGGAACATTTTTCCCCAAATGATGGAAGACTTTATAACTTCAGAAAGCTAATAGATGCTAAGCAATAAAAATAAAACAAAATGTATTGTAAGCCACATAATAACATAATTACTGAATGCTAAAATTAAAGATGTCTTAAAGTATCTAGAACGTATAAATTGGTTATTTACAAATAACAAAAAAAAATACAAAAAATTCAAATGCAACAGTGAAAGTTAGAAGAATAATAGCCTCAAAAATTTAAGAAAGAAGGGAATTCTCACACTAAACTTTATCCCCACCTTTATGCTATTTCTGGAATAAAATTAAAATATAACATTTTATATGAAAAAAATGGAATTTACTATTAATAAGCCTCACTAAAATAACTGTTAAAGAACATACTGCAGGAAGATAAAAATGATTCCTGAAGAAATATGAAGTGTAAAAATTAAAAGGAAACAATTGTAAACACAATTACAAGCAAATGTTTACTGTATAAAACTAATGATGGTGTCTCTGTGTTTGGACAAAAAAAGACAGAACTAACCAAAATGTTGCGTAATGCCAACCACAAGACAGAATAAGAATGAGAGATATTAAAGTGCTTTAAGATTCTAAAGGGAGATGTAGTCATACTTTTCCTCTAAGTATGCATATTACACTTTTAAGGGTAATCAATAAATAATATAAATAGAATAAACCGGTATGTAATTGTCACCCACTAAGATAATAAATTTTGGCCATTATTCTAATATTTGTTTAGTTTAGCAAATTTAGATGTGCATCAGCATTACTTGTATCATTCGAAGTGAGGTTTGTTTGTTTGTTGTACACAGCATGTAATTAGCTCATTTTTTTTCTAATCCACTCTGTTAATCTCTGCCACGAATTTAATATGAACTGATTTGACTGAACTACTTTTACTTCTCAATCTTTCATCACGGATTGTCTGGACTCTTAAGTTATGTTCTGGATTTTTTTATTTTTATTTTTATACTTTAAGTTCTGGGTTACATGTGTGGAAGGTGCAGTTTTGTTACACAGGTATACAGGTGCCCTGGTGGTTTGCTGCACCCATCAGCCCGTCACCTACATTAGGTATATTGTTATTCCTCCCCTAGTTCCCCACCCCCCGACAGGCATCGGTGTGTGATATCACTCCCCTTGTGTCCATGTGTTCTTATTGTTTAACTCCCACTTCTGAGTGAAAACAAGCAGTGTTTGGTTTTCTGATCTTGTGACAGTTTGCTGAGAATGATGATTTCCGGTGTCATCCATGTCCCTTCAAAGGACATTAACTCATCCATTTTATGGCTGTATAGTATTCCTTGGTGTAAATGCACCATATTTTCTTAATCCAGTCTATCATTGATAGACATCTGAGTTCGTTCCAAGGCTTTGCTATTGTGAATAGTGCCTCAGTAAACATACGCGTGCATGTGTCTTTATTGCAGAATTATTTATAATCCATTGGGTATATACCTAGTAATGGGATGTTGGGTCAAGTGGTATTTCCAGTTCTAGATCCTTGAGGAATCACCACACTGTCTTCCACAATGGTTGAACTAATTTACACTCCCACCAACAGTGTAAAAGCATTCCTATTTTTCCACAACCTCTCCAGCAACTGTTGTTTCTTGACTTTTTAATGATCGCCATTCTAACTGGCGTGAGATGGTATCTCATTGTGGTTTTGATTTGCATTTCTCTAATGACCAGTGATGATGAGCATTTTTTCATGTCTGTTAGCTGCATAAATGTCTTCTTTTGAGAAGTGTCTGTTCACATCCTTTGTCCACTTTTTGATGGGGTTTGTAAATTTGTTTAAGTCCTTTGTAGATTCTGGATATTAGACCTTTGTTAGATGGATAGATTGCAAAAATTCTCTGCCATTCTGTAGGTTGCCTGTTCACTCTGATGATAGTTTATTTGACTGTGCAGTAGCTCTTTAGTTTAATTAGATCCCATTTGCCAACTTTGGTTTTCACTGGCATTTCTTTCGGTGTTTTAGACATGAAGTCTTTGCCCATGCCTATGTCCTGGATGGTATTGTCCAGGTTTTCTTCTAAGATTTTTATGTTCCTATGTCTTATGTTTAAGTCTGTGATCCATCTTGAGTTGATTTTTGTAAAAGGTGTAAGGAAAGGTTCAGTTCCAGTTTTCTGCATATGACTAGCCTGTTTTCCCAACACCATTTATTAAATAGGGAATCTTTTCCCCATTACTTGTGTGTGTCAGGTTTGCAAATATCATATGGTTATAGCTTTGTGGTATGTTCTGGATTTTTAAAAACGACTCACCTACTATGTAGTCTTTGGTAATATTGTTCTTAAGGCCCGTTCTTCATATTTCTGATTTTGATTATTCAGTGAATATGAAATAATATATGAATAGTTTGTAAATCACTTAGTTTTTGAAGTAAAGATCTGGGAAAAAGTGAAATAAATGAATCTTGGTTGGAGATAGAACATGGGTCTCTACTCTTGCTTATATTAGAATTCTTGCCAATGTCTCAGAAAACAAAATTGCTGGGTTTGAAAATGTCCCAAATTTCCCTGATCCATTTTAATTTTAAATCTTTTAAAAAAATAATACTTTTTATATTTTAACAATATATTATCTTAGAACATCCTCTTTTAAAGCTGATACATGAGGTACTGTTTTTGTTAATTCCTGTTAGAAGTGATTTTACCTTTTTTAAATTTATATTGAGCTTGTTCATAAATAGAGAGATGATTTATATTTTTTATGGCCACCTTTTAAAGCTGTAGCCAAGAACCACAAAAACACTGTTAAAGACTATCAAATAAACATGATTCCTTGTACATAGTGCTCTTAATGTTTAACATACTTTATATCCTTTTCAATGCTTTAATATGTTACATTTAACCAGTTTCTAGTTCCATGACCTTGTTCTATGGCTTGCCTTTCACAAATATAAGTATTGCTTAATGTAACTCATACTGACTTTTTCAAACTAATAAAAATATACATTTTCTCCTTGGAATTCCAAGTGGTTTATTTTAATATTTTATGTTGTAAAAATTCATCAAAACAAAAATGTAATAGTAAAGAAGAATAACTAATAAACTTCATCTTAACAATGAGCTATGTATTCACAAATGGGTAAGTTTCAAAACTATTCAACATTAACAAATTAATTAAAATTATTATTATAATCAGTCATTGACTGGACGTTTCGAACCCCAATGAGAAATTTTACCTAGCACAAAATAAATGTAAGTACTAATACGTTATCAGGATTTGCTTTTTAGCTTCCTACTTGCAAGATTTAAAGAGTTCTGAGTTCTGAGAGAATTGAACATAAAACTTTATTAGAAGGTACACGCAGAAAGATCTCTGTGGCTAGGATATAGTGTTCTCCTCCCTTATGGTAGCTGTCTGAATCCCTTTTGTGCTGCTATAACAGAATACCACAGATTGAGTAATTTATAAAGTACAGAAATTTATTCTCTCAAAATTCTGGAAACTGAGAAGACCGAGATCAAGACAACAGCATCTGGTGTGGGCTTTCTTACTGTGTCCTCACATGGCAGAAAGCAGACAAGCAAGAGAGAGACAAGTGCTGAATCCCCAAATGGTAGAAGAGCAGAGTCAAAGAAACCCACTCCCACAAGCCCTTTTTATAGTTGCATTATAAAACGGGCTTGTGGGAGTGCTCCATCCACATATGCTCATAAATCCTATCACATTTTTGAGAGTAGAGTCTTCAAGACTTAAACACTTACCATTAGGCCCCACCTTTCAACATTATTGCATTGGGAATTGAATTTTAACATGATTGTTGGAGGGGACAAAAGCATTCAAATCACAGTAGGACTTGTCTTCTTCTATAGTAAAATAATTGACGCTGATGACACACAACTACAATTTTCCCCTTTAATTTTGATTTTTAAGAAAGGAGTTTCTTCTCTTCTCCAACAGAGTTATTACAATGCAGTAGAAATGAAAACATTTTTCTGGACAGAGTTCAAGATAAAAGACTTCAGATCACATCATACATTTCTTCTATTCCCTCTTTTAAAATTATATAATGGGGATGGTTGATAGCTTTACTCTGCCATCCTTTCCAAGTGCTTTCTTTCAATTCTGTTTGTTCATCTGACAGATTTTAATTCTATTTGCTCAAAGGTGAAGCAAGCAAATGACTAATGACCAAAGAGCCTTCCTCAGCTTGGTCTCTGGAACTTTCAACACTCACTACCCACATATTCCCTCCCCAGCACAAACTCAAGCATACAATTGGATTATAAACTTACTGATAGCCAAGAAAAAAGAATGAAATTGTATCCCGGCCCGCGGGATCGTCACTGCAGGCCCTGGAAGAGGGGGTGGGAATTTGGGGGACAAGAGATACAAGAAATCAAGACAAGACAGTGCTCTGATCAAGTCTCTCCTTAATGGCGGTAATGCAGTGCCTTATATACACTTGGAGGGGAAGGGGTTGGGCCAGAGGCAGAGATGATCTCATCATGGAGGGCGTGACCAAGTAGGTATTGGTTTCTCTGATCGAACGTCATGTGGCGCCTGCGCTGTCAGGTAGCAATTTTCGCGGGCGCGGGAAAAATAGGTGAAGAAGAAGCAGGAAGAGCGCCATCTTTTATGAGGTATTAATACAGGGGAAAAGGCAAAGATAGGGAGGAGGTGTAAGGTGGAAATGAATAAAGCTCAGGCGTTTTTAATCGTCAATTATTATTCGCTATGGCCGGGGCGTGCAGCTCCGGACAGGTCCCCCTTTTAATTGTTTTATGATGAGAAAACGACCCCTCGGGAACTGTGCCTGTCTTAGGTTGACTCAACTCATCCCCACCTTCTAGGCCCGTCATGGGATAAGGCAGCAGCAAAGGCGGCCCTCCTGTCTTAGGCTCTGATGGGGATAGTGTCCTCTTACCCATCATTGACTGTCCAGTTCAGCACACAGGGGAGGTGGTCCTATTAAGGCAAATAAGACTCACCATTTTCAGTCATCTCAAGGCGATGATAATGGACCTGTATAGGTTTAGCCTGAAAGGCCTCGATTTGTTGTCTGACGAATGCCATGAGCTTATTAAGGATTATAGGCCCGAGAGTGAAAAAGAGTAGAAGAGTAAGTAAAGGACCAAGAAATGGCAGGAGATAGGGGAGAAGTCCATCGAGTCCAGTCCACAATGGATTAGCAGCCAGACCTTTTCTGCGCTTTTCTAGTTCTTCTTGTAAAGTCTTGATCTTATCTCTGACGATTCCGGATTTGTTGACGTAAAAACAGCACTTTTCATTTCCATGACTGGTCTGGCATTAGGTAAGCTGTCTTGCCCGAGCAAGTCACCTGGGTAATTCTGTCTGACGGAGGTTCAGATATTTGTCTCCCTCTGCAGTCAGAAGGCTGGCCGTATCGTTTTCGTATTAATTCTCTTGCTTTACGAGGGTCACTAAAACCTGCATAGACTGTCACTATGCTATATAGAGCGATTATTCTCCAAAGGAATCTCATGTTAGGCTTCATTTTCTGAAAAACAAAAAGGAAGAAACTTCTCAGGGAGATTCATCTTCCCTGGACTGACAATGGTTATGATTTATTTGTCTTATCAATCTTTCAGGCAGCCATCTGGCTGCATCATTTTTTTGTGAGAAGATGCATACTGAGCCTCTTCCCCAAATTAAAACTGGATCGGGGCCATGCCATGAATTATCAAGTGGGTCTTTCCATTTTACCATTGCAAACTGTTTTTGAGATTCAGGATGCCAGAAACGATCGGCAGCAGATTTTCCATGACTATCCAAATTTAAAAAATTAAGAATAAACAGGGCATGATTGAGTATGTTTCTAGGGGTACCCTTCATGGGGTACCAGCTCCCCCCTTTTAATTTTGATAACAGTTTTTAATGACAGATGAGCTCTTTCTACTATACCTTGTCCTTGGGGATTATAGGGAATGCTTGTGGTATGTTTAATTTGTAGGGTATTGCAGAATTGTAAAAAGGTTTTAGCTATATAACCAGGGCCATTGATAGCGCTTCATTGGTTGTCTAAAATTTGTAGGTGGAAGACTAAAGGCAAATCTTTTTTGGTCAGCAGGGTGAATTGTAAAAAAGCAGTCTTTAAGGTCAATAATGATTTTAAAATATTTTTGAGGAATCGCAACCGGTGAAGGCAATCCTGGTTGTAAGGCACCCATAAGGATCATAGTGATATTTACTGCTCTTAAATCTTGTAAGAGTCTCCATTTACCAGACTTCTTTTTAATAACAAAAATAGGTGTATTCCAAGGAGAATTACTTTCTACAATATGTCCTGCTACTAGTTGTTCCTGCATTAACTGTTGGGCAGCACTTAGTTTATCATTGAGTAAAGGCCACTGATCAACCCAAACGGGCTCATCTGACTTCCAAGTAATGGGGTCAGCGCACCTTTGGGGTGCAGGTATGTCAGTGGCCTGAGCTAAAAATTTCCAAACCCCTTTTTATCAAATTGTCCTGAAACTAGTATAGGCTGTGGGATACCGTTTTCTCCTTTTCCAAGACCTTTACCAGGGGTGTATCCTTGAGTTAACATTTGTGCAGTAACTATATCATTTGAACTACACATTATAATTTTCATTTGAGAAAGCAGATATCGCCCCCAAAGGTTAACAGGTAGGTAAGGGATGACAAATGGCTTAATGAGGCCTGAATTGTTTTCTTTATCTGTCCATGTTAGGTATTTAGAACTTTGTTTAGGATTATTGCTTTGCCCAATTCCTCTCAGGTGAGTTAAAGTCTCTGTGGTAGGCCAATGAGAAGGCCAATCTTCCTGTTTAATGATAGTTACATCAGCCCCTGTGTCTGTTAACCCAGTAAATGCCTTCCCGTCTAACCATAAGGTCAGAGAGGGTTTTTGATTTGTAATTGGTTGCACCCAATATATCTCTGATGATCCAAAACCTTTTATATTTCTATTAGAGTATTGGATATTATTATCTGTTTTAACCAAAGGTAGCAGGATTAACTGAGCTATTCTAACTCCCTGAGGGACAGTAATAATACTATCAATAGCTCTGGCCATAATTTTAATTTCTCCTTCATAATCATTATCGATAACTCCAGGGAGGACTTGTAAGCCTCTCATGGTGACACTACTTCTTCCCAAAAGTAGCCCAAAAGTGTTAGGTGGTAAAGGTCCATATATTCCGGTATTTAAGGTTTGTTTTTGTGGGGCATTTCCCCATCTGCTACCGAAGGAGACCTAATTTCCTCATGATCACTCTCGAGGGAAATGAGATACTCCTCCGTATCTTGCGGAGGCCTTGCGAGGCCGGAGCGGGAGCCAACCCTTAAAATATGCTCTGTCTGAGCGACCGCAGCCATAACTTGCGGATCGGCCTCCTTCTTATCTATTAAATCTCTAATGAGGTTCCAATAAGAGAAAGCGGTCACAGGAATTTTTTTCTGGCCCAAAAGTATTATAATAGTCCTGAAGACAATCTCCTACTCTACGCCATATTTTGATATCAATAGTTCCTTCCTGTGGGAACCAAGGGCAAGTATCTTTTACAAAATCAAAAAATTTAAACAAATCATTACCTTTAACCTTTACTCCTCGTATCTTTAAAGCCTCTTTTAATTGTCCTACATATATTTGATGCTGACTTAATTCTTGTCCCATTTCGGACGCGCCACTTACCTTCGATAATTTAATTTCTTTTGTCTTTGTTAACGGTCGACCCTTCTTTCGCGTCCTCTTCCTCACAGAGTCCCTCGTTTCCAGGTCCCTGGTCGGGTGCCACGTATCCCGGCCCGCGGGATCGTCACTGCAGGCCCTGGAAGAGGGGGTGGGAATTTGGGGGACAAGAGATACGAGAAATGAAGACAAGACAGTGCTCTGATCAAGTCTCTCCTTAATGGCGGTAATGCAGTGCCTTATATACACTTGGAGGGGAAGGGGTTGGGCCAGAGGCAGAGATGATCTCATCATGGAGGGCGTGACCAAGTAGGTATTGGTTTCTCTGATCGAACGTCATGTGGCACCTGCGCTGTCAGGTAGCAATTTTCGCGGGCGCGGGAAAAATAGGTGAAGAAGAAGCAGGAAGAGCGCCATCTTTTATGAGGTATTAATACAGGGGAAAAGGCAAAGATAGGGAGGAGGTGTAAGGTGGAAATGAATAAAGCTCAGGCGTTTTTAATCGTCAATTATTATTCGCTATGGCCGGGGCGTGCAGCTCCGGACAAAATTGAATGTTAGAGATTTCTATTTTAAAAAAATGAAAACCTCTAAGAAAACAAAATTTTAATAGGATTAGATATAAATGAATTTTCTGATTTTTATTGAGAAACATTTTCTCATGTGACTTATAGGCATTTCTTTTGGAAATAAAATTGGTCAAGTCAAAATGTGGTTTATTATTTTCATTCCATGTAATCGTCAAAGAAAATGAAAATCTCACCATTAGGTATGATTTCTCTACAGTAATTCTGTGAGAATCTATGCTAATATTTGTGTGAACCTGACATTGAATATGAACATATTTACTAATGTTCAGCATTGCACATTAATTGAAAAATAAGCCTTGGAATACAGAGTATGAAAGGACTCTTCAACTTTGTATGACCTTCTCTAAATATAGCTTCTCTCCTTTAAGCATTTGATAGGTTTTGGAATGCAGACAACTTGAGTTTACATTTTCTGACAAGTATTGTTAAGTGCATTTTTCCTCTGGTAAGTTATGATAAAATTATATGCTCTGTAAAGAAGAGAAGTGAGTAGTAGATTTGACATTTTTATATAAAACCTGAAAATTTGTGGAGAGTTAGAGAAACAAATTAAAACTATATATTGAAGTGGGTAACATATGGGGTGCTTTCTGAGTTCAGACTTTGGCAAGTAGACAGTAGCAGTTTTACCTTCTTTGAAACTCCAATTAAAATGTTTATAAGGACTGAGAAAAAATATGAATAAAAATTGCTATGGCACTGGCACCTAAGAAAAACAGATATGAGTAAGCATGCCTATATTTAAGCAGTACTGCAATTTTAACACCCATTGAAGTAGTCAGTAGTCTTTCAGGCCAAAAAAAGGCACATGAAATAAGGATCATTTTACATTAATAAATGTTATAATCCTGAGTGAAGATATAATGGTCATAAACTTTTATGCAGTGAATATCACGCTAGTAGTTTTGGGCACACTGCTATCAAGTTTTGTTAGGCCAAGTATATTAAAAAAATCAGTTAAGGCTTGCTTTAAGGGTTTCAGATAAAGATCTGAATAAAAGAAAGCAGACACGGCTTATGTATTATTGTCAAATAGTTAAAGGGTTATATAGTAGGTCTGTATTGTCTTTGTAGGCTAGGGTGCAGAACGAGATGAAGATAGAGTCTCTGAAACATTGAAAGGCCTTATTAGAAGCTTTAATTAGAGTGGATGGAAATTCAGCAGATAAATTGACATTTGAGGGACATTTACACTGAGCTATTTAGAATGGATAAGAGACAATGTGGGCTGAAAGAAGGGTCACAGGGATTCTATTACAGTGGTGCTTTAATGAATGGTAAAGGCTAATACTGGGTTATAGAAGATCTGAACAATATTTTAAAGGAATTAGTAGCAGATTGCCATGAACTACATGAGACTAGCAGGCAAAATTGTATAAGTCAATGGGATATTTAAATGTGATTTCTGTTCCTTTTTTCATCTTTTCTACAATGAACAACATAATTAGGAGTCAATTTTGTTATTGGCTCTAACCAACCTCAGTTCTGATTCACGTACAGATCTATCGTCCCCAGATCATGAAATATCATGTCTGATGGCTTTTTCCTATTACAGCTCATGTAGCGATAAGAAGTTAATCTAGCCAATGGCTTTTTCAGGTTCCAGTTCATTAAGCTACTAGAAAACCACATAACAAAAGAACATCAGCATTTCTAATAACTTGCCATTACTGTTTTCACCAATTGTTCTGAATATATTGCCTCACAAAGATCAGGTTCTTTAGAAATCATTCATGAGTTTAGTATCAGAGAGAACAGAACAGAATTTTTAAAACATATGATTATATAGTAACTCTATATTTAATTGTTTGAGGACTGCTGGACTTTCCCCAAAATAATTACATCATTTTTATTCTCACCAACAGTGTATGAAGCTTCTGATTGATGTAATCAAATTCTTAACTGTATTTGTTATTATCTAACTTTCCAATTATAGCTATTCTAGTGGGTGTGATTTGCTATCTCATTGTGGTTCTGAGTTGCGTTTTCCTGATGATTATATCACCATCTTTTCATATGCTTATTGTATATTCATATAGCTCTTTTGGGGACATGTCTATCCAGATTTTCTGCCCATTTTAAAATTTGGTTATTTCTATTTTTGTTATTTAGATGAATAATGATAGGTAATTGGTTTTGTCTCTATATGTGCTCTTACCATAATATAGAAAAATAGGTATCTCCAGAAAAATTTCCCTGTTTCCTTGAACTCAAAAATATATCACTGTACTAATCATTATGCAATCATTAGTTATCTAATTTAATGATTAGATGTGACACACTTTCAAAGACCAGAATGCAGAGTAACAAATATATTAATTATTTTAAGCCAATATTCTACCTTTAACTTCATTGTCAAATTAAAATAGGAGGACAGGAGATGCAAAACCATTTCTTTTTATCCTTTGTCTTATAATTTGACCATCTATATCTATTACTTATATCTGTCAAATAATTTCCTGTATGGAGTATTTCGGATTGCCCCTAATTCATACACATTAACTGATTTTACCTGGCTAATCTATTAAGTTCCATTTATTTTTAATATTCCAATCCCCATCTCTCTCAAAGTACATAAGAATTTAAAGGACATAAAGATCAAATCTATCTTGTGAATGAAGACACACTGACTTCATTAGAGAAGTGGCAATTTAGCTCATCATTAAAAATAATGTCCACAAAGGAATCCATGCTCAGGGTAAATCACACGAACGGAGGTGCAAAGATGGAGACAAGTAATAAATATATTCATGGGGAAAAATGATAAGATTCATCAGAATGGGTTGTGGTGGGGGGAAATCTTTAAATATAAATTGTAAGATTGCAGAAAAGCTTAGGGATAAGCCTGCAAAACTTGACCTCCAGGCAATAAGAAGACATAGAAGTTGGTGTTATGATACCTGAAGATCAAACTTAGCTCGTGTGTGTTGGCATGAATATACAGAGGCCGACAAGAAGTATCGTTTAAACATTTACCTAAAAAAGAAGCATCCTCTAAAATATGACTATGGGCATATGACAGTGTAATTAAGAAAATTAACTTAACTCAATAATTTTTCCACGAGCACCTCTTCCCCTGAAACCACAAATGCATCACCTGTCACAAGAATTTACCATTTCTTGTGAAGAAGTATACAGAATAAAAAAAAAAAATTAAGTAAAACAGTTTACATGAGGAGAAATAGAGAAAGAATAACGATTAGAGAAAGGGAAAATGTAATAAAACAAGCTCATAGAACAAGGCAAAAATAAATATGCCATGTGAATTGTCACTATGGGAGCTATTTTACCATCTACTTCATTTATTTCATTTGTTACAGAGAAATCATAACATGAGTTACAGATTTTAATAAGATATTGACTGTGACCCTTAGTTATTCCATAATATCTGAAAATTAAAGGATTAATGTGCTTTAAAATGGAGTTTAGGAAATAGGAAAATTGTTATCTTATAATTAAAATATTTTAAAAATGTTAACTTGAGAAGTCATCTAACTAGGCATGTTTTGATATTAATTTCCCTTTTCAAGAAACATCCCTACGAAGATAATCCAAAATACAACTGGAGAAAGATTAGGTATATTAGACCTGGACAGAGAAGGATCCTTATGGGAAATACCAGGGTTTTTGGTTTATTTATTTATGTTGCTTTGCTTTGGATTTTAGAGTTACTGAAATTGAACACTTAGATATTCAGGACAAACAGCTAACTCCTTTTTAATTAAGTCTATGGATGACCTATAGTATAGACACACAGGAACCTAAATAATTAACTGATCTAGACAAAGCCATTGGTTTTAAAAACATATTACTTGGTACTTGTATCAGTCTGTTCAGTATGCAATACCGAAATACTAAAGACTGGGCAACTGATAAACAACATAAATTTTCACAGTTCTGGAGACTGAGAAGTACAAAATCAAGGATCCAGCAGATTCAGTGAAGGCCCACTTCCTGGTTTGTGTCATGCCCTCACATGGTGGAAGTGGCTAGCTAGCTCTCTGCAGTGTCTTATAAGGACACTAATTGCAACCAGGAGGGTTCTGCACTCACCACCTAATCAACTTCCAAAGGTCCCGCTTCCTAATATCATCACCTTGAGGGTTGGGATTCAACAAATGAAATTTTTGGGAAACCAGCATTCAGACCACAGAATACTTACTCATGAAAAAGCAAATATTCACTTACTATGACAGCAAAAACATGTTTAAAATATTAAGAAACAAAAGACATTTTAAAAAGAATAAAGTTCATGCTTAAAACCACCACACTAATCTAACAATTATTTTTATTTATTTTAATGCCTTTTCCAACATCAATCTTATGTACATTCATTTTATTTCATTGTATTTATGTCTGTGTATGTTCATGTGGATATATTCTAGTAAAGATTGTTTTGAAATAATGATTATATACAGATTTTTATTTTAATTTTCTGTTCGTATATTTAACATTTTTAGAGGCTTCATAAGATCACCTTAAATAGAAGCATTTACTGTAAAATTTCCTTGTTGGTAACAGTGTTAAGTGTTTTTACTGTGAATAACTCTTTAAGAACATCTTTAAACACAAATAATGTTTTTTTAATAGCTAAAATTTATTGACCTGTAAGCATATTTTAGATTCTGTGCTAAGTTCCTTTCAATTGTTTACAGGTTTGTTTCTCAGAATAGATATATTAAACAGATTCTTTTATATAACATCTTACAGATAAGAAGGATGAGGTCCAGCCAGGCACTGTGGCTCACGCCTGTAATCCCAACACTTTGGGAGGCCGAGGCAGGTGGATCACTTGAGGTCAGGAGTTCAAGGCTAGCCTGGCCAAAACGGCGAAACTCCATCTCTGCTAAAAATCCAAAAATTAGTCTGGTGCGGCGGCATGTGCCTGTAATACCAGCTACCTGGGAGGTTGAAACATTCCAGCCTGGGCAACAGAGTGAGATTTCATCCAAAAAAAAAAAAAAAAAAAATGTGTTCCAGAGGCATTAAGTAACTTGCTCACAGTGACACGACAATCCAGAAGGAGCTAGAGTTCAAATTGAGTGTGGCTTCTGATTTTGTATATCTATACTGGGTCTTAATTTTGTATACAAAAAAGTAAAAATTATCATGATATGTAAAACAAATACAGATTATCTTCCAAAAAAAATGGCACAATTGTAAAGCTCCTAACAATATTTGAATACACTGTATCTTGTGAGGAGATGACACTAGCGTACCTGAATAAGAGGTCAAAGAAAGAATTCAAGTAACTACAGATAAGAAAATGATATACTTTGACTTAATGTATACATACAAAGGAATAACAGTTCCTATATGCCTTTGAGATTGTTGGTTATGTGAAGCTATCCCTTTATGGAACCACAGGTGATTGACTAACAGACAATGTGACTCCTGAAAAGAACATTCTCAGTTGACTCTAAATTTGATGCACTACTGAATTTTAAATATTAAAATGCCATACTGTTATTAGGAGTTATAGCTGGAATTGTCTTTATATCAGACTGTATATCAGACTTCTCTATTAGTCAGACATCTTTGTTAAAAGTGGCAGGAACGGCCGGGCGCGGTGGCTCAAGCCTGTAATCACGGCACTTCGGGAGGCCGAGGCGGGCGGATCACCAGGTGAGGAGATCGAGACCATCCTGGCTAACATGGTGAAACCCCGTCTCTACTAAAAATACAAAAAACTAGCCGGGCGTGGTGGCGGGCGCCTGTAGTCCCAGCTACTCGGAGGCTGAGGCAGGAGAATGGCCTGAACCTGGGAGGCGGAGCTTGCAGTGAGCCGAGATCGCGCCACTGCACTCCAGCCTGGGTGACACAGCGCGAGACTCCGTCTCAAAAAAAAAAAAAAAAAAAAAAAAGTGGCAGGAACAACCGAAACTGAACTTCTTTTTAAAGTGATACTTAATTGCTTCTTCTATTGGAAGCAGCAGTTCAAACAATATATTCGGGACTAATTTTAATTCTTATCTCTCTTCCCACTTTTTTTTTGTAATGTTTCGTTCTGTCCAGGCAACAAATGTCTCTGCTTACATTTTCTCGATTCGTTCCTGGAACTCTAACTATAGCAGAGATTGACCTTGAGTCACAGACCCAGTATAAAATGATCTGCAATGTAGAAGAGGAAAAAATTATTTTTGCCTCTGCCCATTCTAGGTTAACTGCCTGGGGCCCTGATAAAAAATAAATTAACAAAAGAAAGCAAACAACTTTATGAATATGTGCATCTTACATATATACAGGATTACTCGGTGATAAAAATGTCAAATAAGTATTTAAAACTTAGGCTTATAAAGCATTTTAAGAATTTTTTTTTTTTTTTTTTTTTTTTTTTTTTTAGAGAATTAACAAGATTCTCTAAAGGAAAAAGATTTTTAGCTTCAAGGGATGGCATATTGTTAGAAGGCATTAATGTCTGGAGATACTAATGGTAGATAAGGGCTAGTAATGTTTGTTCGGGTAGATTTCCTTAGTACCATCTCATTTCTGGTGAAAAGGTTGTTTTCTCCTTCCTGGCATGAGAAGTTGGAGGGCAGAAGGGGAAGATAACTTCAGGAGAGGAATTTATGTTTTGTTTCCAGGTAAACAGAAAGATGGCAGAAATGTTGTCATGTGTCTGCTTTTTATCAAGAGCATTCAGCTCAAAATAATCTTTATGCCAGAGTGGCATATTTTGGGGTGGCACTGAACTTCTGTGAACTAACTCTGGACTAAATACATTGACTGACAGTGGTGGAGGTTTTTTCCCAAAGTAAATTGCTGTACAGGAGACTAGATGTTGGACAGGCAAAATTCAGTGAATGTACACTTTCCTGTCCTCCATTTATTCTATCCCTCCTAGAAAATTCCTCACACTGTTTGTTAAACAACAGTACTAAACATTTTATTCTCTTTTACAATGTTTTCAGTGATTGTTCATTCAGCATCTCATTTATCATGCTTTTAGATGGGAAATTAGCATCCTTTAGATCTGTATCTTGAGCACACATTTCAGCATCATTTTCATCAGTTCTTTGCTCTGTATTCCACAATCAAGACAACAAGAGTCACTTGACTGCTATTAGGCACCTTTACATGAACTGTTCCACCAATTATACCTTACTCACCTTCTCACCCTCTAAAGTGGGATAACCTTATCACACATCTCTGTGCTAGGGTGGAAGGACAGGTAAGCATTTCATGAAATCACAAATTCTTAGAGCTCTGCCCTTCTTTTATGTCATCAATGAATACATTACTTTAATTTGAGAAGTCAGATTTTTAAAGATTCAGAGTAAAATACCTTCTGTGTATTTCAATCACTCTAGATTAATGGTTTCATCACCTTAGCCTTTAAGAATTCATTGTCTGAATCAGCTTTTAGACCTAATCTGATTTCAGCCTTTATATTTTACACAATTATATTTTTATTACAATCATGAATTTAGATGTGCTTATTTCAATCATTGCGATCTGAATTCTAAAAGCAGTTCTAACTCCAACCTCCACATTCTTTATGCTATAAAACATACCAAACATCCTGTCTTAGATTGATCGATCTATCTATCTATCTATCTATCTGCCTATATATCTATATCTATCTATCTGCCTATCTATCTATCTATCTATTTGGTGAAATGAAAATCAGGGTAGTGAGGTTATTCACACAAATTCACAAAACAGGAGAGCATCCACATTAGGAATATGGATTATATCTCTAAATTCTTAGGCAAATATTCCTTTCATACAGTATGCTACTTTTTATACTAAGATTTGATTAAAGAATTCTGTTCTTTAGAAGGTAGCCAGATCAAATATCACTTTTTATTCTCAATTTTTCTTCATTTGTCTTTGAAATATCAGTGGTTATAAATCAGACAGAATGTGAAATGTATGGCATAATCTAAAACAAAATGAGTTTGAAAATTCATAAGCACTCACCCCTTAAAACAATCACCTTCTTATTCTGTTTTTCTCTTTTCTGTTTATCAGATACTAACTGATAAAGTTACTAAAGTTACACTAACATGAAGAGTTACTATACCACACACACACGCACACACACACACACATTGATCATAAAAGGCAAGCTTGCTAGTATAATTTTAAATAAATTTTCTAATGTTCCCTAGTTCTCCTTTCAAGTATTTTTCTTGCTTTACTTACTTACTTAACCAACTGTGAGGCTGTGTAACATTTTATTCATAACAGTGATGATAATTATTCCTGGCAAGCATGACAAAAATAATAAATATGATTCTAGAGGAAAAATAAAACATGAGAACTATTTTTGGTAAGGAAAAAATAATATGTAAACCTGATTATTATATTGATTAGCTCTCATTATTTTAACAATCTGTGATCATCTTTGCAGGCAATGTCGTTTAAATGCAGCTGAATACACTTCAATACAATATCTATCTTTGCCAAATTGCACTTTTATTTAGCTCCACATATAGTTAGAGAATAAAATGTTTTTACATAAGAAAGCCATAAAGTTAAAAATCATCACTATTTTTAAAATAAAATTAAATATTCTATAAGATAATTAAATTTTACTTCTAAATATATTAAGAAGGGAAATCTATTTTAATATGCAGACACATTATACAATGATTTAGGAAACTGATTTTCTGAAATTATTCCAATATCTTTTCAGGTTCAATCTTTCTACTTGTTCAGCATGCAGAATAATTAATAATGTGCTTCTGGTTGTATTCCTAAGTCATTCTTTCTTATTGTATTTAGTGCTTTTGTATATAGATATATAGATATTACACACATATATATGCACGCATACATATATACACATGTATGCACACTATCATATATATATACACACATACACACACACACATAAACACACATCTATATATATGCATTGGTAATCTGTGTTTTTTAATAGATACTAAGTAACAAACTAGTTGGAAATTTTATGGATGGAAAAACATATCTGAACCTTTATCCAAAGAGGAAATTAGATGTATATTTGAGGAAGTATCTTTATTTATGTTTCCAATTAATTTTAGTTTGAAATGAGGTAATCTTTAAAGCCATTAATTTTGTTTAGATGTGTTTGTGCAACGAAGATGTCAAGCACTCCTTTATAAGAAAAAATCAGTAAAAAAGGAAAGAAAAGAAAACCTATCTAGCCTTATCTTTCTTTTCATTATTTTTGTTTCTCATTAGTAGTATTTGAAAATAGCAGATGCCTGGGTGCAGTGGCTCATGCCTGTAGTCCTAAGACTTTCGGAGGCCACGATGGGAGGATTATTTGATCCCAGTAGTTCAAGAAAAGCCTGGAAAAAACAGTAAGACCACGTCTTTACAAAAAAAAAATAGATAAATTAGCCAGGCATGCTGGCACACACCTGTGGAGTCAACTACTTGAAAGGTTGAGACAGCAGGATCTCATGGGCCCAAAAGGTCAAGGCTGCAGTGAGCAATGATTGCCTGCCACTGTGTTCCAGCCTGAGGGACAGAGTGAGATCATATCTAAAATAAAGAAAGAGAGAAGGAAGGAAGGAAGGAAGGAAGGAAGGAAGGAAGGAAGGAAGGAAGGAAGGAANAGGAAGGAAGGAAGGAAGGAAGGAAGGAAGGAAGGAAGGAAGGAAGGAAGGAAGGAAGGGTGGGAAGGAGGGAGGGAGGGAAGCAGGGAAGGAGGGAAGGAGGGAGGGAGGAAGGGAAGCAGGGAAGGAGGGAAGGAGGGAGGGAGGGAAAGAAGGAAGGAAGAAGGGAGAGAAAGAAAGAGGAAGGAAGGAAGGAAAGAAGGAAGGAAGAAGGGAAGGGAAGGGAAGGGAAGAGAAGGGAAAAAATATGAAAGTAGAATAATGGTATTGTATTGAAGCAGGATTTTTCTCAATCACTTTTGCCAGCTGGAGGCACTCAGCCAGCAACGCCCTTGCCTTGCCTTGGCCCCCAGCTTTGGTGCTGGTTCTTCCTCCTGCCATTTCTGTCATGTAGGGCAGCTGTCCTCCACTGGCAGAGGGCACAAGGGCATGATGTTACGGCCTTCTCTGTACACGCATTTGGTGGATCCTGAGCTCTTGTCCTGCAACAAAGAAGAATGAAAATATGCTGACAACTGAAGAATGAAGAGGGCAGAGAATAATTTTATTGAACTACAAAACAGCTCTCAGTAAAGAGGGGACATGGGCATGGTGACCCACCACCACAGACGAGTGGTTTTTCCTTCAGTGTGGTTGAGTCTAGGGTTTTCATGGGCTCAGAATAGAGACATGCTGATTGGTTTATGAGTATGCAAAGAAAGGCTAAAGAAAAGGCACCACTCAAAGGTGGGCATGGCAGTATAGAAAACCAATTAGGAAAGGGTAGGTATATGTAAAATAGGTGAAGGGTGGAGATCAATCAGAGGGCTTCTTGCCAAACAGGAAGACAGATTCTCAATCTGGTCTGTGGATTTGACTTGTAACTTGGCTTTCAGGCTTTAAACTATCTTTGGCTTAGAGGTGGAGTTTCAATGGGGACCTGCCTCTATCTGACTAGGCATTTGTCTGCCTCTTGATGCTGTCAGTATTATAATAGAGTTTGAGAGCATCTCTTTAATATACTTAGGGACCCGCCTCTATCTGACTAGGCATTTGTCTGCCTCTTGATGCTGTCAGTATTATAATAGAGTTTGAGAGCATCTCTTTAATATACTTACCAAACTGTGTAAGTCAGGTTGATTTATATTGATAGTAATGCCAAAACAGGAAATCACAGACTCACGTAAGTGATTATTAAGTTAAAATATAAACTGGAACAATCACAAATTTATGCTAATACAATGATAATTATAGCTTTAGGATGTGTTATGTTTACTTATGTATAATTGAAAATGGTGGTAGTGGATATTGACCTTTAAGGTCTCTTCTTAAACTGACACACCTAACACAAGGTACACATGTAACTTCTTAATGTACTTTCTGTATTAATAAGCTTTCACCCTGCTGATAAAGACATACTCGAGACTGGGCAATTTACAAAAGAAAGAGGTTTATTGGAGTTACAGTTCCACGTACCTGGAGAGGTCTCACAATCATGGTTGAGGTGAATGGCATGTCTCACATGGCAGCAGACAAGAGAACAGCTTGTGCAGGGAATCTCCCCTTTTTAAAAACAGACCTCGTGAGACTCATTCACTAATGAGAACAGTGCAGGAGAGACCCGCCCCATAATTCAATCACATCCCACTGGATTCCTCCCAAAACATGTGGGAATTTGGGGAGTTACATGTCAAGATGATATTTGGGTGGGGACACAGCCAAACCATATAATTCTGCCCCTGGCTCCTACCAATTCTCTTGTCCTTACATTTCCAGACCAATCATACTTTCTCAGCAGTCCCCCAAAGTCTTAACTAATTTCAGCCTTACCTCAAAAGTGCACAGTACAATGTCTCATCTGAGACAAGAAAGTCCCTTCCACCTCTGACCCTGTAAAATCATAAGCAAGCTAGTTACTTCTTAGATACAATGGGGTACAGGCATTGGGTAAATACAGCCATTTCAAATGGGAGAAATTGACCAAAACAAAAGGGCTACAGGTCCCATGCAAGTCCGAAATCCAGCAGGGCAGTCAAATCTTAAAGCTCCCAAATGATCTCCTTTGACACCATGTCTTGAATCTGGGTCACGCTAATGCAAGAGGTGGATTCTGATGGTCTTGGGCAGCTTTGCCCCTGTGGCTTTGTGGGGTACAGCCTTCCTCCCAGCTGCTTTCATGGAATGGTTTTCAGTGTCTGTAGCTTTTCCAGGTGCCCAATGCAAGCTGTTGGTGGATCTAACATTCTGGGGTCTGGAGGACAGTGTCACCCTTCTCACAGC
Organism: Theropithecus gelada; assembly: GCF_003255815.1. Taxonomy (NCBI): domain Eukaryota; kingdom Metazoa; phylum Chordata; class Mammalia; order Primates; family Cercopithecidae; genus Theropithecus; species Theropithecus gelada. The sequence continues at coordinate 94,397,060 of NC_037672.1, read as the reverse complement.
TCCACTAAGTGGCGCCTCAGTAGGGACTCTGTGTGGGGGCTCCAGCCTCGCATTTCCACTTTTGCACTGCCCTAGCGGAGGTTCTCCATGATAGCCCCACTCCTGAAGTAAACTTTTGCCTGTACATCCAGTCATTTCCATACATCTTCTGAAATCTAGGGAGAGGTTCCCAAACCTCAATTCTTGAATTCTGTGCATCTGCAGGCTCAACACCATATGGAAGCTGCCAAAGGCTTGGGGCTTCTGCCCTCTGAAGCAACAGCCCAAGCTGTACCTTGGTCCCTTTTAGTCACAGCTGGAGTAGCTAGGATGTCAAGCATGTGGACACTGGACATGGCCCACAAAACCATTTTCTCCTAGGTCTCAGGGCTTGTGATGGGAGGACCTGCTGTGAAAACCTCTGACATGCCCTGGAGTCATTTTCTCCATTGTCTTGGGGATTGACATTTGGCTCCTCATTACTTATGCAAATTTCTGCAAGAGCTTCAATTTCTCCTCAAAAAATGAGATTTTATTCTTTATCATATTGTCAGGATGAAAATTTTCCAAACTTTTATGCTCTGCTTCCCTTAAAAAAACTGAATGCCTTTAACAGTATCCAAAGTCCCTTCCACTTATGACCTGTAAAATCCAAGTTTTTGAATCCAAGTCACCTCTTGAATGCTTTGCTGCTTACAAATTTCTTCCACCACATACCCTAAATCATCTCTCTCAAGTTCAAAGTTCCACAAATCTCTAGGGCAGGGTCAAAATGCCACCAGTTTCTTTGCTAAAGCATAACAAGAGTAATCTTTGCTCCAATTCCCAAAAACTTCCTCATCTCCATCTGAGATCACCTCAGCCTAGATCTTATTGTTCATATCACTATCAATATTTTTGTCAAAGCCATTCAGCAAGTCTCTAGGAAGTTCCAAACTTTCCCACATTTTCCTGTCTCCTTCTGAGCCCTCCAAATTGTTCCAGCCTCTACCTGTTACCCAGTTCCAAAGTCACTTCCACATTTTCAAGTATCTTTTCAGCAGTGCCCCACTCTATTGGCACCAATTTACTGTATTAGTCTCTTTTCATGCTGCTGACAAAGACATACCCAAGACTGGGCAATTTAAAAAGGAAAGAATTTTATTGGGCTGAGAGTTCCAGGTCACTAGGAGGCCTCATGATCATGGCAGAAGGTGACAATCATGTCTCACATGGCAGCAGACAAGAGAAGAGCTTATGCAGGGAAACTCTCCTTTTAAAAACCATCAGATCTCATGAGACTCATTCACTATCACAAGAACAGTGCAGGAGAGACCCGCCCCCATAATTCAATCACCTCCCATCAGGTTCCTCCCATGACATGTGGGAATTGTGAGAGTTACAATTCAAGGTGAGATTTGGGTGGGGACACAGCCAAACCATATCACTTCCACTATTTAGTGCTGATTTCATAAGAGATTTAGAGATGTTGTGTCACTCATTGATCATGATTGTCATGAAAGAAGTAACCATATCCTTACTCATATTATAGCTTGCTGTGCTCCTAAGCACAAAATTGAAGCTCACAATGACTTTAGTATTCCAAATTTGCTGTGAGAAATGACAAAGCTCTCTGTATTTATTTCTTCTGGGAAAATGATTACAGAAAATTTAGACGAGACCATATTAGAACAAAAAAGTAATTGTTCTGAAATTATCTGGGACAAAAACATTGCTCTGGAACTACCTGACAAAAATGTGTTCTTAAATATTTTATTTAGTTATATATCTTGATAACCCAACAATTATAAAGTAAGAGATAGTCATTGATCATAATCTTTTGCTCTTAAAAAAGAAAGGATCCTCTTGTACCTCAACTGGGTGTAAATATTCACAAGAGCAGATATTCAGCAGGTATACTCAAGTATGATATTACCTAATGTTAAAATGTTCAAACATTTTTTTATATGTTGTTATCAAGTAGCCACTAAGTCAAGACTCTCAAGGATGGCTCTTGACCATATGACTTTTTTATCCTTCTCTTGGGATTGAAGATCTAAAGTTATGTCTATGGCTATATCACCTTGAACATGTCCAATCACACCTGAAAAACCTAAAGTTAAAAAAGTAATGCCTGGCCTGGGAGGGGCCTCCAACACCTTATTTTGTGTTACCTCTCCGTCTGTTTGTCTTGGTTAGTGCTCATGCTTACAGATATTTAAATACCACCCTACATATCCCTTCGTTAAAATAAAATACCTGAAAATATTGTACTAGATTGTTTTGGATCAAATTTATTATTTGAAATACCTATAAAAAGTGACAAAATGAAATAATATTACCTTTAACGTCATAAAGAACTCCCAAGGAAGCAATGATTTATAGACCCCGAATGCAGAAGTAAAGATCAAAGTAGTAAATCTTGAATTATATCTTGCTTTCCCCTTGCAGATAATTGTGGATGTCAAAAGGAGTACTTGAGAGGCTGAGAGGCTAAGGAGAAAATGACAGTTAGGTGGTTGAGAAGGTAAACAGAGCTCTGGAACAGTTGTAGAAATGAGGAACAACAGTTTAATTTGAGAGACCATAAGGAAGAAAATCCCAGGTGAACACACAAAATTTCAGTTTGGTAGTCAGAATTTCTATATCCTAGAAATAAGTGTAATTCAGAAAAAAAAACAGTTATCTGAGAGGGTGAAAGAGCTTTAGGTCATTTTAAGCTCTGGTTGTAGTTATATGTTCTCCCTCAAATAAAAGTCCTTGCCAAAAGCAATAGAAAACTCCTCCTTGGGAGAAAATAATATCAAAATAATATACAGAGCATTAAATTCTCACTACAATTTCTCATCTACAATTATGTCACTCAAGCAAAAATAACTTGGTATTTTTAAGTAAATATATAAATAAATATATATATATAAATATATATGTATTTTATATAATTAGAACAAGCTATATCATAAGATAAAAAACAGTTGACCCTTGAACAATATGGTTTGAAATGTCTGTCTACTTCTACAGGGAATTTTTTTTTATCAATAAATTTATACCAAGTGTGCCTGCCTTTCCTGCCTCGCCTTTCAACTTCCCCACCTCTTCCACCTATGAAAGTATTAACGTGACCAACTCCTGAGTCAACAAGACCAACTTCTCTTCTTTCTCCTCCTCCTCAGCCTACTCAGTGTGAAGAAAATGAAGACCTTTATGATGATCCATTTCTACTTAATGTATAGAAACTATATTTTATCTTCCCTACAATTTTCTTAACGTTTTAATAACGTGAATAGCATTATCTTGCTCTAATCTAAAAAATGTGGTATATAGGCCAGGCGGGGTGACTCATGCCTATAATCCCAGAACTTTGGGAGGCTGAGGCAGGTGGATCACCTGAGGTCAGGAGTTCGAGACCAGCCTGGCCAACATGGTGAAACCCTCTCTCTACTAAAAATAAAAAAAAAATAGCCAGGCATGGTGGTAAGTGTCTGTAATCCGAGCTATTTAGGCAGCTGAGGCAGGAGAATCAAGAGGTTGCAGTGAGCTAAGATCCTGCCACTACACTCCAGCCTGGGCGATAAGAGAGTAACTTTGTCTCAAAAAAAAAAAAAAAAAAAAAAAGGTGATATATAATACATACAAATACATAACATGCAAAATATATGTTAATCGCTTTATGTTATTAGTCAAACTTCTGGCAGTAGGCAGTAGGCAATTAGTAGTTAAGTTTTACAGAGTGAAAAGTTATACTCAGAGTTTTGACTTTGCAGGAGGTCAAAGTTCCTTACCCTTGTGTTGCTCAAGAGTCAATTGTATGTGTTTGTGTGTGAGTGTCTCTCTCTCTCTATATATATATATAGCAAAAATATATATAGCACATGTAAATATGTGAAATAAAAACTTTTGCAACTGTACTAAAAGTCTAGACATAATAAGGCACTTTTATTTAAAAACACCTCAAAATGTATACAGGAATATTTTAAAGAACAAGAATTAAAAAATAGACACATCTACAGGCATATTGTAAAATTAAGATATTCTTCAAGTAATAGATTTGTAAAAGCTAGATTCTTCAAGTAATAGAGTTTTTAAAACTATTTTTAAAGTATTAAAGGTAATTAGAAAACATGGTTAACTAAACTGTTCTAATTGCCATATGTGAAACTTAGAACCAAACACTGTAGAATACATCTGCTTTTTAAAAAGTACACAAATAAATTTAGTAAAATGACTAAAAATCTGGGATGTATCAAGCTGCAACAAACGTCTAAGAATTTGAAGTCATACAGTGTGTTCTCTGACTTTAAAGTAACTATGCGAGAAACAGTACAAAAATATATTAACGGAAAATTGTCAAATATTTTGGAAATTATTTAATAGATGCCTAATTAACATATAGGTTTAAAAAATAATAAAATGAAAAGTAGAAAACATGATCAAACCAAAAAATAAAAATATAGCATATATATATACACACACACTAATATATGTAGTGGTGTTTACAACTATAGATTTAAATGTATATATTATAAAATGAGTTGAGGTTCTATATAAATTTTAGAATATTTTTATATTTCTATGAAGAATGCCATTAACATTTTGATACGGATTGCATTGAATCTGTATATTGCTTTGGTAGTATGAACATTTTAACAATATTGATTCTTTCAATCCATGAACATGAAATACCTTTTTGTTTGTGTCCACTTCAACTTCTTGAATCAATATTTTATAGTTCTTATTGTAGAGACCTTTACTTCTTTGGTTAAGTTTGTTCCTATATATTTTATTTTATTTGTAGCGCTTGTTAATGAGTCACTTTCTTGATTACTTTTTTAGATTATTCGCTGTTGGCATATAGAGATGCTACTTTTATTTTTATTTGTTTTGTTTTGTTGTGGGTTTTTTTTGTTTTTTTTTTTTTTGTTTCTTTTTTTGAGACAGAATCTCTGTCATCCATGCTAGAGTGCCGTGGCTCAGTCTTGACTCACTGCAAACACCACTTCTTGGGTTCAAGCAATTCTCCTGCCTCAGCCTCCCAAGTAGCTGGGACTACAGGCACATGCCACCACACCTGGCTAATGTTTCTGGTGTTTTTAGTAGAGACAGGGTTTCACCATGTTAGCCACGATGGTCTCGATCTCCTGATCTTGTGATCTGCCTACCTCAGCCTCCCAAAATACTGGGATTACAGGCATGAGCCACTGGGCCCGGCTAATGCTACTGATTTTTAATGTTTATTTTGTGTCCTGTAACTTTATTGAATTTATTTATCAATTCCAATAATTTATTGGTGGAATCTTTACGTTTCTCCAAATATAAGATCATATCCGTGCAAACAAGGATAATTTCACTTTTTCTTTTCCAATTTGGATTCCTTTTATTTATTTTTCTTGTTTGATTCCTCCTGCTTAATGAATAATCTCAACATCTATATCAAAATGTTAAAAAAAAGTCAGGAAATTAAACTCAAAGAAAGTAGAAAAATGTCATGACAGAAGGTTTGGGGTAGAAAATAATTAAATTTATGTTTAAAAAGGGAATAAAGAAACTAAAAACCCCTAGCAAGAATAATAAGGGAAAAAAGAATTCTAAAAATACCAAAATTAGTAAGGAAAACATTGACATTACTGCAGATAATAAGGTAAAAATACATAAATTTTAAAATTTGGGTCAAATAACTTTCTAAAACCTGAAACTTAGCAAATCAAGATAGAGATTCTTAATAATGCTGTGTGGATAGTTGGCAATATGATCTAGTTTTCCCAGGATAGTTTTCTAGTTTACTCCTTTTGTTCTGGTGTTCTACATTTTTAATTTGTTACAGATATTTAAATTATTTTAATAAAAGTATTATCATTAATATTTCATTTCAAATATGTCAAGATGAGTTTAGAAAATGTTCATACTCTGTGAATTGTGTGTAATAGACAGGCTTCTCACCTAACATATGGTTAAATAGTAAGGATGATCAGAAATAATTGTTTCTATTTTTCTGACAATTTCTACACACAGTGCAACTACATTCTTCTTTTGCAGAAAGCATGCTAATGAAACAAGAACCTTTGATTTAGCAAGGACATTGAAAGTGAGGGGAAACTAATATATTCTGTTCTTAAGTAGTGGAAGTATTCAACACTGCTGCTTCTAGGTGTACAAGATATAGGCATCTTGGTCCATGCTGTAGTCTTTGGTTTGCATGAAGTCACCAAGCCCACATTGAGGATGCCAATAAGAAACTCTGGGAATAGGTAAGGTAATGACAATGCTGGCCTCAGGGATATACTGATTTCTTTTCAGATTCTAAGGCAAAGATAAATGAATCTTTTCTTCCTTTACACCAGTCAAGATCTAGACAGAATTCAGGATTAGTAGTTTATACTAGGTAATTTATAAGACTTATAATGAGGCTGGTTATAAAGTTGAAACAGGACTAGAAAATCCAATAAGGAATAGTGTATTGCCACCTCAGGGCTAACAAATGTAGGGAGCTATTACTATACCAATGTCTGAAGGTCCAGTAGGAAGGAATGATTATTAGCAGACAGAGATGGTGCCTGTAAGGAGAGAGTTTTCCACTAGGAATCATGGCCTACCATAAACAAAGCAGGCAACCCATGCCTAAGCAGCATGGACGAAGTCAAGGGAATAAACATCCTGACCTCCATCTCCTCTGACCTGTTTGACTGAACCTGAGAGCATTTCAGACACACGGGACTAAGATGAAAGAAGATTTATGTTCCAATTCTTCTGTTCTGACAGGTTGTGATTATTTTGTTGCTTGAGATGAAATATAAATATGTTTCTGATTAGTTCACTTAGTACAGTGGACATCATACTTAGCACAGGACCAGCAAAATAGATCCCATGGGTCAAATTCAGCCTGCTGGTCAAATCTGGCCCACTTCTTGTTTTTTGTATATATTGGAACACAGCTCTGCCTCTTCATGGCCATGTTTGATCTGCAACGACCAATGGCTACAAGAAGTTGTGGCAGAGATCACATAGTCTGCAAGTCTAAAATATTTACTCTCTGTCCCTGTTCATAGAAAAAATGATGAAATAATTTGTCTTTAAGGATTCCTTTCTATTTATGTTTTGAGTTTGGGTCTTTTTTTCTTTGTCTTTCATAGTATTTTACTTGGAAGTCAGGAGAAACTGCTTCAGTATGCTGTTGCAGATGTGTTGCAGACAGTTATAATCCTCTGCCTAGATTTGCTTTATTTGTGGCAATTTAACTTATCCAGATATCAGGAAGAAATAGATTAGACAATATCTAAGGTGGCTTGAATTTCTAATCGTCTGAGTAGAAAAAAACAACGTAGTTATAGATTATTAAACCCTACACTGACATTCTTCAAACTAAGATGAGAAAATCTACATCCCCTGCCACATTTTATTTGCATTCATTAATTGAAGTAGAGAAAAAAGTTATAGCACATACACACAAGCACGCATACCTAGGAAGCAAAATATTTGCAAACAACAAAATGACTTAAGGAGTTGTGTCACCCCATACTGACAATTTTGGAAATATTAACTATTTGGAAGATAAATATTTGGACGATATTTGGAAGATAAATATTTGGAAGATATCTGGTAGATAATAAAGGAAGAAAATATGTGTTTTCTTCCTTAATACTTTATTTTCTCTACACAGATATGACAATACACTATTCTCCTATGTAATTTGCATTAAATTATTATGTAACTGGTGTCTACTATGTGCAATTAAGACATTCATCTCAGTGTTTGGGTGTGCTAAGTAATGAAGCCAACTATGCTGTGGTTTTGAATAACACAATGAAAGAATAAACTCAATTTATTGCTTCCTGATGGAGACTGTGAAGACCTCAGGTGATACAGGAATGAAAATGTTAGGAATTGAGGGTGCCAAGACACACCTATCCTTCAAAACGAAACTGTCAGCATTATTAGGCCAATTAACTCCAGAAAGCCACCAAAACAAAAAAGTTTCAACGCATGGGGAAGTGTGTTACCAGCTGCCTCCTGCCAGATTCAGAATCACAGAATCACGGTAGTATGGAGGCACTAGCTTACTGTTTTACACACAGTAATAGACAAAATGTAGGAAGAAAGAGAGGGAGCCCAACTCCAAAGTGAAACATACTTGGTGATTTTCAACAAAGTGACAAGCAGTTCAGAGGCATACATTTAAAAATAATCAGATATTAAGAAGCAGACAAATATTTGTTCTATTCTTCTTGAGGAAATGTAGATTAAAGAAAACATAAAAATTAAATTCCCACTCACTAGTAAAATGTGAGACAAGGTTATTCACATCTGAACAAACTACACTTCCTATCCTTGGGTTGATTTTTAAGAGGAGGATAAAGAGAAAAGCCAGGGGATTCCCTCCTAGAATTTTATGTGTGATGAAAGAATGATAATTCTACTCTATATAAATAAAATAGAAAAATAGGGAAAGAAAAAAATAGATAAGAATCCTAGAATAGTACACTAAGATTTGTTTAAATCTGTAGTCTTTCTCTCTCAGAAAAACAAAACATTCCATTAACTGACTCTTTTACATTCAAATATCTGACTTAGAGTAATACAGTATCATAAAATATCTAAATGGGTAATCAGAAAAAAATTTCATATTACATATTTTTAAAGTATATATTTTATACTTTTAGTATATGAATATAAAGAAAACTAGAGAGAAATCTAAGGAATAAAAATACTAATAAAACAATCAATCAAAATAAAGAAAAAATAAATCTTGTCAAATAATAAAGTTTAGGTGATTGCTTAAGTATAAGCAGACTGTAAGTCAATCTTCTGGGATATGTTCACTGCAGAAATTTAAAAAGAAATTCTTAAGTCACTAATACATGCGTGAAATTGTGAGTGAAGCTCATCAAAAATACATTCAGAGCCTATAAAAAAGATGAAGAAAAAAACAGCAGTGAGATTTTTTTATTGCAAGACTGGGTTATAGAGGTTACTATTAAGTGTCATTTTTATGAAAAATAATCTCAGCAAAAAAGTGTAAAGAATACAGAATTAAAATATAAATAGCAGTATTTTTATTTATTTATAAAACATATAAACATATTTATGCTATTGTATCTACAAACATGAACATATTGCTAAATTAAAAATATACTTTTTAATCCAAGTTAAACTAAAATTCATACTAGTTATATTTCTAAAGGAAATTTAATAATATAGGAAAAATAAATTCCTGAAGCAGTACATACTTAAATATATAGTATTTTTAATATTTAGAAGCTTGAATAGGCTAATATTGTAATGAAAAAGCAGCTATATTTGCATGATTGCTATATATTTACCTTCACATCACAAATGAAAGTTCATCATAGTAAGAGACATTACAAATATATCCATTGAGTCAGTGTTTACATTTCTTTTTCAGGTAGCAAGTCCTCTTATCTTAAACCATTATTTACCAAGAGAGTGTTAAAAACATAGTGACCTTTCACATGCTAAATCAGTTGCTGTACAAAAATGAGAAATAAATAATATAGAAAAGTAATGTTTAGTTATTTCATCTTCAAAATAAAAGCACTCTATAAGTATATGCGTGTGTAATTCAGTGATATTTGTCATAACAAAATATGTAAATCAAATGTCTTATCAATATGTGTTTGGTTATATTAGTCAGTAAATATTCACAGAAGATACTTCCGTATTGTTACTTTTAAAAATAAGGTATTTTCTGGATATACTAATGTGGAAAAACATCCAAAATACATTATTAGATGAGCACAGTAAGTTATAAAACTGTATCTAGAGTATCATCCTACATAAATAAAAAAAGTTTCAGAAGAATAGGTAGAGCAATCAACATATAATAATGATGATGATGATGATGAAGACATAAGGCATAATTTCTCACTCAATCTACATGTTACCTGTGAGTCAGCTCCTCCAAGTCGTGGCTTTGCCTCCACATTTCTTCTCCCTACAGGACCAGGCTGAAGCAGAAACCTATCTCTGGATGCGCTTTTTTAGAGGGAGAGGGAAAGATACAGGGTCTCTAGCCAATCCATTCAAATGAATTTAAAGCAGTGTTTGGGAATGACATTTATCATGGTCATATATATTTTCTTAGCCAAAGAAAATCCTGTGGCCAAGCCAAATTCTAAGTCGAGGAAACAAAACATTGTGAGTAATGTCTGAAGGGCGAGGATGTAAACTTATCTCACTTTGACAGAGAGGTGAACTGTGAACAATAACACAAAATGTATTATACTACTTAGGAAATGGTTGAAGGGAGAAAGTATAAAATTTATATTATGGAAAAAACCTTTCTACATAAAATTGCCCATTAATAACAATATGCCATGAAATTTAGATTGCATAATTTCAAGTTATATGAATTTTTTTAGATATAAATAAGTTATTTCTAAATTCTCTGCCTTCCTTCCTCCTTCCTTCTTTCCTTTTGTTCTTCCTCACTTTTCCTTTCTTCCATTCTTCTTTTTTTTTTCCATAATGCAAGGCTATGTAACTTGCATTATTTTATTTAAATACATTAGACTTTGTGCTTACTTGAGACTTAGCATCTTTGAATACTTAGTAACTACAAGCACTATACATGTGTGTAGATTCTTCACAAACCTAAGCTAAAATAGGTAAAAGCCACACTCCTGAGTTCAAACTTTGGCTCCCCATGCTCCCTGATGGACTTTATGCTAATTAGGGTCCTTGTGCCTGTGTTCTCTATAAAATAGAGAGGATTATATAATACCCATCTCAAAGAGTTGTTGCAGGGGTTAAATTAGTTAATATAAGTTATTTTTATGATGGTGCCCAGCATATAGTAGGCAGTTATTGTATAAGCTCCTATTACTGTGATATTCTTTTTATAGGTGATGATACCTTTATTCAGAGAAGTCATGTTACCTTCCAGTGGAAGACTGGAGTTTGAATCAAGATCTAACTCCACAGCCATTGTCTTTTTATCCATGATATATTCTGTCACAGTAGTTTGATACATCAAATTTGCTTATTTATTTATAAAGAGTCACTTATATTAACATATCACAGTGTGTAAAGATATGCATAAAAATGTGGGGAAACTGAGCATATTATAAGTTTTCCTGAATCAAGATGGTTAGAATGACTTTAGAGTCTGATTGTGAGTTGTATAGTTGACTTAATGCACATTCAAATGTAATTGGAGCAATAAAGAGTCATCATTGATAATATATATAAATGATTCATAGGAAATAAAAATATATAGAAAATATATTTCTAAAAATGTATCAATATGTAGAATTAAAATATGAATAGCAATGTTTTTCTTTATTTATAAAACATATTTATACTTTTGTATTGGTAAACACCAAAAAGTTACTAAGTTGAAGAATTACACTTTTTAATCCAAGTTAAACTAAAATTCATATTCATTATAATTCTAAATCAAATCTAATAATATAGGAAAGATTAATTCCTAAAGCAATACATACAGGCTTAACTATATAATATTTTTAATCCTTTGAACCTTACACATGAACTTTGGATAACTTAAAATTATTGCAGTATTTGAGTCACTTACCTTTATCTCAGGTGTCCTGTCATTCCCGAAATTTGGGTAGGCATCATTCCATGAATATTCATGCTTATGGTAAGAGCTTTCCCTTACAGAGGAGTCATATATACATGTACTTTAACATATATATCAATGTACTTTAACAATTATTTATTGGACAGCTGTCATTCTCTGAACCTCTGCTATTATCTTCATTTATACTGACACCTTCATCTCTCAAAATACATTTAACTTGGTAGCAAAAATATTATGTCAATTTTACCATTTGCCTTTGGGAATTTTGATTTTCATATGCCTGAACTTCTGCACATTTAAAGGAATTGATATATATTAAATAATATGTTTTTCCTTTTCATATATTTCTTCACCATCTTTACATCATTCGTAATGGCCAGACATACTGCAGGATTTTTAGCAGACATAGAAATGAGAGGATAACTTCATTCAAATAAATTTAAAAATGATCTTAAGTACCTGCTTGCTGTAGTTGTTGAATTTGTTAGATATCTCCATTATTGTGTTGGCCCACTGCATCAAGTTGCATCCCATCAGTCCACTTGACCCTGCATTGTTCCATGTCAATGGTTAGATTGTGTCCTCAAGGTCATGTAAAAGAATTTTCCAGAACTATAGAAACCCTCAATACATGCTTCCTACTTAATGAGTCAACAGATCCCTGTTTCCATGGTAACCTAGCTTCCAAAACAATCTTTATAAATACATCCTTGGAAAATGTTTGTAGAGGTGCACTGATATGTGTTTATTTAAAATTTTTGACACTGCCCATTGCATGTTGGGAGAAGGAATGAAGAAAAGGTTTATTTGGAACTTAAATGAAGACATCTTTCCTAAATGATTGCATTTCCTTATGGGTAGATGATTGGCAATTTTATTACAGACAGAGGTTTATATCCAATAGTCACGTAAAAGAGTATCTCAATTTGAATGGAAGATAGTTCAGGAGTCTAATAGACAAAGTTTAAAAAGAAATAAAATGATTTTTTGATAGAAAATTGACCATTCGGGTAATACATTTACTTATTTATTGTCCCCGCTTTTCTTGGCACCTTTAGTTTTGGGAGAAATATTTCAGAGTGCGTCACATTCTTATAACTGTTATCCGTTTTATAGGAAGCAGTTTTTAGCCAGAGCACACACAAAGGCAAATATTTGATATTTATTTCTTAAGTTATGTTTTGATAGTACCTAGTCATGTGTTCAACAATTGGAGTTTTTGCCTGGGAGAGTGTTCAAGTAGATGAATGCATTAAATTTTCACAAAAAAAAGCTGCTCATCCTCATTCTCCCCTTCAGCCAGGATTATCAAAAGCACTCCGAATATGAAGAAGGGGCAAAAGTACATTATTTTAATTGACTCATTGTCCAAGCTGCAAAGTTGGTTTTGGGGCAATTCAAGTTTCTGCATTAGGATCTCTCTAGACTGAATTTCAGTCTGATGTCCCAGCAAGTCTGTTTCACCAAAGAACATATATTAATAGTTTTCTTTAATAAAATCTATATAGTAAAATTATTTATAGGGATAACATAGATTAATAGCCAATCAATTCTTGTGTGTTATATTTTACTCATTCCATTATGCAGAGTAATGTGAAAAACAAACATTCTTGTATTCAGTTAGTAATGCTTCATAAGCCATGAAATTTGGCTATTTGAATAGAGCTGTGTGATTATTCTAATTACATCAGACTTTGGCTTAAATCAGCAGGTGTCCTTTCATATTCTTCCACCTCAGTTATTTTCAGTATCTTCAAATGAATAATTTTCAATGTGCTTTTAGACATAGATTGGCAACCACTAAGATTTTATTTCACTGAATTCTTAAATGTCACACCTTTCAAGTGTGCAAATAATTTGACATCTCACTTTCCAAAGGCCTTGTAATAACTATTCTTTTTCTGTTGTCCAATCTGGAGTGTAGTAATGTGATCCCGGCTCACTGCAACCTCCGCCTCCTGGATTCAAGCGATTCTCTTGCCTCAGTCTCCTGAGCGGCTGGGATTACAGGCACATGCCACCACGCCCAGCTAATTTTTATATTTTTAGTAGAGACGGTGTTTTGTCATGTTGGCCAGGCTGGTCTGGAACTGCTGATCTCAGGTGATCTGACTGCCTCGGCCTCGCAAAGTGCTGGGATTACAGACGTGAGCCACCACGGCCATCCCTTCCTTCTATTTTCTTATCTTTCTATCACCCACACGTAACTTAGCTGGTGACTATCGTAGATACATTATCCATTGGAAATGATTTTATTTTGTTTGACTTTTTTTCCTTCTGACATAGTGACCAGAGATATTGAAAGTGTGGGTGCTATGTCAGCCTGTGTCCTAGGGTGTAATCCTATGATAATATAGAATAGTATCTACAGCTGACTCTGTAGTATGATCACAAGAAATAAACCTTTGTGTTTTAAATAACTGCTATTTTGTTACTGCAATTTTGTTACTACAGAATAACCTAGTTCCACTGATAAAATACTCTAATTATTAGGAATTGTTAAGTGATTATATCCTCTGGAGTACAAGACCCAGTGAAATATATATAGACGTATACATATGTCTCTCTATCTGTATATACATATATATATATCAGATTTCTAATAAGTAATTCTTAAATGAATGAAATGATACATCAACAAATGTCGATATGCATGTTTTATCTGTAATGATTGATTTTAGTTGTCAACTTAACTGGAATAAAAGATGTCCAGTATCCAGATAGCTGGTAAAACGTTTGAACCAGCAAACTGAATAAGGGAGACCACCTTCACCCAACATGGATGGACATCGTCAATTGACCGAGGCCAGGACAGAACAAAAAAGCAGAGGAAATGTGATATGTATTTTTTTTTTTTCTCTCTCTCCCCTGGAGCTGGAAACTCTTCTCCTGCTCTTGGATATGAGAATTCCAGGTTCTCTGGCCTTTGGGCTCTGGGACTTGAACTTTGTGCACTCTCTGCATCCCAAGGATCTCAAGTCTTCAGCTTTAGACTGAGAGTGAGTCATACTATTGACTTCTTTAATTATGAGGTCTTTGAACTTAAAATTAGTCACACTGCTGGTTTTCCTCATTCTCCAACTTGCAGACAACCCATCTGTGGGACTTCTCAGCCACCATAATCACTTGAGGAAATTCCCCTAATAAACCATCTCATATACCTATATCTGTCTATAGCTCTATCTATCTGTCTGTCTATCTATCTATCTATCTATCTACATCTTATTGGTGATAGTTATAAGAAAAATATCTGTTGAGGGAATGAAAGAGTAAATATCTATACACAAATTTCATTTGAAAGGAGAGTGTCTATTAATTCTGAAATTGTACTCAAATTTAGAATAGGTGGTAGAGTTTTAGCATATTCAGTTCGCTGTAATAGTTTATGATATTTGTTTAGATACACGTACTTTATAAAAAAGATCTTTCAACCTTTGAAAAGATCATCAAGAATGTTATTGTAGTTTTTGATTTTTAAGGATCTTTCAGTTAAATTAAATACATTGCATTCAACTAATTTCATTTTAATCATATGTCTTGGAGTATTAGTGTGCATTTTATTCAATAGGCACACAATTTATAGGTTTAACAATGCCACATCTTAATAGGAAGCACATGATTACCATAATAATTCATTACTAATTAGAATTTCCAGATTCTCTTTTGACCCAAGACTTAAATTTACCTTAAAACTCTCAAATTTGACTTGCTAAGACCATAAAGAGTTTGCAGAGAAATTATCTGATTTTAATATTTTGAATTGGAAGTCACTTAAATCAGTTTCCATTTAAAGCCAATGACATAAACATGGTAATTTATAACTTCATGGTTTTACTAACCCAACCATTTACCAAAGAATAAAGATTTGTCTTTTCTTATAAATAGTTGCATCTTTTTCCAAAATAGCCCATTTCGTTATTTTTATGGAATACACTCTTTCAAGGTGCCAAAAATTATATAATTCAAGAAGGAATAAAGAATATTTTTGGTATACAACATGAGACATTGCATTATTAATATTGTGTTCTTTCCTTTTCAGTGCATTTGGAATGCATGACTTAGTGAAATGTCTAATGTGTACTCAACTCCTGGCTTGGCACTTAATAAACACAGAACAATGTGCCATTCGCCGAATTTTCCCTATATCAGATTTCTTGCATTCATATTTGAAAATTTTAATATAAAAAGTTAGTGGCAGACTTAGTATGCCACAAGTGATGATTATCCTAATAGTGACCACATGTAAATTAATTTGAATGAACATAATGAGGTAAGTACTGAAGTGTGTAATTTTATTCACTCTGTAATTTGAGTTTTATTAAACTCTAATTTGATAACAGTCTTTATTCAAAATAGTCAATTTGATTCAATAAAAATCACATTTTGATTATTTTATTTCCTGTATATCAGGTTAGTCATGTATAATTATACTCTTGCTTTGTTGTTAGGCTCTTTTAAAAATTTTTAAATTTGGATAAAGGAAGAGTGTATAATCACATATGTGTTCTCTGATATCTCTAGTTGTCATTGAGATCCATATGCCATATGTCTGTATTTTAAATAATAAAGTAAAATGCTAATGGCATTTAAGCTAATAGCATTCAATTTTTTTTTTTTTTTTTTTTAGACAGAGTCACACAGTGTTGTTCGGGCCGGAGTGCAGTGGTGCCATCATAGCTTACTACAGCCTTGAACTCCTGGACTGAAGTGATCCTACAACATCAGCCTCCTGAGTAGCTAGGACTACAGGAACACACCACCATTCCCAACTTTTATATTATTATTAATTTGTAGATGTTGGTCTCACTGTCTTTCCTAGGCTGGTGTCAAACTCCTGGGCTCAAGCGATCCTCCACCCTTGGCCTCTCAAAGGCATCAAGCCTTCTGTTCTTTCAGTAACTCTTCTTATTGCTAAAAATGGAAGATATGAGCTGTATGTAAATATTATGTAACATTGTTTAAGCCTGACACAGACAGAATATGTTTAAGGCTCTATTATTCCTATTACAGGTATCATAAACCACTGGTAAAATATAAATTTGAGGGAAGCATTTAATTGCACGTTTAGTGAAGTAATGCTACTTTCTTATGATCACAAAGAACTCTATAATCCCATCATTTTACATACAGAAAAGTAGATGTAATACTTAAGTAATGAATACTAATGTATAAACCAACTATGACCAGTATTATATTATTAAATGTCGGTGACCTCTCTGTATCAGATAACGATATTCTGCTTTATGGACATCTTTAAAAAATTCACTTGTTCTCTTCACACTTAGAGCTTCAAGAGATGACTAAATTAAATTTTCCAAATATAGTCAAAAGCAAACAGCTTTTTATCTAACCACGTTAGACATTACAGTGTTCTTTTAATAAGGATTCCATAATCATGCACCTAATACAGCTTAAAACCATGTGTCAGTGTTAACCTGCATTGTATACATTTTAGGTTTTCTGACAACAATAGAATAAAGGAAATTATTTCTTAGGTTATTTTTCTGACTTTTATGGTACATTGTTCTCAGAAAAGAAAAGTTGGAGTAACATTAATGTTAGCTTTTGAATCGTAATTAATGGAATCTTTTCTAAATGACATGTGAATTTAAGAGGATTTAAGTACTTTTCTGACAGTGTATTAATCTTTTTCCATAGTAAAATTATATTTTCCCTGGAGAATATTTCCTTTTTCTACCTCAAGTCAAAAAACATATAAGTAAATATATTATAACTTAATAATTTGGTAAAATATTAGTGACCAGATCATCTCAGGTAGCACAGAATGCAGGTTTCACTGTGATACATGGTTCAGAATATTGTTGCAACCACACAAATGCACACATGTATTGTTGTCCACATATTTAACCTCTACACAATGTTTTTGTCTTGTCTTTTCCATTAACATATCTTGAAAATTTGTTTATATCAGTTTCTATTATATAATGGCCCAATTCTTTTTCAATAATACATTTTCTTCTATTGTATAAATATAAATAATTTCTTAGTCCTCTACTAATGAATATATATGTTTATTTTATTTTTTGTTCTATTACAATCACTGCCAAAAATATGACATTATATATGTGGTATTTCGCCTGTGCAATTTTGCCTGATAAATTTTTACAATTTAGTGCCAAAATATCATCTAAGGAGGTTGATTTACTCACACCCTGACAGTGTCTAACAATGGATGTTTCCCTACATTTTGTACAATCTTATGTGATAACAAATATTTAATACTGTCAATAATGTAGGAAACAGTATATGGTAGTTTTAAACAATATTGTTATATGGATGAAATTCAATATATTTCCATAAGTGGAAACATGTACTTTTGCTGACTACCTTATTATGTTCTTTCATATAATTTGTGTCCTTTGATATATAATTCTAGTTTGGTTTTGGGATCCAGATATTGATTCTTATAGAAATTAGAATACATAGATTATAATGCTTAATTTAATTCTTTAGGGGGAGCAAGAACTTAAAGATACCTGCAAAACAATCTCCAGAATTGTGTTAAAATTTTTTCAAGGTTATTATAAAAATTGACAAATATATAAAGCAGAGAAAAAGTATTATAATTAAATATATGTTCCTTTCACCTACTTTCAATAATTATTCGTATTTTGCCAAACTTATTTTCTGGTTTCACTAATCTCTGGAAAAACACACATTGCAACCCCCATTCACAGTCCCTAGAGTTTCTTTTCAAGTTTTTTGTTTTCTGGTTTTTTTTTGGTCTGATTTCTTTAAGGAAAATCTGTGCATCTTGTCATTCTATCTTAAATACATTAGTATGCCTAATAAAGACATAGTTTAAAATAAACTACCTTTCTTTTAACAATGATACTGCAATGTCATCTAATATACATACTTAAATTTTCCCAGTTGTTTCAAAGATGACCTTTTACTGTTTATATGTTCAAATTAGAATCCAAAAAATACCCTCATGTTTTTTTGGTATACCAGTTAATTCTTTTTTTTTTTTCTCCTTGCAATCCCCACACCCTTTATTTTTATACTTTTGAATTTGTGTAGCAAATGGATGCAAAATGACCTAATTTTTACTATAATAACCGATGGCACTACTAAACATCATATTGATTCTTTCACAGGTCATCATATGGGGCTTGGTTGTTCCTCATTTCTGCCTTCTCTATATGGAAGATTAAATAACTACATTCTTTTTTCAATTCTAATGACATTTTAGCAAAATATTGATCATCAAAAGCAAAATCAGCACACCCAAAAATTTGTACATAAATTTAGTAGAAGATAAACAAAACCTTATGGAGAAAATTAATAAGTAGGAAGGCAAGTAAGAGTGTCTATATTCATATCAGATAAAACAGAATTAAGTGAAGAACAGAAAAAGTCATTATATTATAAAATGATCAAACAAGCAAGAGGATATAACAAGTCTAAGCATACATATGTGTGTGTGTGTGTGTGTGTGTGTGTGTATATTTGTATATGTGTGTATATACCCAACACTGGAGTCCCCAAATTAATAAACAAACTCAGCATTAGACAGATCATCTAGACAGAATCTGTACAGAAAAACATTGGATTTAAATGGGACTTAAGACCAGATGTACCTAGCAGACCTTAAGAGAACATTCTATTCAATACCTGGAGAATTCTTGTGGGAATTCTTTCCATTCCCACAAGAAAGAAACATTCTCAAGGATAGACCACGTTATGCCACAAAGCAAATCTCAACAAAATTTTAAGAATCAAAATCATATTGAGTATTATCTCAGACTACAATGTCAAAAAAACTAAAAATAATTGCCAAGAGGAATGTTGGAAATTATAAAAATACATGGAAATTACAAAACAAGCTCCTGAATGATCACTGGATCAATGATGATATTAAGATTGAAATTAAAAACCTTTCTGAAAGAAATTCAAATGGAAATATAATGTACCAAAACCAGTGGGAAACAGCAAAAGCAGTACTAAGAGGGAATTTTTTTGTGATTAATGCTTATGCCATAAAAGTAAAAATATTACAAATTAACAATCTAATAACGCACCTCAAGGACTAGAAAAACAAGAAGAAAGGAAACATGAAATTAGCAGAAAACAGAAATAGTAAAGACTAGAATAAAACTAAATGAAATAGAGACTAAAGAAACAATTCAAAAGTTCAATAAAAGGAAAAGTTGGTTCTGTGAAAAGATAAACAAAATCGATAACCTTCTAGTTAGACTAACCAAGAAAATAAAAGAGAAATCACAAATAAGCAAAATCACAAGTGAAGATGATACATTATAACTGATACTACAGAAATACAAAAGTTCATCAGGGACTATATTGACAAACTATACACTCACAAACCGAAAAACCTAGAGGAAATGGATAAATTCCTGGAAACATAAAACTTATCAAATGTGAATCATAAAGAAAAATGAAACCTGAATAAATCAGTAACAAGTAGTGAGATTAAGTCAGAAATAAAAACTCTACCAAAAAAGAAAAGCCCACGACCAGATGGATTCAAAGCCAAATTCTTCCAGACATACAAGGAAAAACTGGAATCAAACATCTTTAAACTATTCCAGAAAGTCAAGGAGGAGGAGAAAATCCTCCCTAACTCATTTTAAGATGCCAACATCACCCTGATACCAAAACCTGACAAGGACACACAAACAAAAAAGAAAACTACAGGCCAATATCTCTGATGAACATAAATAAAAATGCTTAAGAAAATACTAGCAAACAGAGTTCAATAGCATATCAAAAAGAAAATACACCAATATCAAGTGAGATTCTTGCCAGTGGGGGTTCAATACACAGAATCAATAAACATTATAAATTATGTCAGTAGAATGAATGACAGAAACTATGTGATCATTTCAAAATAGAGCAGAAAAAAAATTTAATAAAATTCAATATCCTTTCACAATAAATACTTAGAGTATTGCCTTTGTTTAGAAGAAGCTAGGGATAGAAGGAAAATATCTCAATATAATAAAGGCCACAGACAAACACACAGCTAACATCAGTCTGAATGGGAAAAGATGTAAGCCTTTCCAGTAAGAACTGGAGCAAGACAAGGATGCCCACTTTCCCCACTCATTCAACATGGTACTGGTAATCCAAATCACAGCAATCAGGCAAGAGAAAAAATAGAAGGCATGCAGTTTGGAAAAGAGGAAGTCACATTGTCCTTCTTTGTAATAATATGATTATATATCAAGAAATAGCCAAAACTCCATACACATAAAAAAAATAAAAAATAAATGCACTCTTAGATTTCATAAATCAAGTCAGTAAAGCTGCTGGATACAAAATCAATATACAAAAATCAGTAGCATTTCTACACACACTAATAATGATCTAGCTGATAAAGGTGTGAAAAAGGAAATCTCATTTACTATAGCTACAAAAGTAAAAATACCTAACAGTAAATTTACACAGGTGAAAGAAAGCTATATAAGAAAAACTACAAAACACTGATGAAAGAAATTGAAGACGACATAAATTAACGGGAAAACATCCCAGATTCATAGATCAGATGAATATCATTAAAATGACCACATTGCCCAAAGCATTCTACAAATTGAATGCAATTTCTATTGAAATACCAATGTAATTCTTCATAGAATTGGAAAAAAAATTATAAAATTTTTATGGAGGCAAAAGAGAGCCCAAATAGCCAAAATAATTATGAACATAAGGCACAAAGCTGGAGAAATCATATTACTTAACTGAAAAATATAAGGCTATAATAACCAAAAAAGCATGGTATTGGTATAAAAATAGACACATCAACCAATGGAACATAATAGATAACCCATAAATAAAGCCACACATTTAAATTCAACTTACTTTTGACAAAAACTGGCAAGAACTTACACTGGCAGAAAGGACACCCTCTTAAATAAATAGTACTGGGAAAATATAAAAGTCAGGTATAGAAGAATGAAACTAGACCCCTGTCTCTCACCATAAACAAAAATCAACTCAAAATGAATTACAGACCTAAATGTAAGATCCCAAACTATTAAAATACTAGAAGAAAACCTAGGGAAAACTTTCCTGGGCATTTGTCTAGGCAAAGAATAAGACTGTTGAAACACAAACAAGAAAAACAAAAATATACAAATGGGATTTAATTAACTAAAAAACCTCCCTTACACCAAAGAAATACACAACAGATTAAAGAGACAATTTTCTGGATGAAAGAAAATACGTGCTAATTGCTCATCTGACAAGGGACTAATATCTAGAATATAAAAGAACCTTAAACAACTCATCAGGAAAAAATATTCAGGTAAAAGTGAGCAAAGAATATAAACAGGCATCTCAAAAGAAGATATAAAAAGATCCAATAAGTATATGAAAAACACTCACATCACTAATCATCAGAGAAATGCAAATAAAAACACAATTGGATATAATCTTACCCTAGTCAAAATGGCTATTACTATAATGACAAAAAAGAGCATATTTTAACAAGGATATAGCAGAAAGGGACCTCTTACACACTGTTGGTGAAAAGGTAAACTAGTATAGCCGCTATGGAAAACAGTATAGAGATTTCTCAACAAACTAAAAATAAAATTGCTATTTAATACAGCAATTCAGGTTCCAGGTAACTACACAAAGGAAAAGATATCAATAGATCAAAGGATACCTGAGGTCATATGCTCACTGGAGTACTCTACATATAATATGAAAGATATGGAATTAACCTAAGTGTTTATTAACCAATGAGTGAATAAAGAAACTATGATTTTTATACAAAATGAAATACTATTCAGCCACAAAAAGAATAAAATCATGTCACTTCACGCAACATGGAAGGAACTAGAGGTCCCTGTCATAAGAAAAGCAAGCCCAGCATGAAGAGACAAATATTGCATATTCTCTCTTACATGTGGGAGCTAAAAAAAGATGAGCACATGGAGATGGTGGAAAAATAGATAACAGGGCCTATGAAGGATGATTGGGAACAGGAAGGAGGAAGAAGAGAAGTGGGTTAAAGGGTGCAAACATATAATGAGATAGAAAGAATAAATTCAATATTTCACAGGAAAGTAGGATGAGTATACTTTTAAAAAATGTATTGTTCTCAGGTGATAGACATCCTAAATACCCTGACTTTATTACTAGTCATTATATACATGAAAAACATTTATCATGTATTCCATCAATTTGCATAAATAAATAACTTTTGTAAATGATAATTTACCTGTAGATTTCTAGATTTCTACAGGTAAATTTCTAGACTTCTACAGGTAAATTATCACACTGAAAATAATTTCAGAAAATTGACATCTAATGTGCTGCAGAAATGATGTGTAATAATTCTGGAAAAATTAACAGATATGTTTTTATACTAGCAGATTAAAGCTGTTGTTCCTTTTTAAAAAACAATAAAAAGCAAATATCTTGTGGCATTTGATAAATTGACTATAGTGATATAAACCCAAGCCATGAACATCCACATGTATGAGACAATAGAATATTCATTAAAAAATAATTTTGGAAATTTTTCTATTTATTATGAAAATGTAAAATGACAACCCTCAAAATTTCCAGACACTTCTATGCTGAGCTGGAATTCATCATTATATGAAAAATAACATACACAATGTACAAAAATTATGTTATAATTTGTGTACAAAAAGCCTGGAAATAATATCTCTTTGAATGGATATATTTTTGCAAAGAAATCTCAAGAAGGGTAGGCAGAAAGCTTGCAAAAATACTTCCTAAGAGGCATAGAATTTTAGTGCATAGAGGATAAGCATGGTAAGACTGTTCAGCTCTTTTACATTTTTTATTTTTGGTATTTTCAAATATAACTAATAAAATTAAAGAGATAAATATAAAATATCAGGAAATTTTAAGAGGGATATCTTAATGTCATTGGGTAGAAAGATTTTTTAAATCAATGCATATAAAGATGAAACCAGAAAGAAATGTGTTTAGAGAAAGGTTTCTTAAGGAATAAATGCAGAATTTACCTTGGTGGTGGTTCAACTTTTTGTTAGTTGGCAATCACTGGGCTTAATAAAATTATTCATGTATATATCAATAAAATTATTCATATATATATATATATCTTTAATTAATAGTCCTGTGAAACATCTACACAGCTTGTTACTTTGCCTGGCTCTTTCAAGTATTACCTCATAGTTTAGTTGAGTTCTTTTGATTTGCACTTACATTAACATGAGGACTTGCAAATAAAGAACCACAGCATAAAATGCAAGTTCTCACATGATTTCTTCTGCAGGTCAGTAATCTAGATCTGCTCTATGAGATATAGATTGCTGTTTTGTGTTTTTGTTTTTGTTTTTGTTTTTAACAAAGTATGTTTCATGCATCAAATTGCTTTAAAACAAAGAATAAATTTTTCCAAGACTAAAAGAATAGATTTTATACACAACAGACTAGAACACTTCATAATCTGCCAACAGCGATAATTATAAGATCAGGAAATCTGTAATCATTATTAACTATTCAGACCTCTTAACAGCATTTCAAGTAATGAAGAACAATCATAGGACATCAGCACGATGAGGTTCATTTTTCAGTGGGGCAGTGAAGTAGGTAGCATGCATATTACTGATTCTAATAAATAGTGTGTACAACTGTATAGACAGTCATCTATCTTATGAGTGACAGTAACTGGAGTAGTTACGAGATTTTAATACTTTCCAGAATTTGATAAATGTCTGTTTACAGCATTCATTCTCTCTGTAATTATAAATACTCCTGTGATAGCCCTCATCAATTTATGACACCATACTAAACATCCTTGGTCTACTTTACTATTTATTCCCTCAGTTCCCTTCCTTCATTCCTTAAATTTAGCAGCCTGTCATGGACCCTGATATCTTCTTAAATAAATATTGTGAGTACTGACTGGATCTTTTCAAGAGCTGTGTAATAATATCTTATATTCTTAGAATTTTAGGAACAACGACGACAAAACTCTTCGGTGATGAGGTGATTGGAACTTTACAAATGACTCTTAGATGCCTATGATATTCCAAAACACAGCTGAGGGACACCCTCATTTAAGCAGAATTGACAATAAATGTTAAGTGGGCAAGTCTATGACACCGCCTATGAACAAAACATGTGCACGTACCTTCCTTCATCAAGAGCATCTCTACATTTAGTTTTTGATAATATTCTGTAGATAGGGCCATACCTAAAAATTAGCTGGGAGTGGAGGCAACACGCCTGTAGTCCCAGTTACTTGGGAGGCTGAGGAGGTAGGATCACTTGAGCGCAGGAGTTCAAGGGTGCAATAAGGAATAAGCTATGATCATGCTACTGCACTCCAGCCTAGACGACATGGAGAACCTGTCAAAAAAAACAAAAAAAAAGAAAGAAAGAAGGGAGGGAGGGAGGCAAGGAGGGAAGAAGGAGGGAAGAAGGAAGGAAGGAGGGAAGGAAGGAAGGAAGGAAGGAAGGAAGGAAGGAAGGAAGGAAGGAAGGAAGGAAGGAAAAAAAAAAGAGAGAGACCATATCTTTTATCTACCAATTCCTCCTCTTCTGCATTTTGCTAATAATGTGAAAAATATTGAGTCCTAGTTCAGTACTAAGAATTGTATTTAAGTTCTTCACATCTATTATTTCATTTAGCCTTACAATAATCCAATGAAGTAGTTTATTACCCTCATTTAAAAAAAATGAAAATCAAGACTCAGTGTTATAAACTAACTTAGTGTCAGAGAGTTTTCATTTCACTGAACTTTCATCTACCTTGTTCATACAAGGTATATTTTTAATTTTTAGCTTTAACAATAATAAACTATGAAGATAATTTCAGGAAATAGTCTACAAAGATAACTATTTATCTTACCTTATTAGTGATGTCCAGATCTCATTCTCCATGATATTATAAAATTAACTGAAAACAAAATTTCTTGAACAAAGTTAATGATGTTTAAAATGGCTATACAGTTTAATTTGTCAAAAATTGACTGGTTGGTTAAGGAGTTAATCAGGAAGAGTTGAGGAGGGGAACACTGGCATGTTCTTTTACAAGAGGAAGAAAAAGTCTTATTTGACCTTTCTATTAGAAAAAATTTCACTGAGACAGCTCTCTCCCTCCCAGTCTTCCTTCTTTATATTTCATCCTCTTAATCTTTAGCTTTACCTCTTGTATAAATAAATTTTTCACTTCGCTTCTTTATTATTTTTCTGCCCTCTGTCCCTTATTTTATTTCCTCTTACTGCCTTTCTTTTGCTCTTCTTTCTTCCTCCCCTCATTTTCCTTATGTTATTCAGTAGAAAACAGGCAAAATCATGAAAAATACCTAGATTTAGAATTTGAAAAATTGTTCCTGGAACCAAGCCGGGTCCGGTTGCATTTTCTCGAGGCCCAATAACAAGAAGCAGACAAACTAGGAAAGAAGGAAATTTATTTCTGTAACTGAATACAGGGAGAAGGCCGGAGATAATTCCACCAGACCAACTCAAAGTGTTACAATTTTCTTAGTGCTTATACAGGTTGGAGTTATGTACGTACATGCGGTACAGCATTCACCTGTCTATTGGTAACTAATTTTGTTTCAACTAGAAGGTCAGAGGCAAAAAACTGCTTGCTAAGTCTAATTAAAAGGGCTCCAGTACCTTCAAGGCCTATCTATTTTGGTACCAGAGTTATTATTTCTAGCTTATCTCCTTTACAACTTGGTCAGGAGAGCTGCTTTAAACTCTCCAATGAATCTATTCAAAGAGCTGCCTCTGTTACCTTGACTTGTCACAGATTCCATCGACCCAAGAAGGATCCTGGTAGTGGGAATGTAAGATTGTCTCTATTATTTTGACTTTCTCCAGGTTATGGAGAAGACTATGAAAGGCTCCTACTGACCATATGTTTCATTTCTAGCTTTGATGGCTGGGCACCGATTTCCCTAGGTTTAACTCTTTGCTCAGTGTTAAGGCAGTGCTGTGGAAATCCATCTGGTAACTGGAGTGTTTTGGTCTGTGTGACTGTCAGCAGGCCTGTCTGTGAGATTGTCAGGGAGAACTGGCCTGTTACAGAATCAGTCCCCTTCACCTGGAGAGGTGTTCTCAACTCTTCATTGGTAGCCTCAGAGAATCAGAAGGGGCCTTCCTCTATGCTAGGATGGCTTATCAGAGACGTATTTGCCTAAAACAGGATGGGATCTTGGAGTAGGGACTGACCAAGTCTGAAACAAGAGAACAGAGGTTGGCTTTCCCCTTTCCTTTAATTTATTCATCCAACAGATATTTAGAGAACTATGAAGTGAATAGCACATACATGCCCTCAGGGAGAAAACAGCAAAACACTAGTTAAACAAATAATCAGTCGTCTTTTGTGCCCATTTGAGACATTAGATGTGCTTTCTGTGGACTACATCTTTTCATATATTCTTGAACGTTTTGCATGTCTTGTGTTATCCTGGTATTCTAAGAAACTAGCAGGTACTATTAAAAGTACCATTTGATGTCTTGCTATAAGCCTACACTGTCCAATATGACAGCCACTAGCCACATGTGGCTAGTAAGCACACAAAATATGCTTAGTCCATATTAGGACGTGCTGTAAAAAATATACTGTGTTTCAAAGACTCAGTTTGAAAAAATTGCCATAAGTCAGGTGTGGTGGCTCACACCTGTAATCCTAGCACTTTGGGAGGCCAAGGTGGGTGGATTGCCTGAGCTCAGGAGTTTGACATCAGCCTGTGTAACGTGGTGAAACCCCATCTCTACTAAAATACAAGAAATTAGCGAGGCGTAGGCGGCATGTACCTTAGCCCCAGCTACTCGGGAGGCTGAGGCAGGAGAATTGTAAGAACTCAGGAGTCAGAGGCTGCAGTGAGCTGAGATTGTGCCAATGCACTACAGCCTGGTGACAGAGTGAGACTCTTTAAAACAAAAAAAGAAAAGAAAAAGAAAAAAATGCCATAAAAGATCCCATTTATATGTTTTTTGTATTCATGTTGTTGATACAAAATTTTGAATATAAGATTGTTATATAAAATGTATTATTAAATTAATTTCACTTTTTTTAATATGACTGCTAGAAAATTCAAAACTACTTATGTGGCTCACATAATTATTTTGCACAGCATTGCTCTAAGAAAAATATATGTAAACAACTTTACTGAGGTATGATCGTTACACAAAAAGCTGTACATATTTACATACATATTTAAGGTGTACAACTTGATGAGTTTAGAGATAAGTATACAGCCATGAACCAACACTACAATCAATGCCATAAACACATTCATCATCTCCAAAAGTTTCCTCTGGCTCCCTTTAACTATTATTACGATAAGAGCACTTAACATAAGAACTACCTTCTTCACAAAATTTTAAGTTTACAATACAGTATTTTTAACTATAGACTTTAGGCTGTATAGTCGCTCTCTAGAACTTATTCATTTTTTATGACTGAAACTTTGTACCCTTTAATTTTCTTTACACATTTTTATATTTAATTAGAGGAAATGTATTTATTTTTTTTTTGTACTTGAAGTTCTGGGGTACATGTGCAGAATGTGAAGTTTTGTTACATAGGTATACACGTGCCATGGTAGTTTGCTGCACCCATCAACCCGACAACTACTTTAGGTATTTCTCCTAATGCTATGCCTCCCCTAGCCCCACACCCCCCAAGAGGCCCCGGTGTGTGATGTTCCCCTCCCTGTGTCCATGTGTTCTCATTGTTCGACTCTCACTTATGAGTGAGAACATGTGGTGTTTGGTTTTCTGTTCTTGCATTAGTTTGCTGAGAATGATGGTTTCCAGCTTCATCCATGTCTCTGTAAAGGACATGAACTCATCCTTTTTTATGGCTGCATAGTATTCTATAGTGTATATCTGCCACATTTTCTTTATGTACCCTTTGACTATTACCTCTGCGTTTCTTCCTCCTCCTGGCCCCTGGTAATAAACATTTTATTTTGCCTTTTCTATTTTGCATGCCCAAGGGAGATTCCTATAGCAAAACACTATTTTCAATTCCATATCTATGCATGAAGAAACTGTCCATGTAGAAAACTGCCAAAGAGATGTTAAGGTCTAATCATTTCTACATTTATTTATGTTTTTCAATAATACTGATAAATTAGACAAGCATGATTTCCCATATAGAAACAGTTTTGCAATTATTCAAGTATAAATCTTGCTGAAATGAAATAAAATCTAAATTTTATTATACATTATGCAACCTGTCATTCATAGATGTAATGTATACTATATACTGGTCTATAGTTTTCCAGGGCCTATCTTCACTCTTTTATTGAAAATGATCCAATTTAGTCAAGACTAAGTCAATACATATTTGTTATGTTTTTTACAAGTTTCAATGATAATTTGCCAGCCATTGCTTGTGTTGAATTCCCTTTAGTTCACTGCTGAGCAAGTACAAATGTTGCAAAGGATATATAGGGATAAGGATAGAAGTGAAACAGAAATAGTTCCCTGGCATCTCACTAGGCCCTCATGGAGGCAACATGGAAGTCAATCCAATATTGGAGGATACATCAGTATTCAAAATCTCAGAAGTCTCAATACAAATAACTGAGGTTACCTATAGTAACTTATTTCTGAGTTGTCTTTCTTCTATAGTATAGTAGGGTTTCTACAATTTAGAAAATAATCATAATTTCCCAGCAAATCTGAAACACTCTTTCATAGCAATGTGATGGAGTAAATCTGGAGTTACAAGATTTGCAAAAATCTGGATTCAGTTGTCAACAAAAATAATAGTGGGTTAAAATCCTTAGGACTTTATAGTCATTCAGACTGGCTTCTTTCACTAAACAATATGCATTGAAGCTTCCACGTCTTTTTGTGGCTTGACAGCTCTTTTTAAAAATAATCATTGAAAAGTATCTCATTTAATGAATGTAGCTGAGTTTGTTCATTTACATACTGAAGGATATCTCAGTTACATCCTGTTTGGGGAAACTCGAGTAAAACTACCATAAATGTGCACAAGTAGGCTTTTTTGGAGATGTACATTTTCAGTTCTTTAGGGTAGTGCAGTTATTGGATCCTATAGTAAGATTATGTTTAGTTTTATAAGAAACTGTCAAAGTGTCCTCCAAAGTGTCTGTATCATTTTTGCATTCATAGCAGGAATGAGTGAGAGTCCCTATTGTCCCACACCCTTGCCAGCATGTAGAGTATCTTTTCACATGCTCATTGGCCATCTGTACACATTTATTGATGAGGTGTCTGTTAAGATCTTTTGCCCACTTTTTTATTGGGTGGTCTGTTTTTGCATTGTTGAGTATTGAGTTATTTGCATATTTGGGGTATAAGTCCTTTACCAGATATGTGTTTTGCAAACATATGATCCCCATCTGTGGCTTATCCGTTTGCTCTCATATCAGAGTCATTCACACAGAGGTTTTCCATTTTAATAAAGCCTACCTGTTTTTTGTTTCTATCCATCATGCTTTTAGTGCTTTATTAAAAACACCACTAAATCGAAGGTCATCTAGATTTATCCTGTTTTTTTCTATAAGTTTGATAGTTTTGCATTTTACATTTAGGCTTATGATCTGTTATCAGTTAATTTTTATAAGCACTGCAATATCTATGTCTAAATCGTTTTTTTCTTTTTGGCATATAGATCTCCAAATGTTCCAGCACTATTTTGAAAATACTATCTTTGTCCATTGATTGCCTTTGCTCTTTTGTCAAAAATAAGTTGACTATGTCTTTGTAGGTCTATTTCTGGGCTCTCTATTCTATTTTATTGTCAGATGTGTCTATTCTTTCAGTAACAGAATGTTTTCTTGATTGCTGTGGTTTTGTGGTAAGTCTTAAGTCCCATAATGTCCGTCCTCCAATTTTATTCCTTATTTTTAGTATTCTGTTTGCTGTTCTGTTGCCATTTTGTTTTTGTTTTATCTTTTCATATAATTGTAGAACCTGTGTGATAATACAAATTAGCTGTGGAGTTTCGATTTGGATTGCTTTCACGCTATAGATCATTTTGAGAAGAATTGACATTTGTATAATACTGACTCCTCCAAGTCATGAGTATGAAATATGCCTTCATTCACTTAAATCTTTGATTTATTTCATGTTTTTTTACTTATACATCCCATTCATATTTTGCTAGATTTACCCCTAAGAATTTCATGTTTTTATACTATTGCAAATGCTAGGGTGTTTTAACTTTATGGTTCATTGCTACTAAATAGAAACACAATTAAATGTTGCATATTAATATTGGCATTTAGTGACCTATCATAATTGCTTATTAATTACAGGAAGATTTTTTATGATTTTGAGGGATTTTTCTACATGGGCATGTAATCTATTAATAAAAACAACTGTATTTTTGCCTTCCCTATCAGTATAACCTTTATTTCTTTCTTGTCATTTGTACCAGCTAAGATTTCCAGTACAAATGCTGATTAGGAATGTTGAGAGGACACATTCTAGTTTTGTTTCTGGTATTGGAGGAAAGCAATATGTGTTTTCATCAAGTATGATGTTAGCTGTAGGTAATTTGTAGATGTTCATTACCAAGTGTGCAAGGTCCCCTCTCTTCACAGTTAGATGAAAGTTATTATGATGAATAGGTTTTGGATTTTTTCAAATACTTTTTCTGCATTAATTGATGTAATTATATGATTTTCTTCTTTAACCTATTGATATGATGGATTGTATTAATTGATTTTTGAAAGTTGATCTAGCCTCAAAAATCTAGAATAAATCTCACTTGGGCATGTTATGCAGTATTTTATATATTTCATATACTTATAAATTTAATTTGCTACATTTTTGTGGATTTTGCATTTATATTTATGAAAAATATTGGTTTGTAGTTCACCTGTTTTATAATGTATATGGTTTTGGTATTAGGGTAATGCTGCTCTCATTAAAATGTTTGGAAATATTCCTTCTGCCTCTATATGGAGGACCCTATAGGAAATTGATATCATTTCTGTCCTAAATGTTTGGTAGAATGTACCAAAGATGCCACTGCTGCAAAGCATTTCCTTTCTTATAAAGGCATTAGTTACTGATTCAATTTATACGACAGATATAAACCTTTAAAATCATCTACTTCTCCTTCATGAGTTTTGATAGGTTTTGTTTTCTAATAAATTGATGTATTTTATTTAAGTTATCCAATTTGTGAGCACACAGTTGTTTATGATGGTCTTTTATTTTCCATATGTTCATGAGATCAGTAAAGGAGGCCCTTCTTTCATCTCTGTTATTTGTAATATATGTTTCTCTCCCTCTCTCTCTCTCTCTTTTGACGATCTGGCTCTAGGTTTATCAACTTCATTGACCTTTTTAAAAGAAACAGCTCTTGGTATGGTTGAATGTCTTTATTGCTTTCCTTTTTTACAATTTTGTTAATTTCTACTCTAATTTTATTACTTTTTTAAATTTTACTTGCCTTAAATTGCACTCTTTTTCTAGTTTCCTAGGGTGAAAGTTCAGGGTATCTTCTTCTTCACTTCTAATATATGCATTCAGTGATCTAAATTTTCCTCTAAGCACTACTTTCGCTGCTCCTAACTTTCATTTGTATTTTCATTTTCATTTTGCTTAAAATATCTATTTTAAATTTCTCCAAAGACTTCTTATCTGGCCCAGGTGTGTATTAAATATCTGCTTTTTAATCCTCAAGTTTTCTTTTAAATTTTTCAGTTATCTTCATGTTATCGATTTCTAGTTTAATTTCATCAAGATCTGATAGCATTTTTTATATGATCTCTTCCTTATAATTTACTTAGATTTGTTTTATGCCCAGACATGATCCATCTTGGTGACTATTTCATATGAACTTGAGAAAAATATACATTCTGCTGGCGTCGGGTGAAGTATTCTATAAATGCCAGTTTGACCCATTTAAGTGATGGTGCCCTTCAGGTTAACTATACACTTACTAGGTTTTGGCATGCTTTATTTATCAAAAGTTATGAGAGCTATTGAAGTATCCAAGTTAATTAGTAATTTTTTTTTATTTCTCCTTGCTATTTTATCAGTTTTGATATTCTGTGTTTAGCTGTATACATGTTATGGTGTATACAACTTCTTGGAGAATTGTTTCTTTTAACATTACACATTGTCTTTTGCTATATATGATAATTTTCTTTGTTATGATGTGCGCTTTGACTGAAATTAATATAGCTATTTCAATTTTATTTTGATTAGTATTAACATGGTATATCTTTTTCTATCTCTTTACCTTTAACATGTCCATTAAACATGTACCTCTAAGGTGGGTTTCTTAAAAGCCACATATAACTCTGTATAGATTTTTAACCACTATGACAATCTCTGCTTCTTAATTGGTATACTTTGACAATTCACATTTAAACTTATTCCTAATATAATTGGATTGGTATCTACAATTTTTAAAATAGTTTTATATTTATCATACTTATAATTTGTTTTATTTTTTCATTGTTTTTCTTTCTTTTCTGGTATTACTTGAGCATTTTATATTATTCCGTTTTCTCTCCTCTTTTAGTGTATCATTTATATTTATTTAATAAAATGTTTTAGTAGTTGTCCTGGAGTTTGCAATAAACATTTAAACTTATCTAACTTCAATTTCAATACTATACAGCTTCACAAGCAGTGTAGATTCCATATAAAAGGTTTATTCTAATTCTACCCTTCTTTCTCTTATCGAATTGCTATTTTTCACTTAACTTATCTATATCCTATAATTGCCCAGTAGAGATAGAATATTCCCCAACTTACAATGGGGCTAGGTCCCAATAAACTCATTGTAAGTTGAAAACATAGTAAGTTGAAAATGCATTTAATATACCTGACCTACTGAGCATCATAGCTTAGCCTAGCCTAGCCTACTTTAAACATGCTCAGAACACCTACATTAGCCTACAATTGGGACAAATCATCTAACACAAAGCCTATTTTATAATAAAGTGCTGAATATCTCATGCCATTTATTGAATACTTGCATATATGGTATCCCTTTAAAGTTATACCACAATTCTTGGCTTTTTTTTTTTCAATTTTTATTACCTTATCTATTTGTCTTTCAGAGAAATTTACATTAACAAATCTTTAAATTCTTTGATTTTTTTCCTTAGCTGTGTCCAGTCTTCCGATGAGCCCATCAATGGCATTTTTCATTCCTATTACAGTATTTTTGATTCTAATAATTTTCTTAGAGTTGCCATGTCTTTGCCTATACTAGCCACCTATGTTTATATACTCTGTTTTTATTAAGCAGGTTTGTATCAGTCTGTTCTCATCCTGCTATGAAGAAATAATCAAGACTGGGTAATTCATAAAGAAAAGACGTTTGATTGACTTACAGTTCCACCTGGCTTGGAGGCCTCAGAAAACTTACAATCATAGCAGAAGACACCTCTTCATAGAGCAACAGGGGAAATAACGAATGCCAGCAGTGTAAATGCCAGATGCTTATAAAACCATCAAATTTCATGAGAACTCACTCACTATCTAATGAACAGCATGGGGGAAACCACCCCATGATTCAATTACCTCCCATGGGATCCCTTCCAGGACATGTGGGGATGGTGGAGAATGCAATTCAAGATGAGATTTGGGTGGGGACACAGCCAAACCATATTAATGTTAATCATATTGACTTAAAATTCCTTTTGATAATTCCAAACTTTGTCATATCTGAGTGTTTTGTGTCTTTAGACTGTGTTTTTTCAAGTCTTTATAATGTCTAGTTTTATTTTGTTTAAAGCCATATTGGGTTTCACCAATAACTGCAAATAATTATGAATAAACCACTATATGAGTTGAGTATAATAAAACATTTATTGAACATTTACTATACAGCAAGCACTTTTAGTCAACATACCTGTGTTATTTACTCAATTCAACTGAAAATAAATTGTTATCTTCCTTTTACACAAAATGAAAATGCAGGCTTAAAATGCCAAATACTTTTGACAAACAGCGAGTGAGCAGTGTAAAGTAGATTGAAGTTTTGTATATGACATTAATTCTGAATTACATTTCATAATAAATCAACAAAAACCATCTTAATTTTAGGGAAAAAATAAAAAACCAACAAAAATGCATATATTCCTGAAAGACAGAGGAAAAAAAACACAAACAGATTTTTCAGGGCTAAAGCATATTATCACATAAAATAAATCAGAATTACTTCTCAGAATAAAATATCTTATTCAAGTCAAATCTATTGAAGTAAAACTTCAAAAAATGTAAATTTATAGTATTTACAATAATAATATAAACAATGCTTGAGTATTTCTTATGCTTAAAAATTCTAAAACTAAATTTTATTATTCTGGAAAACATTGAATTATGCTATGGAAAGCACAAAAAAAATACTTCAGTCTAAAGTTTCATAGAAAATTGTATTATATTATTATATCTAATTCTCAGCACATCCCTATTCATTTTTTAATCATTTTAAATATTTTTAATATTGGCATGACCCTAAGAACAGTAGCTCTAGAAATCTTCGGGTTTATTTTTCTATAATTAGCACACATTCTATATTCTTAAAACATAGAATGAACTGAATCTGAAAAACGTTGGTGACATAAGGTAAAATAGATGTTAAAATAGAAACAATTTAAAAACATGGTTTTTTTTTTATTTACTTATTGAACACCCAAGTAAATAAGATGCTATTGAGTAACAAGACATGGTGCTGAATCTGAAATATCAAATTTATAAAATTAAAATACTTGATCTTTCTAGATTCTTCCAGATTTTCCAAAAGATTGGCACAGAAAAAACTCTAGTAATTCACTGCACTGAACAGCATGAACTGGAATGGGCATGTTAAACTATCAGAGCATAGAGTGATGTTGTAAGAAAATTGAACAACATTTTGTAAAATGTCAGATACCTTTTAAGTGTTCTGGGAATGAGAATGACATCACAAATATGAAAACATGACATTATGAAAATATCAGTCTAGCAGTATTGCTTAAGGTGGATTCCAGGAGTCCAGAATGAAAACAAAATAGCAAGCCAGAAGGCCCGGTGTGACCCATGCTTCCATGGATAGGGATTGAACTAGGTCAATGGAAATCGAAGGAAAGGAAATTGGAGTGTATAAAGAGACAAAAGATAGGAAAGACCAGAAGATTCTATTTTGGAACGAGGATGAGGGAGAAGAGAACTTTACAAACTCGAGGGGAATTTTGCTGCCACCAATGAAAATCTGCAAAGCATATAAGTTCTACCAATAATAAAAAGCAATCTTTTGCATCAGAATAAGCCCTGTGTGCTTCTTCACAGTAAAATGAAAATGTAGTAAAAGTATTTCCCCTTAATTTACTTTATTTTTAATTTAATTAAGAATTAGAGAATGGGATGTATATAAATAGAAGTTGTTGGTTTTTTTTTTGTTTTTTTTGTTTGTTTGTTTGTTTGTTTTTTCATGACTTGATGAATCTGTCAACAGGCTAACCAAAGAATTTTGAGAGGGTAACAACTGCAAGAAAATAGAAGAGGTTGAAGAGAATTTAAAAACAAAAACAGAAACAAAAACCCCTAAAAAATCAAAACTGTAGCTTAATCATAAAAGTAGGGCTGGGCACAGTGGCCCACGCCAGCTGGTGCGGTGGCTCACACCTGTAATCCCAGCACTTTGGGAGGCCGAGACCAGCGGACCACAGGGTCAGGAGTTCGAGACTAGTCTGCCCAACGTGGTAAAACCCCGTCTTTACTAAAAATACAAAAATAAGCCAGCCGTGGTGGTGCGCCCCTGTAATTCCAACTACTCAGGAGGCTGAGGCAGGAGAATCGCTTGAACGTGGGAGGTGGAGGTTGCAGTGAGCTGAGATCATGCCATCGCACTCCAGCCTGGGCAACATAGTGAAACTCTGTCTCAATCAAAAATAAAATAAAATAAAACTAGATTAAAGCATAAGCCTTAATCAAATGAACTGTAGAAAAATAGGGCTCATACTAAATCAAAGGCAAGCATGGCTTCTGAGCTTTCCTTTACATTTTTGTAGAGACAAACTTACTTCGAATTTATTTACATTTTAAGCCTATACAATGTATGAGAGGATGCTTTTATTACTTGTAAAAAAAATATTTGTGATTAATATGGGAAGTTAATAATTTGAAACAGTAAGAATCCGTATTTTCAGAGTCGTTGTTCCTTGGCAGTGTATTTCAGAAAATCACTACAAAAGTTATTTGGAATTCTTATATAAAGGGAAAGATAGAAGTATAAGGATTAAGTTCTAGAAATTACCTTTCAGTTGAAAGCCTTTAACGGATTTATAGTTTCTGTTGCCACAATAATGGAAGCATGCAACCATTTGTGTTTTACACATTAATGTTTACATAAGAAAGAAAATATATATTTTTATTTTAATAAATAACTCAAAAAGGACCAATGTCTCCCTCATCTTTCAATGTTACTGAGCACAGTTAAAATCCAAATAAGTCGATTTTCCCACCAGCTTTTTAAATCAAAAGTGTTATTTTCCCTTTCTGGTATTCAGATTTTCAACATTAATTAATTATTTCACATTTCTGCTTTAGAAGTTGTGAATGGATTCACCATTTGTTCAACTGAATAGTCGGGTTTTTTGTTTTGTTTTGTTTTTTATTGATATACAATACTGACTAAGTCACAAGAATGTAGAATGCCCTTACATACTTATTTAGGAACTTTTTATTTATTTATTTATTTTACATAAAGGGACTTTTTAGGTCTTCATATAATTCGAGAAAACATTGGCTCCTTTATTCACTGGGTTGGTTGAATGAGTTATGTAACAAAACTGAGGTTAAAAGGAAAAAAGTTTGAGAGGTCCACAACCGCTTGAGAAATCTCTAACCTGGATAAATTTTATGAATTATTTACTTAACTATTCATCAATACAGATTATTTTAGCCTATTGCTTATTCTAATTATAGCTTATCAACTAATGTAAATATTTAATCTCAGAATTATATTCTGGCAAGTACATTTGGATAAAGGTTATGTTCAAGGTTTTCTTTTTATTTTTTAAATTGATATAAAATAATTGTACGTATTTATGGAGTACATAGTGATGTTTCAATATATATAATGTATAGAGATCAGATTAGGTTAATTAGTATTTCCATCATCTCAGACATTTACTATTTATTTGTTTTGAGAACATGCAATATCCTCCTTCTAGCTATTTGAAACTATATTGTTAACTATAATCATACCACAGTGGTGCAGAACACTAGAAGTTTATCCTTCTACCAAGCTGTAATTTTGTATCTTTTAACAAATCTCTCCCTATCTTCCCCTTCCGCTTCCTCTTCCCAGCCTCTAGTGTCCTCTGCTCTATTTGTTTCTTCTAAGAAATCAACTGTTGGGACTTCTATACATGAGTGAGAACAAGTGGCTACCCTTTGAAGCAAAATCCTTTGAAAAAGGTGATGTTTATTTAGTGTTCACAACTGCACTCCTCCCTTTCGTTACTTAACACATTATAATAAGATTTTGTCAAGGTTGCCAAATAAGTCAGTTGTTATTAAATCAACTTGTCCATTATTATATCTTATCTTACTTGATTTCCTTGGTACTTAACAGACCTTGTTATCATGTCTGCACTTAAATTGATGTCACATGTTCTTGTTTTTTCTTCTCTCTCTCTTGTTTTCTTTTTCCTGGGCTGGTTCCTCTTCTTCTCTCTGACATAGAGCATCTTATTTTTGGAGTATGTCAGGGATTAGCGATTGTGCCACTTTTCTTCTCCATCTACATATAGTTCCTTGGTTCTCTCACAACCAGGCACTAATGACCCCCAAATTAATATACATAGCCTAGACTTCTCTCCTGAATTCCAGACTCACAGATGCGCTGATTACTTGATATCTCTACTATAATTTTTCATAAACAACTGAAACTTAGTATTCCTAAAACTTACTCCCTAATTTTTCCATCCAAAGGTGCTCTACTGTAAGATTTTCATTTCAGTTAATTAAAACTCTAAGGCTTTTCTAGTCATCAATGTCCCTTTCACTAAAGATAAAATTTAATTCACAGTATTTATTACAGTAAGAATTGATAAAAATGTCTCCTAACTGTAGTCTAATGTTTATAAAAATTATGTTATTAGACACTGTGGAAACACAAAAATATGAGAGTCTCCTAGTCCAGACTATGACTGAAAGCAGAGAGCAGTGATGTTGATTAGGAAGTGAGTCTGAAAGTTTGACATGGATTTTATAAGTGAACCTTTACGTATATGTTATATTTAATTAGGCTCTTACAAGTTGAATTCAAGAAATATATACTGAAAATCTATTATAGGTGAAATCCTGGCTTAGGTGCTAAAGTTTTCGTGAAAATTAACACAGTGTGATCTTTGACTTCAAGGAGAAAAGAAATAGATTAATTTTTATAATGAATGCCACTAAAAAGGGGAGAAAGTTACAGAAAGTTGAGACCCAAGAAAAGAAACCTGATATTCTCTCTAAAGGGCGTGTGATCCAAATATGAGAGAGTGGTCAAAATTACATAGGGCACAATCAAAAGCCAAGCGTCTAGAAATGTGGGACAGAGCAAAAACATGAATAACAAGAAAAGAGAAATTGACACTAATGATCAAGTATCAACATCTCCAGCTTTCCATTTGGAAACTTCGCTAATTTCATTGGCCTCTGTCTATACCTTTCACCACAGGAGGCGTCTGTTTATGATTAATGTGTTTGTAGAAGACAATTAAAACCGTTTCTGGAGTATCTCTTCTTTTTAGAACTAAGCTGTCCTCAGCACATACACATTCACTGCTCCATCATAGACCAGGCTTTTCACAGGTGAGAGAAGTTTGCAAATGTCAAGCATTGCCTATGACTGAATGATAAGGGTCTACTTCATAAAGGAAGGAAATATTATGAAATCCATCATGATTCTCTATTTTAAGTCCTATTGACCAATCAGCTTTATTAATAATGATATTTGATACTCATCTTTCTACATCCTGCTTCTCTCAATTGTCCATTCTAGAGATGATGGAACAGTTTAATATTAAACCCTAAATCCAACCGGGATATGATTGAAAAGTATCTACCACTGCATTCAGGCCAAAGGGATTTTAAAAAGACATATTTTTAATAAGGTACCTTAAATTAAAATGTTTAATTAGTATAGGATGATAGAAATCAGATTGTAAAAGAAGTAAATGATGAATAAATGAGGCAAATGAGGAAATATAATAATTTTGAGTACTTTTTAAATTGAAGAAACAAAAATGAAAATACCAGCATAGGAATGGTAGGAAAGAAATATTTTTTTTCTTATTTATTTCATTCAAATTACCTTTTAGAATTTGCCATTTTTACAGAGGAGAAGAAGATTATAAAAAGGAAAATTGAATAGAGGAAGAGATAACTAACAAGAAAAAACATAAAGAGGATAAAATCAAGGATGATAAAGAGATTAATTTCAGGTCAGATGAGGACTTATAGAAAAATAAAATAATAAAATAACATTAAAAACACATATTAGGAGCTAAACAAAAAGAAATATGAAGGAATTTACTTCAAATATTCTCATTATTGTCAGCCACAGTGAGATAAAACCTTCAGTCAAAGATGATGGTAGATTGGAAAGTTGCACAACAGTCAAAATTGTCCTAATAAAGTACCACTTAAAACTAATAAAGCAATTACTAACCATAAAATAACAACAGGACAATAGTAAAATAACATATTTTATGGTATCTAATATTTAAAATATCTTCTGAGGCCAAGTATAATGGAAAATATCTTTCTTTAGGACAATAATCTCTTATTTCCATTTTACCTAAATAATCGACTAAGATTCACAATATTTTGGTGCTGGGAATATATATATATAAAAAATAGTAAAAAATACTAGTACAATATTTCCGTACTGTATTGCCTCCATTTCCAGAGGAATAAATATCTAATGAAATTTACAAATACTATACAATTGAGCTGCTATTTTTTAAAATGATCCAAAACTAAATAACACGAGGGAGAGTGCTTTATTTTATTTTTTCTCAATGAAAGAGAAGTATGAGGAAATCTTAGTGTACTACATAGATAGAAGAAAGCTCACACCTGAAATTGCCTTCAACCCCATAAATAAAACTCAATAAAATGTCAAATCTATTTTATACGACCACTATGATACATAGAATAACCTGATCACTGGTACTAATATATTTTTCAAAGTATTTCCATGTTTGAAGTCTATTTAATGTTCCTAATATACAACATATACTGTGAATTAATTTCCTCACCCTTTTGCTCCTATAAATAATAGGGTCACATTTCTAAAAATTCAGTAATGATACAATTATTTATGAATTATGTAATAATAATGAATGACATCTATATTTTTTACTACTATGAGCCACAGTGTAATTTCTTATAAGAAACAAAATAAATGAATTTTGAAATAAAAAGGAATCCTCATTTTAAGACAAAATGATCCATATTCAAAAGCATTCTATAACACAAGGGAGAAAGTGCACATCCTCATCCACATTTTTCTTAGAAAAATAAATAAAGTATACTAAAAATCCATACAACTAGTAGCACAAGTTCCATTTATTTCTTATTTTCTAACATTGCTTTTGAAAACATGATTTAATCTTGAAATTAACCAAAACCTTTGTTTTTTTCAGCTTCTGAAATAAGCAATGACTGGGAAGTTATCAAAGAAAACAGACATAGTCCTGCTAAACCTTAGAGTGATATCAAATCTGCTCAAATTAGATATGACATTAAACGTTAAATATGTTTTTTTCTTCTTATTTTCAGAATGCCAAAGTAAACAGGTCAGTAATTTTCAATGTATTGTAAAATATGTGATTAGATATAGACTTGGCCACATGGATTTCTTAGGGAAAGTGCTTTGAATTTCATTTGACATAATGGGAACAAGGATATATTATTTATTATTTATCCATTTGTGCTTTAGTTGAGCATTCTTTGATGCATTTGTCATTATTTTAGTAAAGAAGGAAAATAATCATTTTAAGCAATTATTCTGTGCCAGACACCATGCTCTGTGCTGGGAATCCACAGGTCCTGCCTTTTCAAGAGCTCAGACCATGTTGCTCTGTGCTTTGTTCATCATGTGGCTCATCAGCTGCGGTTATGCTGTGTGACTATTAGGAAAGGATGAAAATGAATCCGTTTAAATGAGTTTCTCTATTTACACTTTATAGGATGTGCCAAGATGCAGAGCTAAAATAATATGATCACTGAGATATTTCCATCTGGTCCTAGTTTACCCACTTCTGCCAACCTCCACTTCGATTTGTTCACATTCTACAAGTATGGAGGTGCACTGTGCAGTATGTCCCATGAAAAGCAAGAGTTGACTGTTTACAAATATACGTAATCCTTCAGTGCCTATTTGACATCCTCTTTGTGGCATAAATAAGGATAGCTTGACTTATTGACTTTTTGTCTGCCTAGTATTGTAGAATTTACATGTTCACTCTTTCTTCTCTTTCTTTATAAAAACATTGTTTCAAAAATATTCAGTCAATTTTCAGGTGGTGGCAATGACACAATAAGAAAATCACCTTTCTCTAAGAAATGCCAGCTTTCATCCACAATTTACTTCAAAGAAATGACAGAAGTGATTAGATCTTTGTATAGAAAATATGTGACAAATTACTCATGTTGCTTCAGCCTCGATGGACATAGGTTGAAAATTCCCAAGACCTTTTCTCCAGAAAATAGCAGAAAAACTGGTGCAGTTTGTATTAGCACATAATAATGTCTCTCCAATTAGAAACGTGTGGATATTTGGAGACACACACACACACACCCCTCTTTTACACACATGTAAAGTGCATGGAGAACTTTACCAAATGAATTACGTCTTTATTGCTACCTAGCATAAATAAACTACCATAAATGTAGTGGCATAAAACAAGACAAATTTATTATCTCATAGTTTTTATGAATTAAGAGCCTGGTTACAGATTAGCTTGGTCCTCAGAATTATGGCTTACAAAACACCTTTATGTTTATAGGTACATAACACCTTTATATGTAGTGACTTATCGTCACAGAATATGAATTACTGTGAAGCTAGATGAACCTAAGACTGAGAGACTAAACAGAAACAAATATCCAAAATAGTGAAAGGAGGAGACCAATGTGCTCTCACTCTGTTTACTCTACTCTGTCATTAATGTTTGTTAATATAAGGGCCTAAGGATTGATGTCTGATGACACGTCATAGAGGGAGACAACTGGGAAGTACTGCGAGTTTGTACCAGGCTGAAATCAAGCGTCTTTAGGTCTATGAGACTTGTGTCTCCCAAGCTTACTAGTCTTATGAGGTTGTAGAATTGAAGTCCCTGTTTTCTTGTTGACTATTGAATGGAGACAGTTTTCACCTCCTGCAAGCTGCCGTCAGACCTTGTCATGGGATCCCTTCCACAGACAATTTACAGCAGTTTTTTTTTTCTTTCTTTCTCAAGGTTAGCAGGAGAACATCTCTCATTTTGAATCTCCCTATCCTCTTTTAAGGGCTCCTTAGATTAGGTTTGATTCACAGAGGATAATCCCTCTTTTTCTTAACTCAAAGTCAAATGATTTGGGACCTTAATCAGGTCTGCAAGGTTTTGTCTGTTACACAGCTTGAAGTATTCATATACCCTGTTCACCATCCTACTCTCACTCAAATCGCATGAACTCATTATGTCTATGAGTGGGTGGGAATCTTTGGGTCCTCTTAGAATTCTGCCTACCACATTAATTGTCTCCCTCTATGACGTGTCATCAGACATCAATCCTTAGGCCCTTGTACTAACAAACACTAGTGATAGAGTAGAATAAACAGAGTGAGAGCACATTGGTCTCCTCCTTTCACTATTTTGGATATTGGCTTCTGTTTAGTCTCTCAGTCTTAGGTTCCTCATCTAGCTTCACAGTAATTCATGTGAGGATAAGTCACTACAAATAAAGGTGTTATGTACCTATACATAGAAAGGTTTTTTGTGAGCCATAAAGCAATTATTGTACATAGGAATGTCAAGTGAAGACACAAATATGTATAGTCATTATAGATGTATGAATATTGTGTATGTGTGTGTAATACAACTGCATATAGTATTTTAAATACAATAACAAAAAAGCACATTTGTGAATTACTGTGTATGTTGCATATATATTATACATTTACTTAGTCACTTACTACCAGATACAATGCTATAGAGTGTCTTCATTGATTTGACCAGTAACCTTTAAAAGATTGTAATTTTACCAACAGAGCTTTAGTGTAATAAGGCCAACCACCACAATGATTTTTAGTTTCTCTTATTTGACCATTATATCCCATGTAATCCACATAACTTTGACTACTTCAATTTCTCTATGGGTAGAGTAACATATGCACTAAAGATTCTTCCCTCTCGGGGAATGCTTGATTCCATTATTGAACCTGTTCTATATGAGGCATTATTGTATCTTATAATGCAATGTTTTTTGCAAGTTTTATCTGGTCCTTCCAGATAACTCTGATATTACCTGTAACTCTAATATTACCTGTTATTCTAAACTGAAAGTAAGAATTTTAGGACTGTTTATTAGAAAAGTTATTACTCTCACATAATATGTACCTTGGGAGCTACCACGAGTTTGGAAATTGAATGCAAATGAGAAAAGTATTATGGTAAGACTAACCTTCAATTACTTTCATAGTGCATTGAAAATTTAATTCACAAATTCAAATCTATACACTTTAATAATAAGTGGTAACAAATTATTTGTTACATATCTCAAATATTTGTCATACTTAAAGA
Organism: Theropithecus gelada; assembly: GCF_003255815.1. NCBI lineage: Eukaryota > Metazoa > Chordata > Mammalia > Primates > Cercopithecidae > Theropithecus > Theropithecus gelada. The sequence continues at coordinate 94,352,822 of NC_037672.1, read as the reverse complement.
AAGTGGCTAATAATTCTGAGGTTAGAGTAGAACAATAAATTTATATCAGGAACTAATAATTTTTTTTTCCTAGCTGAGATCTCTTATTCACAAATTCTTAATTGTAGAAAAGGCAGGGACTACTGTGAAGTTTATTTGAAAAACAAAAATATTATACATTAGAGAGTGCAAGTGAATACTTGTCCCTCAGCTAAGACAGACAAATGTCCAATTTGACTGCAGGACAGGTAGCATGTTACCTTCATGAAATAACCCACCTCTTTAGGAAATAACAATTAAAAATCATAAAGAAGATTTTGTCGCTCACTTCATGTGCAAAAGTTTTCTTAACATATTGTCCACAATAGGCCTCTAGATCAAATAGTTTCTACTCAAGTCTACCAACTCACTTAAGATCAAAAGACTTTGGGGATTAGTTGATGTTGTTTAAATAGAACAAATACCTAAAATGCACATCTACTTGCATACAATTATAAAGCATAATCTAACATTCCTAAATATACACAAAAATACAAAAGAATGCTTAAAAATGTGACAGTGATCTTACAAAAAGTAAATCATCAAAACAGCATGTAATTCTCAGTTGAAAACCAGCAGAAGACAAGGATGTTTTCTCTTACCACTCCTATTCAACATAGTATTGGAAGTTCTGGCCAGGGTAATCAGGCAAGAGAAAGAACTAAAGGGCAGTCAATTCGGAAAAGAGGAAGTTAAATTGTCTCTGTTTGCAGATAACATGATTATATATTTAGAAAACCACATCCACTCAGCCCAAAATCTCCTTAAGCTGATAAGCAACTTCAGCAAAGTCTCAGGATACAGAATCAATGTGCAAAAATCATAAGCATTCCTATCCACCAATAGCAGACAAACAGAGCCAAATCATGAGTGAATTCCTATTCACAATTGCTACAAAGAGAATAAAATACCTAGGAATCCAACTTACAAGGGATGTGACGGACATCCTCAAAGAGAACTACAAACCACTGCTCGATTAAATAAAAGAGGACAAAAACAAAGGGGAAAACATTCCACACTGAAGGATAGGAAGAATCAGTATCATGAAAATGGCCATACTGCCTAAAGTAATTTATAGATTCAATGCTATCCCCATCAAGCTGTCACTGACTTTCTTCACGGAATTGGAAAAAACTACTTTAAATTTCATGTGGAACCAAAGGGAGACTGCATACCCAAGACAATCCTAAGCAAAAAGAACAAAGCTGGAGGCATCACACTACCTGACTTCAAACTATACTACAAGGCTACAGTAACCAAAACAGCATGGTACAGATACAAAAACATATATATATATATGTATTTATATATTTATAGACTAATGGAACAGAACAAAGTCCTTAGAAATAACACCACACATCTACAACCATCTGATCTTTGACAAACCTTCCCAAAAACAAGCAATGGAAAAAGGATTCCCTATTTAATAAATGGTGTTGCAAAAACTGGCTAGTCATATGCAGAAAGCTGCAACTGGATCCCTTTCTTACACCTTATACAACAATTAACTCAAGACAGAATAAAGACTTCGTAAGACCTAAAACCACAAAAAACCCTAGAAGAAAACCTAGGCAATACCATTCAGGACATAGGCATGGCTTACACCTTATACAAAAATTAACTCAAGATGGATTAAAGACCTAAATGTAAGACCTAAAACCATAAAAACCATAGGGAAAAAAATATATAGGCAATACCATTCAGAACACAGGCATGGTCAAAGACTTCGTGACTAAAACACCAAAAGCATTGGCGACAAAAGCCAACATTGACAAATGGGATCTAATTAAACTAAAGAGTTTCTGCACAGCAAAAGACACTATCAGCAGCGTGACTGGGCAACCTGCAGAATGGGAGAAAAATTTGGCAATGTATCCGTCTGACAAAGGGTTAATACCCAGAATCTACAAATAAACAAATGCACAAGAAAAAGACAAACAACCCCTTCAAAAAGTGGGCAAAGGATATGAACAGACACTTCTGAAAAGATGACATTTATGTAGCCAACAGACATATGAAAAAAAGCTCATAATTACTGGTCATCAGAGAAATGCAAATAAAAACCACAATGAGATACCATCTTACACTAGTTAGAATGGAGATCATTAAAAAGTCAGGGAACAACAGATGCTGTAGAGGATGTAGAGAAATAGGAAATGCTTTTACACTGTTGGTGGGATTGTAAATTAGTTCAACCATTGTGGAAGGCAGTGTTGCCATTCCTCAAGAATCTAGAACCAGAAATACCATTTGACCCAGCAATCCCATTACTGGTTAGATACCCAAAGGATTGTATATCATCCTGCTATAAAGACACATGCACATGTATGTTTATTGTGGCACTATTCACAATAGCAAAGACTTGGAACCAACCCAAATGTCCATCAGTAATAGACTGGATAAAGAAAATGTGGCACATAGACACCATGGAATACTATGCAGCCATAAAAAGGATGAGTTTATGTCCTTTGCAGGGACATGGATGGAGCTGGAAATCGTCATTCTCAGCAAACTAACACAAGGACAAAAAATCAAAATCGCATGTTCTCACTCATAAGTGGGAGTTGAACAATGAGAACACATGGACACAAGGAGGGGAACATCATACCCTGGGACCTGTTGGGGGTGGGTGGCTAGGGGAGGGATAGCATTAGGAGAAATACCTAATGTAAATGGCAAGTTGATGGGTGCATCAAACCAACATGGCACATGTATACCTATGTAACAAACCTGCACCTTGTCCACACATACCCCAGAACTTAAAGTATAATAACAAAAGAAAGAAAAATATGCTACCAATGGCATAATGAATTCTTATGTCTCAGAATTTTTATTTCTATAAATTGAAAATATTTTAGAATTATTTAGGTGTACAAATTATTTTTTTGTGAAAATAACAGTGTAAAAAATAAATTACTGTCTTAACATTTTTTCACATTCTAAGTGCAAATCATTCAGATAACTCCTTTTAAGTAAGAGCCATCAAAGTCCCTTTTCTCTTTTCTTTATATAACAACATCCTCTGGTCCAGCATAAACATTGGTGATAGAGCATTAAAAACATCATCCACTATTATGTATTATCTCCAGTATTTCTTGCCAAGCCTCTAAACAACATCCTGTAAGTTTTAATGTCAGTGTTTTCTTTTTAGGTATGTGATAAGCAGTCCTATTTACATATCTCAGAAAAAAAAAAAAAGATAGGTTAATCTACTTTCAGGTTTCTTTCTTATTAAGTCCCAAAAAGCACTTAGATGTTATTCAACAAGAAAATATGGGATCATTTTCATTGTTTCAACAGTATATATTTGCTTTAATAATATCAAATTTATTTTCCTTTACTTTGTCTCCATGTTAACTTCTTTTTTTTCAGTTTATAGAATCTGCTATTTATTTATTTATCTATTTTTTATTATATTTTAAGTTCTAGGGTACATGTGCATAACGTGCAGGTTTGTTACATATGTATACATGCGCCATGTTGGTGTGCTGCACCCATCAACTCGTCAGCACCCATCAACTCGTCATTTACATCAGGTATAACTCCCAATGCCATCCCTCCCTCCTCCCTCCTCCCCACAATAGGTCCCGGTATGTGATGTTCCCCTTCCTGTGTCCAAGTGATCTCATTGTTCAATTCCCACCTATAAGTGAGAACATGCGGTGTTTGGTTTTCTGTTCTTGCCATAGTTTGCTGAGAATGATGGTTTACAGCTGCATTCATGTCCCTACAAAGGACACAAACTCATTCTTTTTTTATGGCTGCATAGTATTCCATGGTGTATATGTGCCACATTTTCTTAATCCAGTCTGTCACTGATGGACATTTGGGTTGATTTCAAGTCTTTGCTATCGTGAATAGTGCCGCAATAAACATACGTGTGCATGTGTCTTTATAGCAGCATGATTTATAATCCTTTGGGTATATACCCAGTAATGAGATGGCTGGATCATATGGTATTTCTAGTTCTAGATCCTTGAGGAATCACCATACTGTTTTCCATAATGGTTGAACTAGTTTACAATCCAACCAACAGTGTAAAAGTGTTCCTATTTCTCCACATCCTCTCCAGCACCTGTTGTTTCCTAAATTTTTAATGATTGCCATTCTAACTGGTGTGAGATGGTATCTCATTGTGGTTTTGATTTGCATTTCTCTGATGGCCAGTGATGTTGAGCATTTTTTTATGTGTCTGAGTTAACTTCTAAAAGAACATTACATTTCAATAGGGAATAATATTTTTGTATATATTTTTAAAGTAAACATCATATGTGGTACTACTGATGAACATTACCCCATGAGGTGATGATAATATGAAATTATAAGAGAAGACTAAGGTAAGAACTGCTTAGCTTTGTCATGAATTTCATTGGCTGCTAGTAATTATAAGATGCCATCAATAAATAGACACAATTCAGTTTTTAAAATGTTTAAATAACATGTCTTAAATAAGATGAAACATTCCATGTTATTCAATACAATATAGAGAAGAGTAAAAATTAGAAAACTTAATTATTTAATGAAAATTCAGAAAGAAGAAAACAGAAACATTGTGAAATAATAAAAATAGGAATAAAAGAAGTTAAATTCAAAACTATTATTAATTTTGAAATGGGTGAGTGTCCTGACTCCCCTCACAGGACTTGCAACAGGCATGTGGCTTATCTGTTCAGTGCGCTTAAACCTCTTACAGTAGAGGGAGAATGCAGATGGGCAGGTGGAGGAGCCAGAGTGAGCACTTTTGGGCTCTGGCCCCATGGTAGTGTCTAGGAGTGGGTGCCTGTGATGACCCAAGCTCAAGTGGGTGTGTTACAGGGCTCTTTTAGCTCCTCCATCTGCAGATGGCTTAAGTGTTAACCAGCTCCATGCCCTCTTGGTACCCAGGTCTTTATCTGGCATCCTGGAAGAACAAGGTCACATGGAGAAATTAAAGGATGGTAAATGTGAGGGACTTTATGGGCAGATGGAGGTGGCCATGAGCAGGATGGATGGGGAGCTAGAGAGGGAATGGAGTGGGAAGATTATCTTCCCCTTGATTTCAGCCGTCCTGCAGCCTATCTCCTCTCCCAATAGCCCCAGCCCAACTCCTCTCCAGATTCAGACTCCCTTTCTCTTTTCTCCTTATCTGCTGCATCACTGTTCTGCTCCTCTGCCCTTCTGCTCATGGAACCTGGGGTTTGGGGTTTATATGGGTACAGGATAGTGGGGTGTGGTAGGCCAAAATGCAACATTTGGGGGTGAAAAACAGCAATGCCTGTTCCCATTTAGGACCACGGGTTTCCAGGCTTGAGAGTGGGACCTTTGCCGGGAAACCACCCTCTTCTACCCAGTATTTCCTTACCTCCTCTCTGTATCAGTTTCAATAATTGGGAAGAAGGTAGATTCAACTATTAAAAGAAGAAACCCTGATATTGCATTTAAAAATAAAATGAAGCTCAGTTTAAGTCAAACTGACAGAAAGTTAAAAAATATAAATAAGAGGAGGCAAAGAAGACATACAAATGACCACCAAACATATGAAAAAATGCTGAACATCACTAATTAGGGAAACGCAAGTTAATACCACAATGAGATGCCACCTTACTCCTGCAAGAATGGCCAATATTAAAAAGTTAAAAAACAATAGATGTTGACATGGATGTGGGGAAAAGGGGATGCTTATACACTGCTGGTGGGAATGCAGATTAATACAATCTCTCTCTCTCTCTCTCTTTTTTTTTTTTTGAGAGGGAGTCTCCCTCTGTCGCCCAGGCTGGAGTGCAATGGCGCGATCTCGGCTCACTGCAAGCCCCGCCTCACGGGTTCACGCCATTCTCCTGCCTCAGCCTCCGGAGTAGCTGGGACTACAGGCGCCCGGCACCACGTCAGGCTAATTTTTTTGTATTTTTTAGTAGAGACGAGTTTCACCATGTTAGCCAGGATGGTCTCCATCTCCTGACCTCGTGATTCGCCCTTCTCAGCCTGCCAAAGTGCTGGGATCAGCGGCATGAGCCACCGAGCCCGGCCAGTACAACCTCTTTCTTAAAGAGCTAAAAGTAGATCTACCATTCAATCCAGCAATCCTACTACTGGATATTTACCCAAAGGAAAGGAGGTCATTATATGAATAAGACATTTGCACACGTGTATTTATAGCAGCACAATTCACAATTGCAAATGTATGAAAACAATCTAAGTGTCCCTAAACTAGTAAGTGAATAAAAAAAATGTGGGGTGTGTGTGTGTGTGGGTGTGTGTGTGTGTATAAAACATGAAATACTACTAAGCCATAAAAAAATAAAATAACGTCTTTTGCAGCAATGTGAATGGAGCTGGAGGCCATTATTCTAAATGAAGTAACACAAGAGTGGAAAACCAAAAACCTTACGTTTTCACTTCTAAGTAGGAGCTAAGCCATGAGTACAGAAAGGCATACAGGGTGATATAATGGACTTTAGGTACTCAAAAGAGGCAGGATGGGAGGAATAGGTCAGAGATTTGAAAGAACTACAACCATTATGTATAATGTACACTGCTTGGGTGATGGGTGCATTAAAAATCTCAGAATTCACCACCATTTAATTATCGTGGTATCAATGTAACCAAAAACCACTTGTACCTCCAGAAGCTATTGAAATAAAGAAACTTAAAAAAATAATAATTATGAATAAATAACAACAACAACAACAAAAAATTGCTATCTTAATGCTAAATTAGCCACAAAAGAATTCAAGTAGGAAAGTATTTAAAGATACAGAGAAACATAATATTTTATTAGGAAACTAAAATTTCACAGTATTGTCAGTAAAATATATGAAAATGGACCTGGAACACCCAAAGGAAATAACAACCACACTATTTAAATTAAGAATGAATTTCAACAAGATGAACAAGAAAAGCAAATGTAAGATTAGCATAAAAACACCCATATATTTTCTATACATTGAAATATTCAAACAGAAAATAGTAAAACTAGATTTTGTTTATGTAACAACTAGAATATTAAGTATCTGTTAATAAATCTAACCAGAAATATGCAACACCTTTATACAAAGTTGACAAGATATTGTAACAGACTAAGATGTAACAGACTAAATGTACTAGATAGTGTTTTAGTTAATGACGTTCTAGCCAATTTTATGTAAAACATTGTTGACTTTTATTATCGAGTCTAATATTTGGTCTAACTGCAGTATTCCGGAGCCTTGAATCCAGGTCATGTGCTGAACAGTGCTGTGGCATTAGTGAAAGTTATAGAAAAAAAAAATTGGAAAAGTATTTTAAAAATAGAATACTAGAAAATTATAGAAAAGATAGAAATTGGTTGTTTCTTGTCGCTTCCAGTCAAGAAAGGAATGGCCAGTCTGAAATCACAAATCACACAGAATATATCTTTAATAAGAAAGGTACGCTGTCTTTAGAACCTAAGTTGAATGAGAGTTCCATAATTTTGGAATTACAGTATGAAATTTTATATTATTCTGTCACTCAAGTTAAAACTAATATTAGAGGATCAGAAGCCTTACCAGGATTTCAGATGAGTTTTTACCTGTTTTTTGTTTTGATTTTGCTTTCTTTTTTGCCAAATTAAGGAAAATACTTTTTGGTAAAAGTCCTGTGTTCTCTTTTATTTTACATTAGATGACCCAAGCAGAAAACTTGTTTTAGCTTTTACTGCTAAACACTAATTCTGGATCTCAAGTTTGATGAAGTCATTTGATAGGAGGCAAGTGAATTGTTTTCATATAAGGGATATATACAGGAATAGGGTATGCTTGGAGGTGAAGGCTATAATGGTTAGATTATGGCAGGCACTATAGAATGGCTGTTCAGTCCTATTCTCAAGCTCTTTTCCTCTTTGCTTGCTTCAGTTATTAGGGATGAGAAAACTAAGTCCTTGCTCTCTACAAGTTAGAGATAACCACATGATATAATTCTTGTTAAAGTGATGTAAGAGGAATTCTGTGGGGGAAGCATTTGCTTTCTTGATGAAATATTAATAATAATAAAATAAAAGGATAATAGAGTAGTTATTGTGCTTTCCCCGGACATAATCTTTGAACTAAACAAGATCCCTGATGCTGCAACATCATCTTGCAACTATGAGTAACATATGGCAAGGACTGAATTATAGAGCTGGTCACAGCTGAGACCAGACAAATTCAGTCTACAATATCTAGAGTGAAACATCACATATCAGATCCACTAGTTTGGTGTCTTCCTCTTCCCATTCATTTTTTTCCAAATTCCCTCCAAATAATTTCAAGTTGCTTGTCCCTTTCTTATCCTTCACACCCACTTCCCTCTCAGCTTTTCTACCTAAACCTTTCACTTAGAATTCAAGTTTCAGGGTTATCCAGGCCCCTTTTAAGCTATTAAATAAATATATTCAATAATATTTTATATATATGCATATATTCAGTTACAGAATTAAATTTAGTTAAATACTACATATATGTAACTGAGTATAAATATTTGGTCCTATGTCTATAACCGAATATACATATATATACACACACACATGAATATACATATATATACACACACACACATATATATATTCTTTTTTAATTATTATTATTATACTTTGAGTTCTAGGGTACATGTGCATAACGTGCAGGTTTGTTACATATGTATACTTGTGCCATGTTGCTGTGCTGCACCCATCAACTCATCAGCACCCATCAACTCGTAATTTACATCAGGTATAACTCCCAATACAATCCCTCCCCCCTCCCCCCTCCCCATGATAGGCCCCGGTGTGTGATGATCCCTTTCCTGAGTTCAAGTGATCTAATTGTTCAGTTCCCACCTATGAGTGAGAATATGCGGTGTTTGGTTTTCTGTTCTTGTGATAGTTTGCTAAGAATGATGGTTTCCAGCTGCATCCATGTCCCTACAAAGGACACAAACTCATCCTTTTTTATGGCTGCATAGTATTCCATGGTGTATATGTGCCACATTTTCTTAATCCAGTCTGTCACTGATGGACATTTGGGTTGATTTCAAGTCTTTGCTATCGTGAATAGTGCCGCAATAAACATACGTGTGCATGTGTCTTTATAGCAGCATGATTTATAATCCGTTGGGTATATACCCAGTAATGGGATGGCTGGGTCATATGGTACATCTAGTTCTAGATCCTTGAGGAATCGCCATACTGTTTTCCATAATGGTTGAACTAGTTTACAATCCCACCAACAGTGTAAAAGTGTTCCTATTTCTGCACATCCTCTCCAGCACCTGTTGTTTCCTGACTTTTTAATGATCGCCATTCTAACTGGTGTGAGATGGTATCTCATTGTGGTTTTGATTTGCATTTCTCTGATGGCCAGTGATGATGAGCATTTTTTCATGTGTCTGTTGGCTGTTTGAATGTCTTCTTTTGAGAAATGTCTGTTCATATCCTTTGCCCACTTTTTGATGGAGTTGTTTGTTTTTTTCTTGTAAATTTGTTTGAGTTCTTTGTAGGTTCTGGATATTAGCCCTTTGTCAGATGAGTAGATTGCAAAAACTTTCTCCCATTCTGTAGGTTGCCTGTTCACTCTGATGGTAGTTTCTTTTGCTGTGCAGAAGCTCTTTAGTTTAATGAGATCCCATTTGTCAATTTTGGCTTTTGCTGCCGTTGCTTTTGGTGTTTTAGACATGAAGTCTTTGCCCATGCCTATGTCCTGAATGGTACTACCTAGGTTTTCCTCTAGGATTTTTATGGTATTAGGTCTAACATTTAAGTCTCTAATCCATCTTGAATTAATTTTCGTATAAGGAGTAAGGAAAGGATCCAGTTTCAGCTTTCTACTTATGGCTAGCCAATTTTCCCAGCACTATTTATTAAATAGGGAATCTTTCCCCATTTCTTGTTTCTCTCAGGTTTGTCAAAGATCAGATGGCTGTAGATGTGTGCTATTATTTCTGAGAACTCTGTTCTGTTCCATTGGTCTATATCTCTGTTTTGGTACGAGTACCATGCTGTTTTGGTTCCTGTAGCCTTGTAGTATAGTTTGAAGTCAGGTAGCATGATGCCTCCAGCTTTGTTCTTTTGACTTAGGATTGTCTTGGAGATGCGGGCTCTTTTTTGGTTCCATATGAACTTTAAAGCAGTTTTTTCCAATTCTGTGAAGAAACTCATTGGTAGCTTGATGGGGATGGCATTGAATCTATAAATTACCTTGGGCAGTATGGCCATTTTCACGATATGGATTCTTCCTATCCATGAGCATGGTATGTTCTTCCATTTGTTTGTGTCCTCTTTTATTTCACTGAGCAGTGGTTTGTAGTTCTCCTTGAAGAGGTCCTTTACATCCCTTGTAAGCTGGATTCCTAGGTATTTTATTCTCTTTGAAGCAATTGTGAATGGAAGTTCATTCCTGATTTGGCTCTGTGTTTGTCTGTTACTGGTGTATAAGAATGCTTGTGATTTTTGCACATTAATTTTGTATCCTGAGACTTTGCTGAAGTTGCTTATCATCTTAAGGAGATTTTGGGCTGAGACAATGGGGTTTTCTAAATATACAATCATGTCATCTGCAAACAGGGACAATTTGACTTCTTCTTTTCCTAACTGAATACCCTTGATTTCTTTCTCTTGCCTAATTGCCCTGGCCAGAACTTCCAACACTATGTTGAATAGGAGTGGTGAGAGAGGTCATCCCTGTCTTGTGCCAGTTTTCAAAGGGAATTTTTCCAGTTTTTGCCCATTCAGTATGATATTGGCTGTGGGTTTGTCATAAATAGCTCTTATTATTTTAAGGTACATTCCATCAATACCGAATTTATTGAGCGTTTTTAGCATGAAGGGTTGTTGAATTTTGTCAAAAGCCTTTTCTGCATCTATTGAGATAATCATGTGGTTCTTGTCTTTGGTTCTGTTTATATGCTGGATTATGTTTATTGATTTGCGAATGTTGAACCAGCCTTGCATCCCAGAGATGAAGCCCACTTGATCATGGTGGATAAGCTTTTTGATGTGTTGCTGAATCCGGTTTGCCAGTATTTTATTGAGGATTTTTGCATCGATGTTCATCAGGGATATTGGTCTAAAATTCTCCTTTTTTGTTGTGTCTCTGCCAGGCTTTGGTATCAGGATGATGTTGGCCTCATAAAATGAGTTAGGGAGGATTCCCTCTTTTTCTATTGATGGGAATAGTTTCAGAAGGAATGGTACCAGCTCCTCCTTGTACCTCTGGTAGAATTCAGCTGTGAATCCATCTGGTGGTGGACTTTTTTTGGTTGGTAGGCTATTAATTATTGCCTCAATTTCAGAGCCTTCTATTGGTCTATTCAGGGATTCAACTTCTTCCTGGTTTAGTCTTGGGAGAGTGTAAGTGTCCAGGAAATTATCCATTTCTTCTAGATTTTCCAGTTTATTTGCATAGAGGAGTTTATAGTATTCTCTGATGGTAGTTTGTATTTCTGTGGGGTCGGTGGTGATATCCCCTTTGTCATTTTTTATTACGTCAATTTGATTCTTCTCTCTTTTCTTCTTTATTAGTCTTGCTAGTGGTCTGTCAATTTTGTTGATGTTTTCAAAAAACCAACTCCTGGATTCATTGATTTTTTGAAGGGTTTTTTGTGTCTCTATCTCCTTCAGTTCTGCTCTGATCTTAGTTATTTCTTGCCTTCTGCTAGCTTTCGAATGTGTTTGCCCTTGCTTCTCTAATTCTTTTAATTGCGATGTTAGAGTGTCAATTTTAGATCTTTCCTGCTTTCTCTTGTGGTCATTTAGTGCTATAAATTTCCCTCTACACACTGCTTTAAATGTTTACTAGAGATTCTGGTATGTTGTATCTTTGTTCTTATTGGTTTCAAAGAACATCTTTATTTCTGCCTTCATTTCGTGATGTACCCAGTAGTCATTCAGGAGCAGGTTGTTCAGTTTCCATGTAGTTGAGCGGTTTTGATTGAGTTTCTTAGTCCTGAGTTCTAGTTTGATTGCACTGTGGTCTGAGAGACAGTTTGTTATAATTTTTGCTCTTGTACATTTGCTGAGGAGTGCTTTACTTCCAATTATGTGGTCAATTTTGGAATAAGTGCGATGTGGTGCTGAGAAGAATGTATATTCTGTTGATTTGGGGTGGAGAGTTCTATAGATGTCTATTAGGTCTGCTTGCTGCAGAGACGAGTTCAATTCCTGGATATCCTTGTTAACTTTCTGTCTCGTTGATCTGTCTAATGTTGACAGTGGAGTGTTGGAGTCTCCCATTATTATTGTATGGGAGTCTAAGTCTCTTTGTAAGTCTCTAAGGACTTGCTTTATGAATCTGGGTGCTCCTGTATTGGGTGCATATATATTTAGGGTAGTTAGCTCTTCCTGTTGAATTGATCCCTTTACCATTATGTAATGGCCTTCTTTGTCTCTTTTGATCTTTGATGGTTTAAAGTCTGTTTTATCAGAGACTAGTATTGCAACCCCTGCTTTTTTTTGTTCTCCATTTGCTTGGTAAATCTTCCTCCATCCCTTTATTTTAAGCCTATGTATGTCTCTGCATGTGACATGGGTCTCCTGAATACAGCAGACTGATGGGTCTTGGCTCTTTATCCAGTTTGCCAGTCTGTGTCTTTTAATTGGACCATTTAGTCCATTTACATTTAAGGTTAATATTGTTATGTGTGAACTTGATCCTGCCATTATGATATTAACTGTTTATTTTGCTCATTAGTTGATGCAGTTTCTTCCTAGGCTCGATGGTCTTTACATTTTGGCATGTTTTTGCAATGGCTGGTACAGGTTGTTCCTTTCCATGTTGAGTGCTTCCTTCAGGGTCTCTTGTAAGGCAGGCCTAGTGGTGACAAAATCTCTAAGCATTTGCTTATCTGTAAAAGATTTTATTTCTCCTTCACTTATGAAACTTAGTTTGGCTGGATATGAAATTCTGGGTTGAAAATTCTTTTCTAAGAATGTTGAATATTGGCCCCCACTCTCTTCTGGCTTGTAGAGTTTCTGCTGAGAGATCTGCTGTTAGTCTGATGGGCTTCCCTTTTTGGGTAACACGACCTTTCTCTCTGGCTGCCCTTAAGATTTTTTCCTTCATTTCAACTTTGGTGAATCTGGCAATTATGTGTCTTGGAGTTGCTCTTCTCGAGGAGTATCTTTGTGGTGTTCGCTGTATTTCCTGGATTTGAATGTTGGCCTGCCCTACTAGGTTGGGGAAGTTTTCCTGGATGATATCCTGAAGAGTGTTTTCCAACTTGGTTCCATTTTCCTCCTCACTTTCAGGCACCCCAATCAGATGTAGATTTGGTTTTTTTACATAATCCCATACTTCTTGCAGGCTTTGTTCATTTCTTTTTCTTCTTTTTTCTTTTGGTTTCTCTTCTCGCTTCATTTCATTCTTTTGATCCTCAATCGCTGATACCCTTTCTTCCAGTTGATCGAGTCGGTTACTGAAGCTTGTGCATTTGTCACGTATTTCTCGTGTCATGGTTTTCATCTCTTTCATTTTGTTTATGACCTTCTCTGCATTAATTACTCTAGCCATCAATTCTTCCACTTTTTTTTCAAGATTTTTAGTTTCTTTGTGCTGGGTACGTAATTCCTCCTTTAGCTCTGAGAAGTTTGATGGACTGAAGCCTTCTTCTCTCATCTCGTCAAAGTCATTCTCTGTCCAGCTTTGATCCATTGCTTGTGATGAGCTGCGCTCCTTTGCCGGGGGAGATGTGCTCTTATTTTTTGAATTTCCAGCTTTTCTGCCCTGCTTTTTCCCCATCTTTGTGGTTTTATCTGCCTCTGGTCTTTGATGATGGTGACGTACTGATGGGGTTTTGGTGTAGGTGTCCTTCCTGTTTGATAGTTTTCCTTCTAACAGTCAGGACCCTCAGCTGTAGGTCTGTTGGAGATTGCTTGAGGTCCACTCCAGACCCTGTTTGCCTGGGTATCAGCAGCAGAGGCTGCAGAAGATAGCATATTTCTGAACAGCGAGTGTACCTGTCTGATTCTTGCTTTGGAAGCTTTCTCTCAGGGGTGTGCTCCACCCTGTGAGGTGTGGGGTGTCAGACTGCCCCTAGTGGGTGATGTCTCCCACTTAGGCTACTCAGGGGTCAGGGACCCACTTGAGCAGGCAGTCTGTCCGTTTTCAGATCTCATCCTCCGTGTTGGGAGATCCACTGCTCTCTTCAAAGCTGTCAGACAGAGTCGTTTGCATCTGCAGAGGTTTCTGCTGCATTTGTTATTATTTACTGTGCCCTGTCCCCAGAGGTGGAGTCTACAGAGACAGGCAGGTTTCCTTGAGCTGCTGTGAGCTCCACCCAGTTCGAGCTTCCCAGCGGCTTTGTTTACCTACTTAAGCCTCAGCAATGGCGGACGCCCCTCCCCCAGCCTCGCTGCTGCCTTGCTGGTAGATCGCAGACTGCTGTGCTAGCAATGAGGGAGGCTCCGTGGGCGTGGGACCCTCCTAGCCAGGTGTGGGATATAATCTCCTGGTGTGCCCGTTTGCTTAAAGCACAGTATTGGGGTGGGAGTTACCCAATTTTCCAGGTGCTGTGTGCCTCAGTTCCCCTGGCTAGGAAAAGGGATTCCCTTCCCCTTGCGCTTCCCAGGTGAGGCGATGCCTCGCCCTGCTTCAGCTCTCACTGGTCGGGCTGCAGCAGCTGACCAGCACCGATTTTCCGGCACTCCCTAGTGAGATGAACCCAGTACCTCAGTGGAAAATGCAGAAATCACCAGTCTTCTGTGTCGCTCACGCTGGGAGTTGGAGACTGGAGCTGTTCCTATTCAGCCATCTTGCTCCGCCCTACATATATATATATTCTTTACAGGTTAAAGAAACCTTGAAATGCTTCTATATTTCACTAATTCTGTCATGCCTAACTTTGCATTTGAAAAATGGGCTGGTAATATAATGCCTTATAGGTAATAGAATGCCTTACCAAATTACTCATACTATGTTCTTAGCCAACTAAGCAGTTACGGCTAATAACCTTAGTATCCAGGGACAATCGGAAAGTGAAAATTATTCCACTATATGTATATATACACACACACACACACACACATGTTATGTATTTCCTACTATACATACATATATATATGGTTATGTATTTCCCACTATATATATGTATGTGTGTGTGTATATATATATATGGCTATGTATTTCCCACCGTATATATATTAGAGAAATAACATTTACTTACAAAAATAACAGAAGCTACTCCTCTGCCTTCATAAATGACACCATTATTTGGCCACAGTGCCAAAAATATGGATATCAATTGAAACTACATTTTTGGTCCCTTACACATATAGTTATTAATTTTATCTATTCTAATTTCAAAATATATCTCAAATTCATCCATTTATCTCTTTGCCTACTATCCCCAAACTAGTTCAAACATTACTTCTCACCATGAATACTTCTAAAATTTCCTAACTAATCTTTCTGTCTTTACTTGTGTCTTCTTCTAATCCATTGTCCATTCAACAGCTAGCGATTTTATGAAATTACAATCTAAATGTGTCTGCATTTATAAATCTTCAGTAACTTTTAGTGGCTTTTATAACTTTTCAATAAAGTTTCCAAAACATAGGTTGATTTTTGGTAACTTATCCAGCCTTATTTTTGCCTCTCCCTAACTCTCCAATCCACTAGATAAGTGTGTATCAACTATACCCAAAACCAGAAACAATATTATGAACTTCACATGCTAACCGCTGGTTGATTTCCTGATATGTTAACACCATATTTTACCACCTACTCATGACAATACACGTCAGAGCACCCAAATATGAAATATTTGTTCATTACATTTAATTTTGTAGAGATAAAATAGTCATCAATTTAAATGATAATTAGTGACTTTCTGCAAATTGTTTCCATTTACACATGATCTCTAAATTCAAACATTGTATCTTATAGTTCCAATATTTGATTTTAGAGGACTCAATGCAAAGCAATGTTTTTAACCAACAAAAAAATTTGCGAACAATGCACTTGCTATCGGATTCCCAAGTACTATTAGAAAGCCTGATTGAGCTCTGTGTAGACGTTGTGGCTCCCAGGATAGCATCAAAGAGTCCTAAATAAAACTCCAAGCCTGTAATTCTTGTCAGCTTAAGAAACTTCTAAGAATCATGCTCCAAAAAGATGAATAAGCATTTTAAATTGTTCTTTGATTCTTCGCTTGTAAACATAACTTTTTAAAATCCCATGACCCATTTTTAAAGTTGCTGAATATAGAATTGTTCAGAGTGCCTAAGTAACTTAGAACTTAATGCAATGAACTACCTACAAAAAATTATTTTACTTATCTTATCTTGCCCCAAGACAACCTAATTATAAAATTTTCAGTTTCCCACTGTCCTTGTATAATAACATTATTAGCCATACTACTTGGTTGGCTGTCCAAAAGAACATAGTATGAGTAATTTGGTAAGTCTATGAGGCATTATATTACCAGCCCACTTTTCAAATGCAAAGTTAGGCATGACAGAATTTGTGAAATATAGAAGCACTTCAAGGTTTCTTTAACCTGTGAAGACCATATTTTTTTATAAGTTCATGTTCAGCCAGAGTTCATCCATCTACTATTATAGTATACAATTTATCATTTTTATTGTTAATATCATTAATTTCTAAAAGTTATATATATCCTTGTATTCACCTAGACTGCTTATAATTATAGATAGTCATGCATTGAAAAATTATGTAACATAAATATTCTGCAGGAAGACAAAGTCTAATAATAGATATTAAAACAAAATAAAAGCTCTATAACATTAGATTTCTCAGATTTCTTTTTTTTTTTTTAATTATACTTTAAGTTCTAGGGCACATGTGCACAACGTGCAGGTTTGTTACATATGTATACATATGCCATGTTGGTGTGCTGCACCCATTGCAATGGTGCACTCGTCATTTACATTAGGTATATCTCCAAATGCTATCCCTCCCCCCAACCCCCACCCCAGAATAGGCCCTGATGTGTGATGTTCTCCTTCCCATGTCCAAGTGATCTCATTGTTCAATTCCCACCTATGAGTGAGAACATGCGTGTTTGGTTTTCTGTTCTTGCCATAGTTTGCTGAGAATGATGGTTTCCAGCTGCATCCATGTCCCTACAAAGGACATGAACTCATCTTTTTTATGGCTGCATACTATTCCATGGTGTATATGTGCCACATTTTCTTAATCCAGTCTGTCACTGATGGACATTTGGGTTGATTCCAAGTCTTTGCTATTGTGAATAGTGCTGCAATAAACATACGTGTGCATGTGTCTTTATAGCAGCATGATTTATAATCCTTTGGGTATATACCCAGTAATGGGATGGCTGGGTCAAATGGTATTTCTCGTTCTAGATCCTTGAGAGATCACCACACAGTTTTCCACAATGGTTGAACTAGTTTACTTACAATCCCATCAACAGTGTAAAAGTGTTCCTATTTCTCCACATCCTCTCCAGCACCTGTTGTTTCCTCACTTTTTAATGATTGTCATTCTAACTGGTGTGAGATGGTATCTCATTGTGGTTTTGATGTGAATTTCTCTGATGGCAAGGGATGATAAGCATTTTTTCATGTGTCTGTTGGCTGTATACATGTCTTCTTTTGAGAAGTGTCTGTTCATATCCTTTGCCCACTTTTTGATGGGGTTGTTTTTTTCTTGTAAATTTTTTGAGTTCTTTGTAGGTTCTGGATATTAGCCCTTTGTCAGATGAGTAGATTGCAAAAATTTTCTCCTATTCTGTAAGTTGCCTATTCAATCTGATGGTAGTTTCTTTTGCTGTGCAGAAGCTCTTTAGTTTAATGAGATCCCATTTGTCAATTTTGGCTTTTGTTGCCATTGCTTTTGGTGTTTTAGACATGAAGTCCTTACCCATGCCTATGTCCTGAATGGTAGGTTTTCTTCTAGGGTTTTTATGGTTTTAGGTCTAACATTTAAGTCTCTAATCCATCTTGAATTAATTTTCATATAAGGAGTAAGGAAAGGATTCAGTTTCAGCTTTCTACTTATGGGTAGCCAATTTTCCCAGCACCATGTATTAAATTTGGAATCCTTTCCCCATATCTTGTTTTTGCCAGCTTTGTCAAAGATCACATGGTTGTAGATGTGTGGTATTATTTCTGAGGACTCTGTTCTGTTCCATTGGTCTATATCTCTGTTTTGGTACCAGTATCACAGAGATATAGACCAATGGAACAGAACAGTTTTGGATACTGTAGCCTTGTAGTATAGTTTAAAGTCAGGTAGCGTGATGCCTCCAGCTTTGCTCTTTTGGCTTAGGATTCTCTTGTCAATGCAGGATCTTTTTTGGTTCCATATAAACTTTAAAGCAGTTTTTTCCAATTCTGTGAAGAAACTCATTGGTAGCTTAATGGGGATGGCATTGAATCTGTAAATTACCTTGGGCAGTATGGCCATTTTCACGATATGGATTCTTCCTATCCATGAGCATGGTATGTTCTTCCATTTGTTTGTGTCCTCTTTTATTTCACTGAGCAGTGGTTTGTAGTTCTCCTTGAAGAGGTCCTTCACATCCCTTGTAAGTTGTATTCCTAAGTATTTTATTCTCTTTGATGCAAGGGTGAATGGGAGTTCGTTCATGATTTGGCTCTCTGTCTGTTACTGGTGTATACGAATGCTTGTGATTTTTGCATATTGATTTTGTATCATGAGATTTTTCTGAAGTTGCTTAACAACTTAAGGAGATTTTGGGTTGAGACAATGGAGTTTTCTAAGTATACAGTCATGTCATCTGCAAACAAGGACAATTTGACTTCTCCCTTTCCTAATTGAATACCTTTATTTCTTTCTCTTGCTTGATTGCCCTAGCCAGAACTTCCAACACTATGTTGAATAGGAGTGGTGAGAGAGGGCATCCCTGTCTTGTGCCAGTGTTCAAAGGGAATGCTTCCAGTTTTTGCCCATTCAGTATGATATTGGCTGTGGGTTTGTCATAAATAGCTCTTATTATTTTAAGATACATTCCATCAATACTGAATTTATTGAGAGTTTTTAGCTTGAAGGGCTGTTGAATTTTGTCAAAGGCCTTTTGTGCATGTATTGAGATAATCTTGTGGTTTTTGTCTTTGGGTCTGTTTATATGCTGGATTACATTTATTGATTTGCATATGTTGAACCAGCCTTGCATCCCAGGGATGAGGCCCACTTGATCATAGTGGATAAGCTTTTTGATGTGTTGCTGGATTCGGTGTGCCAGTATTTTACTGAGGATTTTTGCATCGATGTTCATCAGGGATATTGTTCTAAAATTCTCATTTTTTGTTGTGTCTCTGCCAGGCTTTGGTATCAGGATGATGTTGGCCTCATAAAATGAGTTAGGGAGGATTCCTTCTTTTTCTATTGATTGGAATAGTTTCAGAAGGAATGGTACCAGCTCCTCCTTGTACCTCTGGTAGAATTTGGCTGTAATCCATCTGGTCCTGGACTTTTTTGGTTGGTAGGCTATTAATTATTGCCTCAATTACAAAGCCTGCTATTGATCTATTCAGGGATTCAACTTCTTCCTTGTTTAGTCTTGGGAGAGTGTATATGTCCAGGAATTTATCCATTTCTTCTAGGTTTTCTAGTTTATTTGTGTAGAGGTGTTTATAGTATTATCTGATGGTAGTGTGTATTTCTGTGGGGTCAGTGGTGATATCCCCTTTATCATTTTTTATTGTGTCTGTTTGTTTCTCCTCTCTTTTTTCTTCTTTATTATTCTTGCTACCGGTCTATCAATTTTCTTGATCCTTTCAAAACACCAGCTCCTGGATTCATTGATTTTTTGAAGGGTATTTTGTGTCTCTACCTCCTTCAGTTCTGCTCTGATCTTAGTTATTTCTTGCCTTCTGCTAGCTTTTGAGTGTGTTTCCTCTTGCTTCTCTAGTTCTTTTAATTGTGATGTTAGGGTGTCAATTTTAGATCTTTCCTGCTTTCTCTTGTGGGCATTTAGTGCTATAAATTTCCCTCTACACACTGCTTTAAATGTTTACTAGAGATTCTGGTATGTTGTATCTTTGTTCTCATTGGTTTCAAAGAACATCTTTATTTCTGCTTTCATTTTGTTATGTACCCAGTAGTCTTTCAGGAGCAGGTTGTTCCATTTCCACATAGTTGAGCAGTTTTGATTGAGTTTCTTAGTCCTGAGTTCTAGTTTGATTGCACTGTGGTCTGAGAGACAATTTGTTATAGTTTCTGTTCTTTTACATTTTCTGAGGAGGGCTTTACTTCCAACTATGTGGTCAATTTTGGAATAAGTGCAATGTGGTGCTGAGAAGAATGAATATTCTGTTCATTTGGGATGGAAAGTTCTGTAGATACCTATTCAGTCTGCTTGGTGCAGAGATGAGTTCTATTCCTTGATATCCTTGTAAACTTTCTGTCTCATTGATCTGTCTAATATTGACAGTGAGGTGTTAACGTCTCCCATTATTATTCTATGGGAGTCTAAGTCTCTTTGTAAGTCTTTAAGGACTTGCTTTATCATTCTGGGTGCTCCTGTATTGGGTGCATGTATATTTAGGATAGTTAGCTCTTCTTGTTGAATTGATCCCTTTACCATTATGTAATGGCCTTCTTTGTCTCTTTTGATATTTTTTGATTTAAAGTCTGTGTTATCAGAGACTAGGATTGCAACACCTGCTTATTTTTGTTTTCCATTTGCTTGGTAGATCTTCCTCCATCCCTTTATTTTGAGCTTATGTGTGTTTCTGCAAGTGAGCTGGGTCTCCTGAACACAGCACACTGATGGGTCTTGACTCTTTATCCAATTTTCCAGTCTGTGTTTTTTAATTGGAGCATTTAGCCCATTTACATTTAAGGTTAATATTGTTATGTGTGAATTTGATCCTGTCATTATGATGTTATCTTGTTATTTTGCTAATTAGTTGATGCAGTTTCTTCCTACCCTCGATGGTCTTTACATTTTGGCATGTTTTTGCAATGGCTGGTATCAGTTGTTCCTTTCCATGTTTAGTGCTTCCTTCAGGGTCTCTTGTAAGGTAGGCCAGGTGGTGACAAAATCTCTAAGCATTTGCTTATCTGTAAAGGATTTTATTTCTCCTTCACTTATGAAACTTAGTTTGGCTGGATATGAAATTCTGGGTTGAAAATTCTTTTCTTTAAGAATGTTGAATATTGGTCCCCACTCTCTTGTGGCTTGTAGAGTTTCTGCTGAGAGATCTGCTGTTAGTCTGATGGGCTTCCCTTTTTGGGTAACACGACCTTTCTCTCTGGCTGCCCTTAAGATTTTTTCCTTCATTTCAACTTTGGTGAATCTGATAATTATGTGCCTTGGAGTTGCTCTTCTCGAGGAGTATCTTTGTGGCACTCTCTGTATTTCCTGAATTTGAATGTTGGCCTGCCTTACTAGGTTGGAGAAGTTCTCCTGGATGATATCCTGAAGAGTGTTTTCCAAGCTAGTTCCATTTTCCCCCTCACTTTCAGGCACCCCAATCAGACGTAGATTTGGTCTTTATACATAATCCCATATTTCTTGGAGGCTTTGTTCATTTCTTTTTACTTTTTTTTCTCTACACTTTTCTTCTCCATTCATTTCATTCATTTCATCTTCAGTCACCGATACTCTTTCTTCCAGTTGATCGAGTCAGTTACTGAAGCTTGTGCATTTGTCATGTAGTTCTCGTGTCATGGTTTTCACCACTATCAGTTCTTTTAAGGTCTTCTCTCATTGATTATTCTAGTTATCCATTCATCCATTTATAAATTACACATAATTCTGGCCATATTTCCCACTCTTTGATGGGATTTTTGTTGTTGTTTTTTTGTTGTTGTTGATTTGTTTGAGTTCATTGTACATTCTGGATATTAGTCCTTTGTCAGATATGTAGATTATGAAGATTTTTTCCCACTCAGTGGGTGTCTGTTTACTCTGCTGACTGTTCCTTTTGTCATGCAAAACTCTTTAATTTAAGTTCTAACAATTATCTTTGTTTTTATTGTGTTTGCTTGTGGGTTCTTGGTCATGAAATCCTTGCCTAAGTCAATGTCTAGAAGGGTTTTTCCAGTGTTATATTCTAGAATTTTTATAGATTCCTGTCTTAGATTTAATTTCTTAATCCATCTGGAGTTTATTTTTGTATAAGATAAGAGATGAACATCCTGTTTCATTCTCCTATGTGTGGGTAGCCAAGTATCCCAGCAGCATTTATTGAAAAGGGTGTCCTTACCCCACTTTATGTTTTTGTTTGCTTTGTCAAAGATCAGTTGGCTGTCAGTATTTGGGTTTATTTATGGGTTCTATATCCTGTTCCATTAGTCTGTGTGCCTATTTTTTAGACCAATACCATGCTGTTTGGTGACTATGGCCTTATAGTATAGTTTGAAATCAGATAATCTGATGCCTCTAGATTTCTTCTTTTTGCTTAATCTTGCTTCGGCTATGCAGGCTCTTTTTTTGGTTCCATATGAATTTTAGAATTGTTCTAATTCTGTGAAGAATGATGGTGGTATTTTGAGGGAAATTTCATTGAATTTGTAGATTGCTTTTAGCAGAATGGTCATTTTCACAATACTAATTCTACCCATCCATGAGCATTGGATGTGTTTACATTTGTATCATCTATGATTTCTTTCAGCAGTGGTTTGTAGTTTTCCTTGTAAAGGTCTTTCAACTCTTTGGTTAGGAGTATTCCTCAGTTATTTATTTATTTATTTATTTATTTATTTATTTATTTATTTTTGCTATTGTAAAAGTGGTTGAGTTCTTTATTCGATTCTCAGCTTCAAGTTACTGATTTGTGTACATTAATTTTTTATCTGGAAACTTTGCTGAATTCTTTTATCAGTTCTAGGAGCTTTCTGGAGGAATATTTGAGGTTTTCTAGGTAAACAATCATACGGTCAGCAAATAGCAAGTTTCACATCTTCTTTACTGATTTTGATGCCCTTTATTTTTTTCTGTTATCTGATTGTTCTGGCAAGGACTTCCAGTACTATGTTGAAAAGGAGTGGGAAGAGTGGACATCTTTGTCTTGTTCCAGTTCTCAGAGGGAATGCTTTCAACTGTTCCCCATTCAGTATTATGTTGGTTGTGGATTTGTCATAGTTGGCTTTTATTATGTTGAGGTATGTCTCTTCTATGTTGATTTTGCTGAGAATTTTAATCATAAAGGTGTGTCTGGAATTGGTGGGTTCTTGGTCTTGCTGACTTCAAGAATGAAGCCACGAACCCTCCTGGTGTTATAGTTCTTAAAGATGGTAGTTTGGAGTTTGTTCCTTCAGATGGTCAGATGTGTCTGCAATTTCTTCCTTCTGGTGGGTTCGTGGTCTCGTTGACTTCAGGAGTGAAGCTACAGACCTTCGACGTGAGTGTTACAGCTCTTAAAGGTGGTGAATCTGGAGTTCTCTATTCCTCCCGTCTGGAGTTGTTCATTTCTCCTGGTGGGTTTGTAGTCTCGCTGGCCTCAGGAGTGAAGCTGCAGACTTTCACGGTGAGTGTTACAGCTCATACAGGCAGTGTGGACCCAAAGAGTGAGCAGCAGCAGGAGTTATTGCAAAGAGCAAAAGAACAAAGCTTCCACAGTGTGGAAGGGGACCCCAGCAAGTTGCAGGCTGGCTGGCTTGGGCAGTCTGCTTTCATTCCCTTATCTGGCCCCACCCACATCCTGCTGATTGGTCCATTTTGCAGATAACTGATTGCTCCATTTTATAGAGAGCTGACTGGTCCATTTTACAGAGAGCTGATTGGTCCGTTTTGACAGAGTGCTGATTGGTGCATTTACAATCCTTTAGCTAGACACAGAGTGCTAGACAGAAAAGCTCTGGAAGTCCCCACTAGGTTAGCTGGACACAGAGTACCGATGGGTGTATTTACAAACCTTGAGCTAGACACAGGGTGCTGATTGTTGTATTTGCAATCCGTTAGCTAGACATAAAAGTTCTCCAAGTCCCCACTATACTCAGGAAACCAACTGGCTTCATCTAGTGGATCCCATGCTGGTGCTGCAGGCAGAGCTGCCTGCCAGTTCAGCACTGTGCACCCGCACTTCTCAGCCCCTGAGTGGTTGATGGGACTGGGCCCCAGGGAGCAGGGAGTGGCACCCATCGGGAAGGCTAGGGGCCATGTAGGAGCCCACTGTGGAGGGTGGGGCTTGGACATGGTGGGCTGCAGGTCCTGAGCCCTGCCTTTGCCCTGTGGGGAGAATTCGACCATGGTGCATGCAGGCGGCCAGTACTGGGGAACCTGGGGCAATCTCCGCAGCTGCTGGCCCCGGTGCTAAGCCCCTCACTGCCTTGGGCCAGAGGTGGTGGCTGGCCACTCAGAGTGCTGGGCCCACTGAGCCTGTGCCCGCACCCACCCGAACTCGTGCTGGCCTGTGAGTGCCACACACAGCCCCAGTTCCTGCCCGTGCCTCTCCCTCCACACCTCTCCGCAAGCAGAGGAATCTGGTTCCAGCCTTGGCCAGCCCAGAAAGGGGCTCCTACAGTGCAGTGGCAGGCTGAAGGGCTCCTCAAGCACTGCCAGAGTAGATGCCCAGACTGAGGAGATGCCAAGAGTGAAGGCTGCTACCACACTGTCACCTCTCAAAGGGATATTGGATTGTGTTGAATGCTTTTTCTGCATCCATTGAGATGATGATGTAATTTTTGTTTTTAATTATCTTTATGTGGTATATTACATCTATTGACTTTCATATGTTAAATCACCCCTGCATTCCTGGTATGAAACCAACTTGATCATGGTGGATTATCTTTTTGATACGTTGATGGGTTCAGTTAACTAGTATTTTGTTAAGGATTTTTGCATCTATGTTCATCAGGGATGTTGGTCTGTAGTTTTCTTTTTTGTATGTCCTTTCCTGATTTTGGTATTAGGGTGATACTGGGTCCATATAATGATTTAGGGAGGGTTCTCTCTTTCTCTATCTTGTAGAATAGTGTCAATAAAACTGGTACCAATTATTTGAATCTCTTGTCAAATTCAGCTGTGAATTCGTCTGATGCTGAAATTCTTTTTTTTTTTTTTATTTTTTATTTTTATTTATTTATTTTTTTTACTTACCATTTCAATCTCCCTGCTCCCTGTTCAGGGTGTCTAATTCTTCCTTATTTAGGCAAGGAGATTTGTATCTTTCCAGGAATTTATCCATCTCTTCTAGGTTTTCTAGCTTGTGCACATAAAGGTGTTCATAGTAGCCTTGAATAAACTTTTTTATTTCTGTAGTGTCAGTTGTAATATCTCCCGTTTCATTTCTTATTGAGCTGATTTGGATTTTCTCTCTTCTTTTCTTGATTAATTTTACCTATGTGCTGTCAATTTTATTTATCTTTTGAGGGAATCAACTTTTTGCTTCATTTATGTTTGTACTTTTGTTTCAAATTTATTTAGTTCTGCTCTGATCTTGGTTATTTCCTTTATTCCACTGAGTTTGAGTTTCATCTCTTTTGTTTCTCTAGTTCCTTGAGGTGTGACCTTAGACTGTCTCTCTGTGCTCTTTCAGACTTTTTAATGTAGGCATTTAAGACTATGAACTTTCCTTTTAGCACCAGCTTTGCTGTGTCCCAGAGGTTTTCACAGGTTGTGTTCCTATTGTCATTCAGTTCAAATATATCTTTAATTTCTATCTTGATTTCATTTTTGACCCAATGATTATTCAAGAGCAGGTTATTTAATTTCCTTGTATTTGCATCTTTTTGAAGGTTTCATTTGGAGTTGATTTCCAGTTTTATTCCACTGTGGCCTGAGAGAGTGCTTGATATAATTTCAATTTTCTTAAAATTATTGAGGTTCATTTTGTGACCTATCATATGGTTTATCTTGGAGAAAATTCCATGTGCTGCTGAATAGAATGTATATTCTGTGATTGTTGGATGGAATGTTCTGTATGTACCTGTTTGTTCCATTTGTTTCAGAATATAGCTGAAATTCATTGTTTCTTTGTTGACTTTCTGTCTTGATGACCTATTTAATGCAGTCAGTGGAGTATTAAAGTCCCCCACTATTGTTTTGCTGCTGTCTATTTCATTTCTTAGGTCAATTAGTAATTGTTTTATAAATTTGGGAGCTCCAGTGTTAGGTACATATATGTCTAGGATTGTGATGTTTTCCTGCGGGACAAGGCCTTTTATCATTGTATAACGCCCCTCTTTGTCTCTTTCAACAGCTATTGCTTTAAAGCTTGCTTTTTCTGATATAAGAATAGCTACTCCTGCTCGTTTTTGGTGTCTGTTTGCATGAAAGGTCTTTTTCCATCCCTTTACCTCAAATTTATGTGCATTCTTATGTGTTAGATGAGTCTCTTGAAGGCAGCAGAGAGTTGGTTGATGCATTCTTATCTATTCTTCAATGCTATGTCTTTTAAGGGGCGAATTTAGGCCATTTATATTCAATGTTAGTATTGAGATGTGAGGTATCATTCCATTAATCATGCTTTGTGTTGCCTGTATACTTTGTTTTTTGTTGTTGTTTTTGTTTTGTTTTTTAAACTTGTATTTTTGTTTTATAGGTCCTGTAAAATTAATGCTTTAAAGGGGTTTTGATGTTTTTCCAAGATCTGTTTCTATATTTAGATCTCCTTTTAGCAGTTTTTGTAGGGGTGGCTTGGTCGTGGTGAATTCTGTTATCATTTGTTTGTCTGAAAAAGAATGTATCTTTCCTCCCTATAGGAAGCTTAGTTTCACTGGATACAAAATTCTTGGTTAATAATTGTTTTGTTTAAAGAGGCTGAATATAGGGTCCCAATTCCTCCTGGTTTGTAAGGTTTCTGCTGAGAAATCTGCTGTTAATCTGATAAGTTTTCCTTTATAGATTACCTGATGCTTTTGTCTCACAGCTCTTAAGATTCTTTCCTTCATCTTAACTTAATATAACCTAATGACAATGTGCCTGACAATGATCTCTTTGTGATTAATTTCCCAGGTGTTCTTTGTGCTACATGTATTTGCATGTCTAGGGCTCCACCAAGGCCTGGGAATTTTTCCGCAATTATTCCCTCAGATATATTTTCCAATTTTTTAGATTTCTCTTCTTCCTCAGGAACACCAATTATTCTTAGGTGTGGTCTTTGTACATAATCCCACACTTTATGGAGGCTTTGTTCATATTTTCTTATTCTTTTTTCATTGTTTCTGTTGGATTGTGTTCATTCAAGACCTTGCCTTCGAGATCTGAATTTCTTTCTTCTATTTGTTGAATTCATTGCTGAGACTTTCTGGATAATTTTGCATTTCTCTAAGTGTGTCCATTGTTTCCTGAAGTTTTAATTTTTTTTTTTTTATGCTATTTATTTCCTTGAAGAATTCTCCCTTCACTTCTTGTTTCATTTTTTGGATTTCCTTACACTGAGGTTTGCCTTTCTCTGGTGCCTCCTTGATTAGCTTAATAACTAACCTCCTGAATTCATTTTCAGGTAAATCAGGGATTTTTTCTAGGTTTGGGTCCATTGCTGGTGAGCTAGTGGGATTTTTCTGAGATGTTAAAGAACCTTGTTTTATCATCTTACCAGAGTTGTCTTTCTGATTCCTTCTCATTTTGGTGGCTCTGTCAGAGGGAAGGTCTAAGGCTGAAGGCTGTTGTTCATTTTTTTTTTTTTGTCCTACGAGGTGTTTCCTTGATGTAGTATTCTCCCCTTTTCCTATGGATGTGGCTTCCTGAGAGCCAAGCTGTAGTGATTGTTATCTCTCTTCTGGATTTAACCACCCAGTAAGTCTACCAGGTTCCAGGCTGGTACTGGGGATTGTCTGCACAGAGTCCTGTGATGTGAACCGTCTGTGGGTCTCTCAGCCATGGATACCAGTACCTGCTCTGGTGGAGGTGGTGGGGGTGGTAAAATGGTCTCTGTGATGTCCTTAGTTTTGGTTGTTGAATGGACTATTTTTGTGCTGGTTGGCCTCCTGCCAGAAGGTGGCACTGTCCAGAGACCATCAGCCATAGTAGTATAGGGAGGAACAGGCACTGGGCAGGGCCATAGAACTCCCAAGAGTATATCCCCTTTGTCTACAGCTACCAGGGAAGAACCTTTGGGTGGGGGCAGAGCTAGGCGTGTCTGAGCTTAGACTCTCCTTGAGTAGGTCTTGCTGCAGCTGCTGTGGGGGATCAGGGTGAGCTTTCCAGGTTAATGGAGTTATGTACCTAGGAGGATTTTGACTGTCTCTACTGTGTCATGAAGGTTGTCAGGGAAATGAGGGGAAGCCAGCAGTCACGGGTCTCACTCAGCTCCCATGCCAAGTCCAAGGGCCCGTCTCATTCCAACCATGCCAACAGCAACAAATGTTTCCAGGCAGTGGGCAAGCAGGACTGAGAACTTGTCCCAGGCTACCTGCCTCCCAGCTTCAAAAGCAAATATGGTTTTCTTTCCTCCCCCACCTGTGGACTCCGCACACCAGATTCATGGCCTCCCCTGAGTTCTGGCCAGGAGGCTTCTCAATCAGTTCAAATTGTTACAAAATTCAGGTGGAGATTTCCTTCTCCCTGTGGCCTTTTCCCAGCACCCCTTACTGCCCTCACGAAGTACCTCTGTGAGGCCAAGCAAAAACAACGTGCTAGGGGACCGGGCGAGTCCCCAGGGCTTTTCCCACTGCTTCCTCTACCCCTGTATTTTGCTCAGGTATCTAAATTGAGTCAGCTCCAGGTAAGGTCAAAATCTTCTCCCATAATCTAGGCCTTCAGTTTCCCCAGTGGGAGCATGTGTTTGGGGGCCGACAATCTCCCTTTCCTTCTTCCACAGTTTTGGCACTCAAAGTATCTGAGGAATCTCTTAGGTTCCGCAGTAGCAGTTTGCTTCCTTCAGGGGGTCTGTGGGTCTTCTTAGGTTTCCAGATTTGTTCCTGCAGTTGTTCTGGAGCAAAAACTCACGATGCGAGCCTCCACAGGCTGTTCTATCTGTCTGAGTCAGAGCAGAAGTCTAGCCCTGCCTCCTGTCCACCATAATGCCCTTTCTTTTTTATCTTTTTGAGACTGAATCTTGCTCTGTCACCCAGGCTGGAGTGCAGAGGCACAATTATGGCTCACTGTAGTTTCGATCTCCCAGGCTCAAGTGATCCTTCCACCTGAGCCTCTTGAGTAGCTGGGACTGCAGGCACAAGCCACTCCACCTAGCTAATACTTTTTAAAACTTTTCATAGAGACAGAGTCTCAGTATGTCGCCCAGGCTGGTCTTAAACTACTGGGCTCAAGCTTTCCTCCCACCTTGGCCTCTGAAAATGCTGAGACTGTAAGTGTGAGCCACCATGTCTGACCATGATTAGCTTTTACTTATAGCTTTCTCAAAGATAATTTTCCTAAGTGCCTTTGTCCCAGGCCATGTCCTTAGTGTTTAGTCTTATCAATATTCGAAACAACTCTATGAAGGTCATCTAATATTTTTGCCTATTTATAGAAAACCAAGGTTTAGAGTATATAATTAGTTTTTTCTAACTTCAAAAATGCACTCAAGATCAGAGCCTACAGTTGAATCACATCTATCTTATTCACACATTCTTGTTGTTTAATGTTATTTTATACTACTTCAACACATTAGAAGAACAGTTCAATTCTACATAATTGTATTCTATTGAAAATTTCAATGATCCAAAATTTTATCTAAAAATATTATGTTTCTGTACAAACTAAGGTAAAGACAAAAGGTAATATTTAATGCTTTGGGCTGTAATAAGATCTAATGCTTTTCAAGAAAATCACATCCAGAATTGAGCCGGATTTTTTTGTACCAATCCCTATCCCACTTTTGTGTGAAATATTAATACTCCAATAGCTATAACAAACCTATTTGTCTTTATTAGTGAGAAATGTAGAGTTCATACTTTTATCAGGAAAATGAAATAAAAACTTCTAGAAAAATGACATAAAATCTTCTAGAAAAATTGACAATAATCATGATTTTTCTTTTATGCTATACAACAAATCTGCTCCATACCAAATAAGACTGAATTTTTCTACCTATTAAATATCTCCTCTGATCTAAAAGTTATTTATTTGTGTATCTATTATGGTTCTTCCTTTATTATTCTTATCAATATAGTGACTTAAAAGCCTGTTATTGCTTTTCCTATTCAATATTTTCATAAAACATTTTATACTTGTATTGACAGTTAAATAACTTTTATTGAATGATTAACAATTTGCTATGGTTTGGATTGTCTGTGTTCCCTTGAAATTAATGTGCTGATATCTAATGCCAGAAGGTGACCTTATTAGAAGATTAGGTCTTTGGGAGCTCTTATGATTGGAATCAGCACCATAAAAAGCAGACCTCCCAAAAGCTAACCAGCCCCTCCATTATGTGAGCACAGTGTGAAGGCACCATCTATAAGGAAATGAATCCTCACCAAATGCCAAAATCTGCCTAAGCTTTAATCTTTAACTTCCCAGTCTCTAGAACTGTGAGGAATAAGTGTTTATTATTTTTAAGCCCCATTGTCTATGACTATGATATTTTGTTAGAGTAGTCTGAATGAACTAAGACACAATGCTACCGTGAAATTTTGCACACCATAGAATTATTATAATGAGTGTTATTTATTTTGTTAAACACATAAATGCTGTGTGGATTCTGTCCAGTAGAAAGTAATACCTAATTTTTAAGTAAATAATGGTAAGAAACATCTCTAAGGTAATAACTAAATTGAGTCATGTATCTCAAATAAGGTCCTCTGTTTACTCAACAAATATATTTTTTAGCCTTGTATGAGTTAAGCATATAACAAATTCTTATAGTAATATGGGCAAGTTAAATATTTACTAAAGTTTTACACAAATGACAAAATTTTGATGGCTGATAAAGAAATATAATTGGGCTATGAGAAAAAAACTGAAGTAGACTATGACTTGGTCCAGGGCGTTACAGAGGACTCTCCTTAGAAAGTGACATTTCAGTTGAATTTTGAATAATGAGATGATTTGTTCAGAGGATATGGGTGTCAGCATTGGAAAGTTGTTTGCACAGTTTCCAGATTAATCAAAGCACCTCACTCCCACATGTGACTTTAATGAATACTCCAAGCTGTAAGCTTAACATCCTACATGCTTTGTAATCAATTCTGTGTCTACACAGACTCAAATCACCCACTGGGCTAACATAGCAACAGGTACATTGAATATGTATAGGAGGGGTGTGGATTAGAGGGAGTAGGTTATCTCAGAAGACCTCCTCCTTGGAAGGGGGCTCAAAAAAGACTGATAAGAGAATTGGAGATTAAGAAGGAAAGATTTCTCCCATTCTACCTATAACCAGCCTAGAGTTAACAAAATTATTGAGGACATAGAGATTTTGTTGGAATCCCATATTTTGTACATACAAGAATAATCCATGTGGCCTATAATTTGTAAAACTACACTTTTTATCATAATTAAATGTAGTATTATAGAGCAATTAATATTAACTACATGAAGAAAAAACTATTTAAAACAGTAAATGTATTTATAATATAAATATATATTGAATGACTCTTAAAGCTGACTATCCAAAGGTGCATTTTATTTTTCTTTCTTAAAATAAAAAAACAAATGTGTTTAAGTTCCTTGTAGAATCTGGATATTAGCCCTTTGTCAAAAGAATAGATTGCAAAAATTTTCTCCCATTCTGTAGGATCCCTGTTCACTCTGATGACAGTTCCTTTTGCTGTACAGAAGTTCTTTAGTTTAATTAGATCCCATTTGTCAATTTTGGCTTTTGTTGCCATTGCTTTTGGTGTTTTAGTCATGAAGTCTTTGCCCATGCCTATGTCCTGAATGGTATTGTCTAGGTTTTCTCCTAGGGTTGTTATGGTTTTAGGTCTTACGTTTAAGTCTTTAATCCATCTTGAGTTGTAAAGAAGGAATCCAGTTTCAGTTTTCTGTATATGGCTAGCCAGTTTTCCCAATTAGTTCAACCATTGTGGAAGACAATGTGGTGGTTCCTCAAGGATCTAGAACCAGAAATACCATTTGACACAGCCATTCCATTACTGGGTATATAACCAAAGGATTATAAATCATTATACTATAAAGACATGTGCACACATATATTTATTGCATCACTATTCACAATAGCAAAGACTTGGAACCAACCCAAATGCCCATCAATTATAGACTGAATAAACAAGATGTGGCACATATACACCATGGAATACTATGCAGCCATAAGAATTGATGAGTTCATGCCTTTTGCAGGGACATGGATGAAGCTGGAATCCATAATTCTCAGCAAACTAACACAGGAAGAGAAAACCAAACACTGCATGTTCTCACTCATAGTTGAGAGCTGAACAATAAGAACACATGGGCACAGGGAGGGGAAGATCACACACCAGGGTCTGTTGGGGGTGGGCAGTATGCTAGGGGAGGGAAAGCATTACGAAAAATACATAACGTAGATGATGGGTTGATGGGTGCAGCAAACCACCATGGCACATCTATACCTATGTAACAAACCTGCACATTCTGCACATACATTCCTGAACTGAAAGTATAATGAAAAAAATAAAAATAAAAAAATAAATAAGTAAGTAAATTAAATAGAAGTTTTTAACTGTTGTCAGCAAAATGTCCAATTTGAGAGCTCTGTGCACCTAGTTGCATTGGTTTAGTAATATTAATTAATATTAATATTGATTTAAAAATTCAACAAGTTAAGAAATGTGCAAAGGACATGAACAACCAATTCTTAACAACCAATAAAAAGAGACAAAAGAAAGTTTATCTTTATGGTTATCATCCAAATAACAGAAAATTATAACAACAAATTTATAGTGTCTGGAGTAATTGTAACAGATAGTGGTTGGCACTTTGAAAATTGTATCTTAGTACTTATCATCTGAGTGTGAAATTTCATTTTTTATTTTATATCTTAAAAATAATCTTATATGCACATGAAAACAAAATAATTTCTAACCTAATAAAATTATTTAACAAGAAGCAAACATTTATAACAATCTTGTGTCTAATGACACAAAATTAGATAGCAATATATTTTCAGTTTTGCAAAATAAAACAAATGAAACTCAAACGTATTTGTAAAAAAATCCATGGGAGATACGATATGAATTAATCGTGCCAACAAAAAAAGAAAAGTACTTATCTGGTGGGTGGTATCACAATTGATTTATTTTTGTTTTCTGTTAAACATTTGTATAATTATCAAATATTTACCAGTAAGTTTTCCTTTTAATCCAAGTTAGGCAGATTGAAAACAAAGTTATTTAAGAAGTAATTTAACATATGCCTCAAAATCTAAGCCTTGTATTAGCTTAGGGTCTTGAAAAAATAAGTATATATTTCCAAAACTTGCATTGTTAAACTCATTTGTACGAGTACTTCTCACAAATGAATAAATCACCTACACTCTTCACAGCTGACATTCTCTAAGTACAATGATAAAAAACATTGAATAAGAAGACAGTTTACTTCACTTGCAGCCCTTGTCATTCAAAGATTTTGTAAGCTTCTGCAAGCCACTTGGCCTCACTGGACCTTAATTTTCAAATCAGGAAAGCTCATAATCATATCAGCCTCGTTGTAGCACATGAAATTCTACGCAAGTATTTAAGGCATTAGGCAAGTATAAAAGCATGCTATCTTCTCTGAACTTGTGCTGAGCAAGCTGTCTGGTATCTTGGTTGTGATGTGCTGCTGTGTCACATCTCCTTAGTTGTCTTCAAACCCATCTTGAAGTTGAATCTTTGCAGGTGAGTTTTGTTTCTTTTTATTCACTACATAAGACTACAAAGGATGCGATGTATTTTTTCCATACAAACAACTTGAAGGAAAGGAAGAAAGGAAGTATGATAGGAAAAATAAATCTATACCCTAATTCCCAGAAGCTATGAATGTTACCTTAAATGGCAAAAAGGTTTTTGCTAAGGTGAATAAGTTAAGAGTTTTATGATTGGGAGATTATCCTGGATTATCCAGGTGGTAGAACATAATTACAAGGGATTACTTTCTTATAGGAATTAGGAAGAAGAGCAGAGAGATTGTAGAAATGACATAGAAGAGAGTACTTGTACTGATAGGAAAAAGGGGTGGCCAGTCAAGGAATATAGGTGGCCTCTAAAAGATAAAAAAGGCAAGGGAAAGGTTTCCTCCCACTAGAGCCTACAGAAGGAACCAGCGCTGCCCACACCTTAACTTTATCCCAGTGAAGGTGATTTAGAATTTTCACCCTTGAGAACTGTAAGAGAAAATAAATTTGTGCTGTATTAAGTCACCAAGTTTATAGTACTTTATTACAGCAGCCATAGGAAAGTAATACAAGAAAGAAGGAGGGGGGAAAGAAGAAAGAGATAAAGAACATTGTCACAGCAGCCTCTAATGCAAAAATTATACAGACAAACCGACGAAGAGCTATTTCATGAATTTTCTGGCTACTGGCCACAGGGGTTATGATGTAAAGAGCAGCCTACATTTAAAATTGTTTTGAATGCTATTTTTAGCTTGTTTATACCACTATAAGAACAGATACGGTCAAGCCCATTTTATGTCTAAAGAAAAAAATGTTCTAGATCTTGCTTGATGAAGTGGTTTCTATGGAAACAATCTTCAAATCCTAATATAAGGGAAAAAAGAAAATATATTCAGATAACAAATTAAAATGACTTCCTGTAGCCTTTAATATGGGTTAAAATTCAAAGATTAATTTTAGCTCATGAAAAATATTTAAATACAATTTGTTCTGTAGAGAGTTTTACTTTATATGAATGGACCTAAAATTTTGTTGTTAAGACGATGTATAATGTGTCTTTAGATTATTGAGCATTAATATATATTATATATTTACAGATTGTACTAGTTTTCTTGAATACTAATGCTTGTTTTGGGTCATATTTTCTTTTATCTTTTTTATGCAATTGTTAATCATAGTACTCATTTGAAGTACTTTGTCATTAACAAGTTTGGTATGCAGGTCTATAAAAGCTTTATTAGTACAATGAAATGCACACTAAAAGCAGAACGCTCTGACATAAAAATTTATTTTTGTTGATGTGAAAATATTTGGTGGCATTTTCCTTGTTCTGTTACCTACAACATCTTACTCACACACACTATTCACCCTCAGAAAAATTTTCTAATTCTGATATGATTAAGGTAAGGACTGTTTTAATGTGTATTCTTTTAAAGCACTGGATTTACTGGCATACTGTAGAACATGTAAATGTTTTGGTATAGTGTGGCAGGAAAGGAAAATGGTCCTTAGCTGCTAAGTCGGGATAAAATTTCTGCACCTTTGTGCACTGTTCCCATAATTGGAATAACTTAATTAAAAGCTTGCTGAGCTCTTTGTCTCTCATAACCTGTGCAACTTTATTTAATCTCTTTTCCTTTTAAAAATAGAAAAAAAAAGCCCTCTGGTATAAAATCAGTCTAGAATGATTTTATCTTAATCGATTTTAGTAATTTATTTTTCTCATTTTAATCTTTAACGTAGGAATTAATGTTGAGATTTTACAACCCTTACATTTATCTAGGTTGTCTCTCCGTATGCATCGATCAACATCATCAGTTATCTTTTGTTGCATTTAATCATGTGCCAAACATCCTGCTCCAGGCTTTACATGCATAACTTACCAACAGGGAAGGTGTTTTCTCTTAAACTTTATTTTACAATTGATAAGATGGATTCTGTGAGGAATTTGTAAGCATACTCATGGTTACATGGTTACTAAGAGGCAGGCAGGCTTCAAACTAGCTGCCTGACTGATGAGACTAAGGTTCTTCAGTTGCTGCTCTCCACATCCTGCAGTTTACACTGTGACCTGGTACACAAGCAGAGGGAAAGGAAGAGTGATACCACAAAAGAGAAACCCTTGGGAAGGGTAAGTGAGAAGCAGCATAGATGAAGAGGTACCACTCCAGAAGCATTCACTGAAACAGAAAGTGGGGTTGCCAGAGCAAGGATGGAGCAGGTGAGATTCACCGAGAAATCAAATCTATGTGCTTTTCTTTCTTATAGTTTGTCTTCAAACATATAAGTTCCGCAACACTGCAGTATCTTTTGAGAAATAATTTCCTTATTTTAAGGCTCTTTCTAGGATACTTTATTATGTCCATTAACATCCCAGAAACAATGATTATTTAGGGAAAAAAATATGCAGACCAAGTTTCGCCATTCAAAGGGGGAAATGTGGAAATGATCTCTATTATTTTGAGTTACTTTGTATTTCTAATTGTAGATCTGTTGTTTAGGAAAGATAATTTGTTTTTCTTAGATATATTTTGTTTACACTGTATTATTTGTTAAACATTTTTGACATACATTCTGTAACTCTTTCAGCAGCTTACTTTATGCACAATTGTTCTAATCAACCTATTCGGTCACTAAGTTTACACCAAAATAATTATCTACACTAAAACTAATAAAAGTAACACACACACACAAAACACATACACCCCTCTTGCCTAAATTCTGAAAGATATGTTAAGAAAATTATTGACATGATACAGCAAATTACACAATTTTCTTACTTTCATAGCACAAAAATAATGACTGTGATATATATAGGAAATTATACTTTTATTGTCTCTAAAACATTATATTCTAAACAGGACAGAATGAAATACCTCCTGATACTCACTGAGTGCTACAAGTGACAAAGACCATAAGAGAAATACAAATAAAATTTGCAATGGCCCCAAGAGCTAGACATATAACCTAAAAACTTTAATGCAACACTGTATTAAAGATGTCAAATATACAAAAGCCAAATTCAGGTTTACTAATTTCCAAAACATAATTTTATGTATGTATGTATTTATTTATTTAGTCAGGTCTTGCTGTATGTCCCAGACTGGAGTGCAGTGATGCAATCATAGCTCATTGCAGCTTTGAAGGAACTCCTAGGCTCAAGCAATCGTCCTGTCTCAACCTCCCAAACTGCTGGAACTGCAGATGTGAGCCACATTGCCTGACTCAAAACCATTAATTTTAAGATCATAACTCAGATTGTCTTTAATTTGTAAATTTAATAAAAGCTTCACTGCTTTCTTCTCACCAATCAAAAATCATTACCATTTTTCTCAAGCTTCCCACAGATGTAGCCCAATCTTTCTGTTCTCAGAGTATCTGATATCTGAGCAGTTGTAATTGCAGCTAACCTGGCACAGTAAGGATCTGTGTGGCCCCTAAAACAATTTTGATCCTCTTACAGGAGACCCACAAACACTGTTCTACCATTTCAGGTCTCATGAAAGGAAGATGCTCTGTCTCCTTAAAAGGATCCATTCGGATAATGAGTTACCATTCTAAAACTCTGAGCAGTGAATAAGCTATCTACACATTAAAGAGGCCAGTTCATTTCCTGATATATCCTTGATCTTATTAAAATTAAAGAATTACAAAAACTGCTAACTTGTTGCTACTTCTCAAAAATGCCAAAGAAATAACATTTTAATGACTGATATGGTTTCGCTGTGTCCCCACCCAAATCTCATCTTGAATTGTAGCTCCCATAATTCCTACCTGTCTTGGGTGGGACTTGGTGGGAGGTAATTGAATATGAGAGTGGGTCTTTCCCATGCTGTTCTCTTGGTAGTAAATAAGTCTTACAAAATCTGATGGTTTTATAAAGGGGAGTTCCCCTGGACATGCTTTCTTTGCCTGCTGGTGTATGACTTTGCTCTTCCTTGGCCTTCTGCCACGATTATAAGGCTTCCCCAGCCATGTGGAACTGTGAGTCAATTAAACGTCTTTTCTTTATAAATTACCCAGTCTCAGGTATGTATTTATTAGCAGGATAAGAATGGATTAATACAGTGGCTTATAAATATTACTAATAAACATGTAAATTGTATTTTTTCTGATTTGAGTCTCAACTAAAAAATTAAGTTCCTTGCTATTGTCCTAAGCCATTTCATACTCCATATAATTGAAACACCTTTTACTTTTGTTGAAAAGGGTTGAGATATGGAAATGAAGGATCAATCATATCATCCAGCTTTAGCTTAAAAAAATACTAACATTATTCAGAATAAAAATTAATTTAATTTTCGAATTATTCCTTTTATTCTTAACCATGATTAGAGGTGCTTTCTTAAAAATGTTTTAGGCTGGGCACAGTGGCTCATGCCTGTAATCCTTGGGAGGCCAAGGAGGGCAGATCATGAAGTCAGGAGATCAAGACCATCATGGCTAACACGTGAAACCTTGTCTCTACTAAAAATACAAAAATTAGCCAGGCGCGGTGGTGGGCTACATCTGTGGGAGGCTTCAGAAAAATGGTAAAGATTTTTGATTGGTGAGAAGAAAGCAGTGAAGTTTATATTATATTTACAAATTAAAGACAATCTGAGTTCTCAGGAGACTGAGCCAGGAGAATTGCTTGAACCTGGGAGGCAGAGGTTGCAATGAGCCGAGATCACACCACTGCCCTCCAGCCTGGGCAACAGAGAGATAATCCATCTCAAAAAAAAACCAAGAATGTTTTAAATTAAATTTATAGTAAATTGGGATTATAAAAATATAAATTGCATATAATTTAAGCACATAATTAAAATATTTTATGTTGATTTTGAATAAACTAGATAAACAAAATGTTACCAGCAAGAATGTATTTCTAAAATACTGCATTTTTACATGTTCAGAATGATTTTTAATTCATTTTGATTAGAGGAAATTGCTTACTCTCGAGAGGTTGATAGACATTAAAGATTTCCACTTTAGTGGTTTCCTGTGACATCAGTGTTACATCTATGCAAAAATCTGTTTCCTTAGCAACAAGAAGCAAACTGTTCAAGGGAACCAACAGAAAAAACTGAAATGTGTTTAATGTTAAATACCAGAGCTTAATATGGATATTATATTCATACAGAATATAGTGGTGAATTTAAAGGATTTCAAATAACCCCATAAACAGAATGTAAAGCACTATACTGCTTCAATAGATAACAATTCAAACTCTGATTTTAGAGGTACAAAATGTAATGCGTTCCCCTATATAGGGAAAGTGAAACATCAGGAGTATTTTACTGAAACTCTGACACTTAATGATTCTCAAATCATAGAGTTATTTCACCATTCTTGGACTATATTTCTACTTCTATAATATAAATGACATTGATTACTTTGGGTGTAATGTTTTTACAATTCTGACAGTCCACGATTTTACAATTTATGCCTCTAAAGTTGATTGGTTAAGTTCATATGACCACATGAGACTTCTATAGATAATGTAGTGTATCCCCTTAACCTCTAAAATAAATGAGATTATGACAGTTATATGCTGCTAAGGTGGAGAGGCAGAGTAAGATGTTCATTCTGTCTATACTTAGTTGTTTACTAGTGCTTTATTGGTAGTGACTAAGGAGTTGAGGGTTAATGAAAGAAGACAACATATACTAGTATTTAGGCTCCATTTTGGAAAATGTTGACATATACAATTTGAGCCAAATATTAGTTCATATAAAAATCCAGGTTTCAAAAATAGGATCCCTGGAATTTGGTGTTAGTAGGATAATAATGAAATTTTAGGCAGTTCTTAACAACTCCCTTCTCCTTGCATTGTACCCTAAGAGAGAAGGAAAATGGGGCCTTGTGTCTGCATTTTTCATACTGATTGTGTGCTTTGGCTTATTTAACTTTTGGGTTAATCTTTTGTGTGTTTTTTTCCTCATATTTCCATAAAAGATCTAACTGGGCCTGCCTTGTATTTGTTATGGGCCTCTCACTCTTCTAGATAACAGCAACTCCTTTGGGACTTAAACTCATCTGTAAGAACAATCATTCTCATACTATCTCACTCAACCCACAAATAAGAGTATAACCAAAGAAAAATAAAGCTGGCAGGTAATGCAATACAAACATCATTTTGTGCACCATGTGTATCTCTTCTAAACTGAATATGGAAAATCTAGCCATCAAGGATAAAAGTTGAAAGTACAGAATGGGAGCAAAGCCCAGCTGCTAAAAGTAGTGTGAATTTGGGTTACTTTTCTCTAACAATGGTACCACTTCAAATTAACAGAAGAAAAGATTCTTAGATTTATAAGGCTGCTATAAGTATCAAATAAAATAATGCTTGATTAGTATATTTCATAGCACTTTAGACTCATTCAGTTCAGGTTAAATATCATTATTTTTATTATAATCATATTAATCCAGTGATAATCATTATAATTGTAAAGCACTAACCTAAATAAGGTATACTTTGACTTTGTGAATTAGCAAACAAAGGATTTGGTAGGTACCAAAAAGCCCTTAGTCTTTACAAATTTACCTCCAAATCGATCTAGCAAATAATTGGCATTTTAGTATTTGATATTGAAGATATTGGTCCTTGGGACATTTATTCGTTTACTTTATTTCTGGAGTCTCTATTGTTGAACTCTCTCTATAGCACTAACACCGCATAAATATGTTTTCCGGAAAAAACCTGATAATAATGCCTACCATAAACCAAGAATGTTTACTAGGCTGTCAAAGATAACGATGTTGAATGTCCTGAATTGAGAATGAAAAGAAAGTTGTGTAGGGGGGAAAAAAGTCATCCATTCCCTAAAGCTGTAGGACAGGTGACCACAAAGAAACAAAATTGTCATCCAGAAAAAAATGGCACTAAGCTAGAGATAACTACACAGACAGAGATACATTTATCCTACACTTTTGTAATGTTGTCTTTTAGACACAATGAATCAGAGGAAGTAGACAGTAAGTAGAAGGCATGTTTTCTAGTAAGTAGAGAGCATACTTTCCTTTCAGAGAAAATACCTCAGGTTTTGCAATAAAGCACTCTCCTGTCTGAAATCTCCTAAATGTGATCTAAGGAAGTCATATTCCTCAAATAATTTTACAGGCGTCCTTTATGAGTACAACAAGGCAAATAATAACAAAATTCACAGTCCTCACCATGTGGTTAGAGAAGATAAGAAGAAGTAATATCTCTAAGATTTTTCACTAACGAGAATCTCTATTATTGAGCACTAGTTGGATATTTCCTGAAAGTGGGGGACTATGCCAGATAATTTCTTGGAATCATTTCAAGATCTAAAATATGGAAGTTGATGTTGACAGTCATTACAAAATGTAAAGAAAAATAAACATATTGAAATATGGTATTGAAAAGTAAAACTGCCCTATCTACTAGAAATATAGATGTGATCTAATAGTTTGGCCAGCCAAATTATTTGAATTAAGTCAGATATAAATGAGGGTAGGAGTATGATTTTAAAAATATTAACAGAGATAAAGTGACTTTGAAAGTAAAAAGAAAAACAATATTTTGACTCAATACATTTCATCGCTGAGGTCAGCTTCATCTTGAAGTTGCATGAGACTTGTTGTCTATTGAATTGTAGGCTGTGATAAAGATAGCTGAAAGGAATTTGCCTGAAGTTTTAGCTGGGAGGGATTTCTATGTATAGAAAAAAAAAAAAACAGGAATTTTCAACTAGTAGATGGAGAATAAGTAGGAGAAACTTTACCAACATCTCATATTTGAGGATAGGCATGGTAAATGGCAGTCATGTGGCTACATGTAGAAGATTCCCCACAATCAAACAAGTTAAAAGGCTAGATCTTCTATAACCTAATTTGTTCCTAAATCCAAAACAAGCATGGCCGTTTTGGTGACAAACATAGTGAAAGACCAGTGTCCAGCCCTAAAGCCTTATAACTATGAAATTGCCAAGTTTAAATCTTAGAAATAGAGGATGTGGTGGGCAATATTAACAGTCAACTTGATTCAACTGAGGGATGACTAGATGGCGGGAAAGTATTGTTTCCGGGTGTGTTTGTGAAGGTTCTGATAAAGGAGACTGACATTTGAGTTAGTGGACTGGGAGAGGAAGACCCACCCTCAGTGTGTGTGGGCAACATCCAATAGGCTGCCACTGTGACTAGAACAAGGCAGGTGAAAGAAGGTGGAATTAGGTTGCTTCCTGAGTCTCCTGGTTCTCTCTCTCTCTCTCTCTCTCTCTCTCTCTCTCTCTCTCTCTCTTCCATGCTGGATGCTTGCTTCCATTCCTCCTACCCTTGGACATCAGACTCCAGATTCTTTGGCCTTTGGATTCCGGGACTTGCACCTGTGGCTTCCTAGAGGTTCTCAGGCCTTTGACTGCACTGTTGCTTTCCCAGGTTTTGACGCTTTGCACTTGGACTAAACCATCAACAACTTCTCTATTTCCCCTGCTTGCAGATGGCCTATTGTGGGACTTCATCTTGTAATTGTGTGAGGCAATTCTCCTTAATAAATCTCCTTCCATATACGCATGTATCCTATTGGTTCGGTCCCTCTGGAGAACTTTGTCTAAGACAGAGGATTAAATAATTTTTTTTGTTCTTTTTAATAGACACATAGTATGGTGTTGCTCTGACAACCAGGCTGGAGTGCAGTGGCTTAACTCTAGGTCCCCGGAGGCTCACTCTCCTGGGCTAAAGTGATCCTCCTTTGTCAGCCTCTGGAGTTGTTGGGATTATAGGCACACACCACCACACCTGGCTAATTTCTTATTT
Organism: Theropithecus gelada; assembly: GCF_003255815.1. Lineage (NCBI taxonomy): Eukaryota > Metazoa > Chordata > Mammalia > Primates > Cercopithecidae > Theropithecus > Theropithecus gelada. Next base: position 94,310,509 of record NC_037672.1, on the reverse strand, counting down.
TGTCTCCTTTCCTTTCCCTTTCCCTTTCCTTTCCTTTGGTTTCCCTTCCTTTCCCTTCCCTTCCCTTTGGTTTCCCTCCCCTCCCCTGTCCCCTCCCCTCCCCTTCACCTCTCCTCCTCTCCCCTCCCCTTCCCTCCACCTCTCCTCCTTTTCCCTCCCCTCCCCTCCTCTCTCCCTTCCCCTTCCTTCCCCTCCCCTTCCCCTCCCCTCCCCTCCCCCCTCCCCCACTCCCCTCCCCTGCCCTCCCTTCCCTTCCTTTCCTTTCCTTCTTTCTTTCTTTTTTTCTTTTTTTTTTTTTGAGATGGGATCTCACTCTGTTGCCCAGACTGGTATCAACTTTCAGGTCTCAAACAATCCTCCCACCTTAGCCTCCAAAAGTGCTGGGATTGCAGTCATGAGCCACTGTGCCCAGGCTAATAAAATATTTTGGAAATCAATGTTTTCAGAACCAGACTTCCAGCAGCAGCAGGATGTACAGTAAACTAGCTCTAGATCTGACCACCCCAGGATGAGATAGTCATAAGTGAAGATAGTATCAGGGCATTAGTTAAAGAAACTGAGGCCTCACACATTGCTCTAGAACCCACATGTAAACTGGAAGTCTCGGATTTTTTTTATTATTATTTTTATAAATATCCAGCTCTATAGATTAGACCAAATGCAAAAAATATTCATTGAAATCAGCTTTATGTTTTTTAATTTCTGTAGGTTTTTGTGGGAACAGGTGGTATTTGGTTACATTTGTTTGTGTCATCTATGATTTCCTTTTTTTTGAGTTGGAGTCTCACACTGTCGCCCAGTGTGGAGTGCAATGGAGGGCTCTCAGCTTACTGCAACCTCCATCTCCCAGGTTTAAGCAGTTCTCCTTGCTTCAGCCTCCCAAGTAGCTGGAATTACAGGCACGCACCACCATGCCTGGCTATTGTGTGTGTGTGTGTGTGTGTGTGTGTGTGTGTGTGTGTGTGTTTTCAGTAGAGACGGGATTTCACTATGTTGGCCAGGCTGGTCTTGAACCCATGACCTTGTGATCTGCCCACCTTGGTCTCCCAGAGTGCTGGGATTACAGGAATGAGCCACCATGCCCAGACCATCTCTGATTTTTTTCAACAGTGTTTTGTAGTTCTCCTTGTATAGGTCTTTCATCTCCTTGGTTATATATATACCTAAGTTGTTTTAGTTTTGGTTTGGTTTGGTTCTTTTGCAGCTATTATAAAAGTAGTTGAGCTCTTGTTTTGATTCTCAGCTTGGTCACTGTTGACATATAGATCTACTGATTTGTGTACATTAATTTTGCATCTGGAGACTTTGCTGAATTATTTTATCATTTCTAAGTGTTTTTTGGAAGAGTCCTTTGGTTTTCTAGGTATGCAATAATATCATCAACAAACAGCAATAGTTTGACTTCCTCTTTATCAATTTGTATGAACTTTATTTCTTTTCCTTGTCTGATTGCTCTGGCTAGGACTTCCAGTACTATGTTGAATAGAAGTGGTGAGAGTGGGCATCCTTGTCTTGTCCCAGTTCTCAGAGAAAATGCTTTTAACTTTTCCTCATTTAGTGTTATTTTGGCTGTGGGTTTGTCATAGAAGGCTTTTATTATGTTGTATACTGATTTTGCTGAGTGCTTTAATCATAAAGGAATGCTTTACTTTGTCAAATGCTTTTCTGTTTTTGCAATGTATCACATTTATTGACTTGTTGATGTTAAACCATCCATGCATCCCTGGAACGAAAACCACTTGATCATGGTGGATTATCTTTTTGATATGTTGTTGGATAGCTGGTTATCCAGTATTTTGTTAAGGATTTTTGCATCTATGTTTATCAGGGATATTGGTCTGTAGTTTTGTTGTTGTTGTTGTTATGTCCTTTCCTGGTTTTGATATTCGGGTGATACTGGCTTTACAAATGATTTAGAGAGGATTCTCTTTTTCTCTATCTTGTGATACAGTGTCAATAGGATTGGTACCAATTCTTTGAATGTTTGGTAGAATTCAGCTGTGAATCCATCTGGCCCTGGACTTTTTTGTGTTGGGTATTTTTTTAATTACCATTTCAATCTCACTGCTTGTTACTAGTCTGTTCCCGGTATCTAATTCTTCCTGGTTTAAGCTAGGAGGGTTGTATCTTTCCAGGAATGTATCCCATCTCCTGCAGGTTTTCAAGTTTCTGCATATAAAGCTGTTCATAGTAGCCTTGAATTGTGGTGTCAGTTTTCAGATCTCCCGTTTTGTTTCTAACTGAGCTTATTTGCATTTTCTCTCTTCTTTTCTTGGTTAATCTTGCTAATGGTCTATCAATTTTATCTTTTCAAAAAACCAGCTTTTTGTTTCATTTATCTTTTGTAATTTTTTGTTTCAATTTCATTTAGTTCTGCTCTGATTTTGGTTATTTCCTTTCTTCTGCCTGGTTTAGGTTTGGTTTGTTCTTGTTTTTCTAGTTCCTTGAGGTGTGACCTTAAATTATCTATTTGTGCTCTTTCAGACTTTCTGATGTAAGGACTTACGGCTATATAAGGACTTAGGGCTCTTCTTCTTAGCACTGCCTTTGCTGTAGCTCAGAGATTTTGACAGGTTTTGTCACTGTTGTCATTCAGGTTGAAGAATTTTTTAAATTTACATCTGTATTTCATTTTTGACTCAGTGTTTATTCAAGGGCAGTTTATTTAATTTCCGTGTATTTGAATGGTTTTGGAAGTTCCTTTTGGAGATGGTTTTCAGTTTTATTCCACTATGGTCTGAGAGAGTACTTGATATAATTTCAATTTTCTTAAATTTATTGAGACTTGTTTTGTGGCCTCTTATATAGACTATCTTGGAGAAAGTTCCATGTCCTGATGAATAGAATGTACTATATGTTGCTGGAATGTTCTGTTAATATCTGTTAAGTCCATTTGTTCCAGTGTATAGTTTAAATCCATTGTTTCTTTGTTGATTTTCTGTCTTTGTGACCTGTCTAGCCCTGTCAGTGGTGTATTGAAGCCCCACGCTATTATTGTGTTGCCATCTGTCTCATTTCTTAGGTCTAGTAGTAATTGTTTTGTAAAGTTGGGAGTTCCAGTGTTAGGTACATATATATTTAGGACTATAATATTTTCCTCTTGGACAAGGCCTTTTAACATTATATAATGTCCATTTTTGTCTTTTTCAACTTCTGTTGCTTTAGAGTTTGCTTTGTCTGATATAATAAGATATAATAAGAGGTACTCCTGCTCACTTTTGGTGTCCATATGCATGCAATGTCTTTTTCCATCCTTTTACCTTAAGTTTATGTAGTCCTTATGCATTCGGTGTGTCTCTTGAAGGCAGCAGATGGTTGGTGAATTCCTATCCATTTTGCAATTCTGCATCTTTCAAGGGGAGCATGTAGGTCATTTACATTCAATGTTACTATTGAGATGTGCGGTACTATTCTATTCATTGTGATATTTGTTACCTATATACCTTTTTTTTTTTTTCAAAAAAATGTATTTTTTATAGGTCCTGTGAGATTTATGGCTTAAAGATGTTCTGTTTTGATGTTTCCAGGATTTGTTTCAAGATTTAGAGCTCCTTTTAGCAGTTCTTGTAGTGCTGTCTTGGTAGCATTTGTTTGTCTGAATAAGACTGTATATTTTCTTCATTTATGAAGTTTAGTTCCACCGGATACAAAATTCTTGGCTGATAATTGTTTTGTTTAGGGAAGCTGAAAATAGGGCCCCAATTCCTTCTAACTTGTAGGGTTTTTGCAGAGAAATCCTCTGTTAATCTGATAGTTTGTTGTTGTTGTTGAGTAGGTTACCTGGGACTTTTACCTCACAGCTCTTAAGATTATTTCCTTCATCTTAACTTTAGATAACCTGATGACAGTGGTCCTACATAATGATCTTTTGTGATGAATTTCCCAGGTGTTCTCTGAGCTTCTTGGATGTCTAGTTTTCTAGCAAGGCTGAGAAAGTTTGTCTTGATTATTCCTCTGAATATGTTTCCAAACTTTTAGATTTCTCTTCTTCCTCAGAAACACCAATTATTTTTAGGTTTGGTAATTTGACATAATCTCAGTCTTCTTGCAAACTTTGTTCATTTTTTCTTATTCTTTTCTCTTTGTATTTGTTGTATTGAGTTCATTCAAAAACCTTCTTTTCAAGCTTTGAAGTTTATTTTTCTGCTTGTTTGATTCTATTGCTGAGACTTTCCAGAGCATTTTGCATTTCTCTAAGTGTATCCATTATTTCTGTAGGTTTTGAATTTTTTTTATTTATGCTATTTCACTGAAGATTTCTCCCCTCATTTTCTTTTATCATTTTTGTTTTGATTTCCTTAAGTTGGATTTCATCTTTCTCTGGAGCCTCCTATTAGCTTAATAACTGACCTTCTGATTATTTTTCAGGTAAATCAGGGATTTCATTTTGGTTTGGATCCATTGCTGATGAGCTAGTGTGATTTTAGGGGGTTGTTAAAGAATCTTGTTTTGTCACATTACCAGAATTATGTTTCCGGTTTCTTCTCATTTGGGTAAGTCTATGTCATAAGGAAGGTCTGGGGCTCAAGGTTGCTTTGGGGCTCAAGGTTGCTTTTCAGATGTTTTGGTCCCACAGGATGTTTCCTTGGTGTAGTACACTCTCCCGTCACCTAGGGATGTGGCTTCCTGAAAACCCAGCTGTAGTGATTGCTACTCTTTTCTTGATCTAGCCGCCCAGCAGGTCTACAAGGCTCCGGGATCTTACAGGGGGTCATCTGCACAGTGTCCTGTGATGTGAATCGTCTGTGAGTCTCTCAGCCATGGATATTAGCACCTGTTCTGGTAGAGGTGGCAGAGGTGGTGAAATGGACTCCGTGAGGTCCTTAGTTTTGGTTGTTTAGTGTACTATTTTTGTGCTGGTTGGCCTCCTGCCAGAAGGTGGCACTTTCCAAACAGCATCAGCTATGTTAGTACAGGAAGGATCAGGTCGTCGGCGGGGCCCTAAAACACTCAATAGTACATGTCTTTTGTCTTCTTCAGCAACCAGGGTGGTTAGGGAAAGACTATCAGGTGGGAGCAGGGCTAGGTATGTCTGAGTTCAGACTCTCCTTTTGCAGGCCTTGCTGTGGCTGCTGTGGGGGATGGAGATATGGTTTCCAGGTAAATGAAGTTATGTTCCCAAGTCAGGCTGATTATGGCTGCCTCTGCTGTGTCATGCAGATTGTCAAGGAAGCAGGGGAAAGTTGGTAGTTACAGGTCTCACCCAGTTTCCACGCAACCTAAATGGTCTGTCTCACTCACACTATGCTCCCCCATGAAACAGCACCAGTCTGTTTCCAGGCGGTGGGCAAGCTGGCTGTGAGCTTGCCCCAGGCTACCAGCCTCCAAGTTGTGAAAGCAAGGATGGCTTTCATGCCTCCCTGCCTGTGGAGTCTGCACACTGGATTCACGCCCTTCCCCTGAGTTCTGGCCGGAGACTTCACATTCAGCTGGAGTTGTCACAAACTTCAGCTGGAGGTTTCCTTCTCCCTGTGGTCTTTTCCCAGTACATCTGGCAGCTCTCCCCAAAGACTCCTGTCAGACAAGGCAGAAATGGCTTCCCAGTGGACCCAGAGAGTCCACAGGACTTTTCCCACTGCTTTCTCTACCCCTGTATTTTACTCATCTCTCTAAATTGACTCAGCTCCAGGTAAGTTCAGACTCTTCTCCTGTGATCTAGACCTTAAGGTTCCCCAGTAAGGGGTGTGTGTTTAGGGGTGGACAACCCCACTTTCCTAATTCCAGAGCTTGGGCACTCACAGTATGTGGCGTGTCTCTTGGGTCCTGCAGGAGCAATCTGCTTCCTTCATAATGTGGGTTCTCTCAGGTTTCCTGGTTTATATTCCTGTAGTAGTTCTGGAGCAAAAGTACACTGTGTGAGTCTCCTAACCCTGCTCTGTTCATCTGCATGGGAGCTGCAATCTAGTCCTGCCTTCCATCCACCATGATCCCTAACTCACTGAGATGAGCTTTTGATATGGTTCTTGTTTTCAGTACTTAAGCTATGAGTAAAAGGAACCAGAAAATATGTTACATTTTCCATCCTAATAACAAAGAGACAAAAGAGTTAGCTACAAAGAAACATGGATTACTAAAATAACTGCAGGAAAACTGACTCCGAGCACCATCTTATAGCATAGGAGGATATTGGAATAAATATTCAAATAAAGAATAATACAGCCCTCATTTTTTAAGATAAGAGATATTGTCACAAAAAGCACATAAAAAGGTTGTTCTGAATGTGAGAAATATTTCTGTGTCAATCTGAACCATAAAAAATAGATGAACTCCTCTAAAAGTAATGTTTTAGATATTTTAAAGCAGGAGGCAATGCATACTTGTCTACACTGAGTTGTTTGCCCTTGCATATGTGTATATACATGTATACTTAAGGAATTTTCATAACGTACACATGTTAAAAGATTATTGTTTTAACAAATTATTATGAAAAAAATGACTTCTCAGCATCCCAAAGACAATTAAAAAGCTACGTGAGTTATGTTGTCATATCTAAATTCAAAATGAAGCAATTGATGAAAAAAGACAAAGTGATTTTACAAGCAAAAAATTGTTACAATGTTTTTATGAAAAATCTTTCTAGAAAATCTGGTATCCAACAATAGTCTTAGGTAGGTAATACATCAAAATGTGTTTACAAATTGCAAAATGGAAGAATGTGAAATATCCTTATAATGACACATATAAACTGTAAGACAATGGTAAAAGTAGCAGCATGGATTTTGAATCTCATCGAAACAGAATTCAGCCATATGTAAACAGAATTGTACACCAAGACCAAGTGGAACTTAATAAAAGGTGCAAGGCAGGTTCAATATTGGAAAATCAATCAATGTAATTTACCGTATTAACAGGCTGAGGAATAAACTTTACATGATAGTATCAATCAATGCAGAAAAGGTGTTGGTAAAATTCAACATTTGATGACAAAATTATCAGAAGAATCAGAAGAAAGGGGAATGTTCTCAACATGATAAAGAGCATCTACTGAAAACCTACAGCTAACTTTATAATTAATGATGAAAGACTGAATGCTTTTCCACTACTACTGGCAATAAGGCAAGAATGTCCAATTTAATCACTGTATTTAAATATAACGCTGAAAGTTTCAGCCAATGAAATAGGCAAGACAGGAGGGAGGGGCAGTGGGAAAGGCATAGAGATTGGAAAATAAAAATAAACCTACCTTATTTGTAGATAGCATAGTTGCCAACAGAGAAAACTCCAAGGATTCTACAACAATATTACTAGAACTTATAGATGAGTTCATTAAGGTCACAAGATACAAAACAAATATACAGAAGTCAACTCTGTTTCAGTTATCTGAAGTGAAAATGTGGAGACCAAAATTAAAATATAATGCCAGTTTTACTTGTTTAAAAACAAAATTGCAGCCAGGTGCAGGGCATTCACACCTGTAATCTCAGCACTTTGGGAGGGTGACTTGGGTGGATCTTTTGAGCTCAGGAGTTCCAGACCAGCCTGGGCAACATGGCAAGACCACCTTTCTACAGAAAATACAAAAATTATGTGATGGTGCACACCTATAGTCTGAGATCCTCAAGTGGCTGAGGTGGAAGAATTCCTTGAGCTCCAGAGGCTGAGGCTGCAGGAAGTTGAGATCACACCACTGCACTCTAGTCTGGGTGAAAGAGTGAGATCCTGTCAAATAAATAAATAAATAAATAAATAAATAAATAAAGCATACCTAAATGTAAATCTAACAAATCATGCCAAATCATGTGCAGAACTTATATGATGAAAGCTACTTACTGCTGAAGAAAGAAATTGCAAGGGATCTGAATAAATGTGAAAATGTACTATATTTATGAATTGGAAGCCTCAACAAAGTAAAGAACTCAATTACCCTCAAACTGATATTCAAGTTTAATGCAATTCCTGCCAACTCTCAGCAAAAGCTGTAGGTACACACAAAATTATTCTAAAATATATATGGAAAGCTAAATAAACTAAAATAGGTAAAGTGTTGTGATAAAGAAGAATAAAATGCAAATGAGAACTCAATCTACCTGATTTCAAGACATGTAGCTGAAGTAATCAAGACTGGGTGGTACTAAAGGGAGCATAGACACAGAATGGAACAGAATCAATGGATCAGAATGGAGAACCCAGAAACAGACCTACAAAACTATGCTAATTTTGTTTTGTGTTTTTAAAACATTTTATTTTTAGAAAAGTGTTAGATTTTCCGAAAAATTACAGATGGTACAGAGTTCCCATTTGTTTTACACCTAGTTATCTTATCATTAACATCTTATCTATTATATTTGTTACAATTAATAAAGCACTATTGATACACTATTACTATCTAAAGCCCATACTTTATTCAGAGTCTCTTAGTTTTTAACCTACTGTTCTTTTTTTTTTATTCCGGAATCCAGTCAAGGAGACCATATTGCAGTTAATAATTATGTCTCCTTAGCATCCTCTTGGCTAAGACAGTTTCTCTGACTTTCATAGATTTTGATGATCCCAGCACTTTTGAAAAGTAGAAGTCAAGTATTCTGTAAAATGTTGGTCAATTGGACTTGAATGATCTTTATCTCATGGTCACACTGGGACTATTTGAAGAGAAACAGCAAAGATGTAAAGTGCCATTTTTATCACATCATATCAAGTGTATATACTGCCAACATGATTTATCACTGTTGATGTTAACCTTGCTTGTCTGTCTGAGAAAGTGGTGGTTAGGTTTCTTTACTATAAAGTTACTCTTTTCATCGCTGTTTGCATACTACATCAGTTGGAAGGAAATCACCATGTAAATGGCCCACAATTAAGAAGTGGTGAGTTATTTGCTCTTTCGTTAAGGATTGTCTATCTATATAAATTGTTTGGAAGTCTTCTGCTCAGAAGATTTGTCTTTTATAGCTTATTTGTTTGTTATTCATTCATTTTTAAAAGCATAGAGTCAATTTCGTTTTATATTTTAGGTTATAATCTAATACTAATTTATTTTGTTATTCAAGTGGTCTAATCTCTGCCATTAGAAGCTTTCAGTTGGCCCCCGTGTCCCTTTGACATACCCCAATTTTTGTGATATGTTTTCCTTGATTGGTTGATTTTGAGCATTTCTTTCCTTTCTAGCACTATCAGATACTCCAGGCTCATATTGTGTAGTTCCTTCACCAGTACTATAACCAATTATGCCTCCAAGGAGCTGCTATCATAAGCGAATGATATTAGAAACCAAGGTCTGTATGCTAAGTGTGAGTGTTGATTCTAGGGTACCATTCCTCCTAGTTCCTCTTATATATGTGTGTATGTGCATTTGTGTGTATGTACACACATAAGTATGCACACATTAATATATGTGTACATATAACCATGTATACCCATTATCTTTAGGTAGTAACCATCTGTTTCTATTAAGCCATATGTAACCATCTGTCTATATTAAGCTAAACATGAGTTCATGCTGAGACCTCAAACTCAAATTAATTTCCACATGGATCACTCCAGACTCTGTCCTTTGTTTATTTGTAACCTTTCTCTCCAACAGTGAGAAACTTGGCATCCGACTCTTACTATTCATTTACATAATTGTTTCATTACAGGATACACTTATAAAAGTATTAAAATTGTTAATCTATGACTTTGTGGAGAACAATGGGATTAACTAGAGTATAATATTTATGTATAGTTTATTTTTACTTTAGTCTTAGGAACTATTCATTTCCAAAGTTACTTATGTCAGCAGCTTTTCCCCTGAGACTTTCAGGGTGTATGTTTCGTACATTGTTTAATCCAGTCAGGTTGTTTTGTAACATTATTGTATGCTGAATCTACAGACTTCCTTTATTTATTCCTTCACCAATCTTCCTTTCTTTATGTAGATTAAAGTTTCTGATCTTCCTGAAAACCTTTATTTGACTTTTCTTTCAGGGCATGTTCGATGAGAATGAGTTATATCAGTTTTTTTTGTTTTTGTTTTTTTTTTTGTCTGAAAAAGTTCCTCTTTCTCCCACACCTTTTAGGGATAATTTCACAGGATACAGAAGGCTAATTGGTGAATTTTTTTCTCCCAGCATTTCAGATATTTCATTCTACTCTCTTGTTATTTGCATGATTTCTGAATAAAAATCCATTTTGAGCATTTGTAATTCTTACTATTGTTTTTCCATAGATATGTTTTTGTTGTTGGTGATGGTGGTGGTGTTTTTTGTTGCTGTTGCTGCTGCAGCTGTTGTTATTTTGCCTTGTCTTCTTTCAAGATTTTTATTTTTCTAAAATTTGAAAACAATATACTCAGGTGTAGATCTTTGTTATCTATTCTACTTGGTGTTCCCTGAGCTTTCTGGATCCATGGCTTGGTGCCTGTCATCAAGTTTGAAAATTCTTGGCCATTTTTACTTCAATTTATTTGCCTCTGTCTGTTTTTGCTCCTCTTCTGGCATTCCACTTACAGTATACATATTTTACAGCTTTTGAAAGCGTGCACAGATCTCAGATATTCTGTTTTGTCTGAGGGCGGGGAGAATTGTATTTTATCGTGTCTGTTTCTAATTCTTTTTACTCTTTTATTTTAGTCTGGGAAGTCTCTATAAACATTCAAGCTTACTAATTATCTTCTGGGTCATGTTCATTAATTAGCCCAACAAAGGCAGTTTTCATTTGTGTTACAATGATTTATCTCTAAAGATTCCTTTGGGTTTTCTTAGAGTTTCCATCTCTCTGCTTACATCACCTATATTTCCTTGCATGCTGTCTACTTTTTCCATTAGTCCCCCTAATATGATCAACATAATTATTTTAAATTCCTCATCTGATAATTCTAAACTTTTTGTCACATCTGAACTTGCTTCTGATGTTTGTTTTTACTCTTCACCGTGTGATTTTCTCTTGCCTGTTTGCATGCCTTGTAAATTTTGTTGAAAGTCAGACATAATATATTGGCTAATAGGAATTGAAGTACATTGGCCTTTAATGTAAGGTGTTTTATACTAATATACTTAAGATTTTTAGGCTGTGTTTAATGTTTGCTATAGCTGTAGATGCCAGAGGTTTTAAATTCTTCTATAGTCATTGTTTTAGTCTCTTTTTCTTGACATTAAGCTTCCCTAGGTACTCCTTCTAAGAGAGAGTCTGTGTCTTATAGCATATTCAACTGTAATTCACTGTTATTACTGGAACCCTGTTGGTATGGTGGTCAGGTTGTGAGGTAGAGGAAGCGATCTATAATCTTATGATTAAAACTCAGTGTTGTAGTGGGTCTTTGTGTCTGGGCTATCACCTTCATAAATGTTTTCTTGGAGTATATTTTTTATCCCCCTAAAGTTAGACAATAAGTCGAGAGGGTCTATAAAATGAGGAATTACCTTCCTCAGCTTGGATAAGAGTCTAGTAAAGTCATTTTCTCTGGAAGTGGGCCCTCTTATAGAGAATGATCTAGGTATATTTCAGAACGGTTACTCCTTTTCTCCCCCTGCCAATATTATGAGAGTATGTTTACTGAATGTCCACTGTAGGAACCTGGTAGAGTTCCTATAGGTAAAAGTAAAGGTAAAACTGGGGAAACTGCAGCCCACAGTAGTTTCTCAAGATAATGCACACGTTTTCTCTAGCAATTCATCAAAATTACTATTTAAGTATTATTGGTCAGGTACGGTGGCTCAAGCCTATAATCTCAGCACTTTGGGAGTTCGAGGTTGGAAGATCACCTGAGGTCAGGATTTTGAGACCAGCCTGGGCAACATGGCAAAACCCCATCTCTACAAAAAACACAAAAATTAACCAGTCATGGTGGCATGTGCCTGTAATCCCAGCTACTTGGGAGACTGAGGCAGGAGAATAGCTTGGACCTGGGAGGCAGAGGTTGCAGTGAGCTGAGATCATACCACTGCACTCCAGCCTAGGTGACAGAGTGAGACTCTGTCTCAAAAACATAAATAAATAAATAAATAAATAAATAAATAAATAAATAAATAATAAAGTATTACTACCAGCTTATGGCCCCAGTAACTTCTAATCTAGGTAAGCAAAACTTGTCTATGCCACACTGTATTTCTCTGTTTCTCTAGATTAAAGGACAGTGTTTCCCCCAAAATCTTACTTCTCTAAAGAGACTAAGAAAAGTTACTGATTTTCAGCATATTTAGTTTTTTCTTGCCATAGGACAGAGTAACAACTTCTAAGCTCTTTACATGTCTGGACTAAACCATAACTCTTTCACAACTGACTTTGACAAAGACCCTTCTTACTTCATGATAAGAAAGATTGCCTTTTCAACTAATGGTACTAGAGCATTGGGCATTTATAGGAAAAATGTGAATTTTGACCTAAGTCTCACATCTTACAGAAAAGTTAACTCAGAATGTATCAAGGATTTATACAGAAATATTAAAACCATAAATCCTAGGGGGAAAAACATAAACAAAAACCTTTATTAGCTGCACCTAGACAAAGGATTTTTGATACCAAAAGTATGATTTATAAAAAGAAAAACTGTAAATTTGTCTTCATCAAAAATAAAAACTTTGGCTCTTGAGAATGATATGACAAACTAAATACTGGAATTTGCAAACCACGTATCCATCAAGGTGTCTAGAATATATAAAGAACTTCCAAACCATGACAGAAAAAAAAAAAAACAGTGATCCAATTAGAAAATGGGAAAAAGTCATGAAAGTATATTTTACTGAAGAAAACAAACATATGTCCAATAAGCCATGTTAAGATATGCAACTTCATTATCCACTAGGTAAGTGCAAATCAAAACCACAATGAAATTTGACTACACACCAATCAGAAGAGCTAGAATGAAATGATGACAACAATAAATGCTTGTGCAGACCCTGAAAAATTAGATCACTCATATATTGCTGGTTATGATGTAAAGTGGTGAAGCTGCTCTCTAAATTATTTCAGACACTTCTTAAAAAACAAGACATGCAATTTTTATAGAAAATATTAATTGCCCTCCTGGGCTTTTATTCCATAGAAATAAAACTTACATTTACACACACACACACATTATTATATATATAATATATAATAATATATGATAATATATTATATATATATATAATATGTGTGTTTGTGATATATATATATACACACACACACTAGCACCTTGTTGGTATGGTCAGGTGTGGGTTATATTCATATAAACAAAATTTAGAACAGTTTTATTCATAATAGCTCAAAACTGGAAACAACCCTTCAACCTTCAATCATGTTCATGGCTAAACAAGATGTGGTACCTCCATATCATGGAATCTTACCTATCAATAAAAGGGAACCTCCATATCATGGAATCTTACCTATCAATAAAAGAGAATCTCTATATCACAAAATTTTACCTATCAACAAAAAGTAACAAAATACCCACACCACCTGGATGAATCTCCAAATGTTATGCTGAGAAAAAATATATATATTAAAAAGTTACATGCACTATGATTCCATTAATATAATATTATTTAAATGACACAAATTTAGAAATAGAGAACAGGTTAGTGGTTGACAGCGGTGAATGATGGAGTGGGAATTGTAGGGAAGTTGGTGTGGCTGTAAAATGACAATATGAAGGATCTTTGTGATGCTAGAAAATTTCTGTATCTTGGCTGTCTCAATGTCAATATCCTGTTTGTATTATTTTATATTTGTTTTGCAAGATATTTTTATTGGAAAAAATGGGTAAAGGGTCTATGGAATTTCTCTATTATTTATTGCAACTTGTATGAACCTGTATTTATCTCAAAATAGGAAAGTTTAAATATATTTTTTTACAAAACACCTTTCACTATGAATATTTTTATTTCTATAAATTATTTGTGTAATGATTAAAATATATAAAAATCCAGAAAGGATTCACTGGATCCAGATGGTAAATAGTAATGACTGTTTTTCCAGGTATACTGAAAGATAAAAGTAAAATTAGAATATACAATCTGAAGCAGGTTGCCAGCCCATTCGTTTCACAATCTGTGTCTTTACAACCTTGAAAATGTATTTAGAGAAACAGTTTAATTTTCTTTGACATTATTGGTTCAAGCTGTTATAATTTGCTTGTACCGACTTTTCTTTACAAATGTGAGATATTGTTATCACTTCTTAAGACTGCAATTGAAGCCTGTAGAATGAAGTATTTTTTCTAAATAATGATCTACAAAGAAAAGAGTACATACTATTATAAATTATAAATAATGATTCCTATATCAATGACTGACAAGTGCATTATTTGAATATTGCTTTTTAAAATATTAAATTACTTATTTGTCACACATTTGTTACCCAGAAGCACATATGAGTCAGAATTTCTTTACATAAGTTAACTTATGTAAATATTCTTAAGAGTACATCATGGGCTATTATATTTTCCTAGACATAAAATTGCCTTCAGGCTTCAGGTCAATCATTTTGCATGGAAAGTTTTTTGTGTGATTTACAGGAGGCATCACATCTGTTTCCTTGCCTAAAGCCCAAGGGGAAATGGCTATATTAAATAACGAAACACATTCACATTATTGAAGGCCAGGAAATTTCCCAGTGTAGTGCTTCTCCTAGTCTGACACTATTTTTATTTTTTCCTTAAATGTAAATTCTATAGAGTTAACCTGAATGATAAATCATATGATCCTATTCTTTGTCACTTCTGAACACAGTAATTCATAGAATTTTGATACTATAAATCAACTCAGAGATCAAAATTTAGTTTGAAACCCATATTTTATAAAAAGGGAAGTGAGAGTCAGTACTTATGTAACCCACCCAAAGCCTTAGAGTAGGTGGAGCAGGGACAGAAAGGAAGAGAATTAGTCCAGGAAGAAAGGTTACACATTATTTTAACATTATCACTAGAGTACATTACAGAAAATTTTACACCTTGTTATTCCATGAAACTAAGTATTAAAAAGGAAACTTGTTGCTCATAATTTCACTACCAATTTAGATTTCATTTTATATGAAAAGATATTCTGGAAGCCTATAAGAGTATATCAGATTCTCCTTTGATGCATTTCTGTGGGGAATTTATCTGTTTTACGTAGCAGATATCTACGTAAAACAGATTTTTTCTTAAAGGTCTGTTTCGCGACCCTTTGCAATCCTCATCAGACAAGGCTTTGAGGGAGATTATGAAACTACTGATCTGTATTATTAAGCAATAAAAAGTCACATTAAAATTCAACCTTAATAAAGGCAAAGAACATGTATTCTATGAAGATATAGGTTAAAATAATATAGGTTAACATAGACTTTGGAACTGAAAATTCAGAACATGGTCCATTTATTTATAGTGGCCTGTCCAATGACTAGAATAAGACACAGAAATAGGTCAAAAGTATGCAAACCAGTTGCAGAGCTTCATTCTTTCTTGTGTTTACAAGCCTAAGAGAACATAAAAGGATTTAACAGGGCTTCAGTTGAGAGAGTAATGTAAAAGGTGCCTCATCTTTCAAAAAAAATCCCTCCATATGCCCTTAAATCTAGAAAGTTGTCTGCATTATGAATCTTCTCTTAATTTAAGTACAATTCTGTGATATAATTAATTACATTTAATAACAAATTTTCCCCCTCATACTTGGGAATTATTTAAAGCCAGAGAATTATGCAAATTGATTTTGTATCCATAGCACATAAAATAAAAACTGGTTCATAGAGAAAAGTGTGTGCTAGTTGCTAAATAAAGAAACATTTAAATAGGTTGAAAATAATTAAGCCTATCATACCTTACAGTGAATACATTTTATTCAATTAATATTTTTGTTGAGTAACTGCTACATTATATGATAAAGTTTTGCTTACAGAATAGATTATTGTATTGACATTCAACAATAAAAGATAGGGTAACATTAAAGCATAGAACAAGCTTGGCTTAAATGTTTGAGGAGCAGGTTTTATGCTAGCAGAGGAGAACATGAGGACAGAGGAAAGAGTAAAAGATGAAAAATTTATAAATTTTGTTTCAAACTCTAGTAGTAGCCCCACACTTGCAGTGAATATCACCTGAAAAGCTAAATGTTGATAATGTCTGGCTAAGGCAGTACAGCAAAGCACAAGCCTTGCTTCAAGAATCTTACTGACTAGCTAAGGAAACACGATGTATATATAAAAACACACAGCAATACAATTTATACAGTGTTAAGCACTAACTGCATGAACTTGAAAATTTATTTTAGATTTCTCCAAACCTCAGTTTCTTCATCTATAAAATGAAGATAATACCTATCATCTGTCTATTTCTATGATCTATCTTTTTCAACAGTATTATTATCATTTGTCATTGTGTGGTACTGGGAGTATCTATGCTACAGCTAATTAAAAGCATCCAAGAAAATAGGGTCTAAACATCACCTAATCAAACAATGTCAAAACTCACTAGGTCATCCACAATTTATTGAGCACATATTCAGTACCAGTACTGAATGTAAAAACATGCATTTACATGATTCTCCTCTAGAAATTCAGATGTTTTGGGGAAATAGAAGCTTGGAAAATTATAACAGATTACTTCAATGCAGTGAAGTAAGTGATATGATAAGGAAAGGATAGGTTGCTACAGGGACAAAATAAAATAGTTATGTAACACAAGATTTGGGCTACATGGAAAGATTTTCTAGAGGAAAGAAAATCTATATTGGAACTATGTTTAGAAGTAAAAGTAATCCTGGAGATAGCATGGTACAGAGAATGTTCTAAACAAAACTAAATTTATAAACAAGAGCCTAAACAATAAGTAGAAAGCTGCTGGGCACGATGGCTCACACCTGTGATCTCAGCACTTTGGGAGTCTGAGGCAGGCAGATCACTTGAGGCCAGGAGTTTGAGACCAGCCTGGTCAACATGGTGAAACCCCATCTCTACTAAAAATACAAAAATTAGCCGGGTGTGGTGATGCACATCTGTAATCCCAGCTACTCAGGAGGCTGAGAGGCAGGAGAATCGTTTGAACACAGAAGGCGGAGGTTGCAGTGAGTCGAAATCGCACCACTGCACTCCAGCCTGGGTGACAGAGTGAGATTCCATAAAAAAAAAAAAAAAAAAAAAAAAAAGGAAGGAAGGAAAGAAGGAAGGAAGGAAAGAAGGAAGGAAAGAAGGAAGGAAGGAAGAAAGAAAGAAAGAAAGAAAGAAAGAAAGAAAGAAAGAAAGAAAGAAAGAAAGAAAGAAAGAAAGAAAGAAAGAAAGAAAGAGACTAGAAAGCATAGGTCAGTTGACAAGTGATTAGAAATCAACATAACTTACGTTACCTATTATTTTACCTATTATTTTAGCTACAAGTAAGTTGGAAATAGGAGACAGACAAATAGGTGACAAATGATAATGGCAATAATGAAAAAGATAAATGGTAGAGATAGAGAGATGATACATATTATATTCATTTTAAAGATGAGGAAACTGAGGCTTGGGGAAATTTAAAATAAGTTTTCAAGATCATATAGTAAGCATCAGAGCTAGGATTTGAATTCAGGTCATCTACTTTAGAAAACATGCGTTCCAGTGAGAACACATGGACACAGGGAGGGGAACAACACACACCGGGGGCCTGTTGGGGGTAGACAGGTGGCAAGGAGAGGGATAGCATCAGGACAAATAGCTAATGCATGTGGGGCATAAAACCTAGGTGACGAGTTGATAGATGTAACAAACCACCATGGCACACATATACCTATGTGACAAATCTGCACATTTGGCACATGTATCCTAGAATTAAAGTAAAAAAAAAAAAATTAAAAGAACAAAAACCTGAGTTTCTAAAAATGTCAGTGACTTCCAAACGCAGACTGAAGCCTTTATAATTAATGATTTAAAAAATCCAAGTGTAAATTATAATAAACAAATTTTCACAATGTTCTCTGTATACGTTAAGCTATAAAGAGTTTATAAATTATCATAAAAGCAGTGGAAAAGTACAGTCATGTATTGCTTAATGACAGGTACATGTTCTAAGAAATGCATAGTTGGGAGATTTTATCAGTGTGTAAACATCATAGAGTGTACTTAACACAAACTAAAATGGTATAATCTATTACACACTTAGGCTATATATTATAACCTGTTGCTCCTAAGCTATGAACCTATACAAGATGTTACTGTATTGAATACTATAGGCAATTGTAACACAGTGGTAAGTATTTGTTTATCTAAATGTATTTTAAAATAGAAAAGGTACAGTAAAAAATGCCTTATGATAATCTTAAAAGACCACTGTCATCTATCCACATGCCATCCATCCTTGACTGAAACATCATTATGATGCACATGACTATATTTAAAGATTCTACACTACAAAATGTTTTGCGGTTCAAAAATATCTCTTTGGATAAAGCTTGGAGAAACTTATTTAGCAGGGGAAAATTGGAAACCAAAACGAGTGTTAGAAAGTTGTTTTAGAAATCCAGGTGACAAAAGAGGAGGCAGATACTGAAGAAAGAGAGGAAGGCACAGAAAATTACAAAATAAAAGTAATATGATATATTTGGAAAAGTGTGATTGATTTTTATATGCAAGAAATATTATAAATTTGGACCAAATGAAAAAGCTACATTTGAAGACTCTTCTATATGAGCCAAAGAAATGTGAAATTCAACATGTATGTAAGAGAAGCCACAAATTGTTAAGCAAAGAAATAGTTGTACAAATGCATTTAACACAAGTAAACCTATGAATTGGCACTTGAGTTGTAAAAAGGACCATTAAATTTTATTTTGGGTTGAATGTAATATTACCTAGCACAGAAATCATTCCTTGTACAGCATAAGTAAAAAGTTAGGTAAGTAAAAGCTATATCCTTTGACATATTGCTGAGCTTTTTGTGGGGAAAAAACAACAACAACAAAAAACTTGGGAGTGAGTTTCTCAAGGGAGAGAAATTTTAAGACATACATACAGAAAGTAAGTGAGAATGAGTAATGTGTAATTAGAGTAAATTTTTATACACAGTGTGCAGAAAAACAAGAGACTAGTCTTGGGGCCTAGGTAGACTAAGAGGTCAGATCAGAGTCTGTTATGTCAGATCAGGGCACCTCCTCCATGTGATCTTTCCAGCCTCTACTTCTAGATGATAAAGAAAGAAAGAAAAGAAAGCAAGAAAGCAAGCAAGAAAGAAAAAAAGAAAGCAAAGAAAGGGAACATGAGAGAGAGAGAAAGAAAGAGAGAAAAAAAGAGGGAACAAAAGGAAGGAAAGAAGGCAAAGAAGGAAAGGATGGAAGGAAGGAAGGAAGGAAAGGAAAGACTCCCAAATGTCTAACTTACAGCTTTCATTTTAATGTATTTTGAAGTACAACACAAAGTATATTAAACCAAAAATATAATTTAAAGTAACTTGGGTTAGTAGTGTCCCAAAGTGACCGTAAGAAACAAAGAGAAGGAAGTTCATAAAGGAATGCAGATTATGAAAGACAGTTTCAAAGTTCCTTACAAATAAAATTCTAACAATCAAGCAATCACATTAAAAAAAAAAAAAAACTTAGTACAAGAGAAAAGAAGCCACTATCTATAAGTCCCCCAAAATAAATAAAATGATAAAAAATAAAACCCAGCAAACGTCAGTGATACAAGAAAAAATACATGGAGAATCAGTTGTGCAAAGATTGGAAATATTAAAATGATCATATAACAAAGATAAACTAAATATGTTCAATATGCAGAAAAATAAAATACATGACTGAAAATCTGCAAGGCCAGATGAGGCTGACAAAGTGATGGGACAGAGTTAAATTAAAAAAAATAGTAAAAACACTATAGAATTATTATAAATCAAAATACAGTGATTGAAGAAAAAACATTCAATGGATACATTAAACAGCAGATAAACATTCAATGGATACATTAAACAGCAGATAGACAGAGGTGTAGAAAAAATTTAGTGAAATTGAAGACAGACCTGAAGATACACATATGGAATGTCACGTGAAAACAAGTGGGTATGAATTTCCAAATAGAGATCAAGAAATGAAATGTATAGGTTGGGTACAGTGACTCACACCTGTAATCCCAGCAGTTTGGGAGGTCGAGGCAGGCGGATCACTTGAGGTCAAGAGTTGGAGACCAGCCTGACCAACATGGTGAAACCCCGTCTCTACAAGAAGTACAAAACTTAGCCGGGCATGGTGACAGGTTCCTGTAATCCCAGTTACTCAAGAGGCTGAGGCAGGAGAATTGCTTGAACAGGGAGGTGGAGGTTTCAGTGAGCCAAAATCGCACCACCGCACTCCAGCCTGGGGAGACAGAGTGAGACTCCAATTCAAAAACAAACAAACAAACAAAAAATGTCAAAAAGTGAAATAGATGAATTAAAAAAAAATCTAATTTTATTTGCAAAAGTGGATAATAGAGAAAATTTAAGAGACACTGAAAATGAAGAAAGTGATTGACAGATTTCATGAGTTGGTACACAATAGTGGTGGTCAGTGACTAATGAGTAAAAAACTGAGATGAAGATAAATAAATTTACACCTAATCACAATATAACTACAGCATAATAAAGAAAAAGTAAAGATCTTCTAGATTGCTATAGATGCAAGATGATATCCTACAAAGGAATGACAATATAGAAAAACAAACCAGTAGTCAGCTTTTCAATGACAACAATAAAAGCGAGAATGGATTAGAATGACCTACTGGCTCAGATAAAATACATTTCCACATAGAATTCTATATCTAGAGAAGCAAATATATAAAAACAAAGGCAAAATAAAGACATTTCTGGAAATAAAGCAATAATGAGCAGTTCTTTATTGAAAGAAACTCTAAAGAAGGGACTTAAGATAAAATAAAAATATTTTCAGATAATCTGATATAGAAAAGGAATTGTTAAAGTAAGTAAAGAAAATTGCACAAAATAATAATATTTAACCTGTGAAGTTAAAAAAAATGACCGAATTAAAAGACTGAAAAAATAACATAAATTATGAAAAAGATTTCAAGTTAAAGAATTACTTCCATTTTTTTGGAAAAAGAATAAATATGTCTATTAACTCCTAAATTTAAGACAAAATACTAAGTTTTCTTGATGACTAACAAAAGAGCAAATTGTTTAAATTCCAAATTAATAGAGGGACAATATTTAAGGAAGGAATGTTTAAAAACTGAATCCAAATGAAAGCAAAGACAGAGAAAAAGAGACACTAGAAATAAAATGTAAAATTATAAAATAAAATTCTAGAAAATAATTTAAATAAATGAGTTATCAAAATTAATGAAAGTAGAATAATGTTACATTTACATTGCAGCAAATATTAATTAGCCAGATGTTTTAAAAATTCAACTATATTCTAGTTCAAAAGACATACCTGAAGAGTAAGAAAATATAATTTGAACACAATGGACAGGAAAAAAAAAAATTACATGGCCTAAAGGCAAAAAATAGAAAATTTCCACAAACAAACCCAAAAAAGAATGAGTATATTGAGAATACAACAAATTTTGTTTTTTTATGAAAACTGAAAAACATTTAAGTTTTAAAATTACCAAAAAGTAAGAACAGGACATTTACTGAACTATCACAAATAACGAAAATAAACAAATAAATAAAGATTTGGACCGAGAATGAAAGAACCAGCTATTCACAGTGGTTGACAATGTTTTCCATGATGTAAAACTGCTAAAGTTTAAGTCTTGGCCCTATCGCATTTTTGTTGTACAACATTGGACAAATTCTGTGTTCCTGTTTCTTGTTTTTAAAGTGTAGATTAGTAATAGTGCATATTTCATAGGACCGTAATAAAATTGATGGGATTAATTTATACAAAAGCACACAGAAGAAATCTGGAACATCAGAGTTCAGCAAATATATAGTATTATTGTTATTACTATTATTGAAATGCTCATACTCAGCAATCAAAGCAATACAGAACAAACTAGAATTTGATTCCATTTAATACCCAACTGACCGGAAAATTTTGAAAATAAATTTCCATCAATACACTTAATACTGCAAATTGATAGGAGATTGTAAATTAGTATAACCATCATGAAAAATGACCACAAATAAAATCATCAAATTCAATCTAAACATTAATAATAATATAAGAAATAAAATCATTCTCCTTCATACACTTACAAACAGCAATCTGCTAAAAGATAAATGCGAGTTGAACTTGCAGAATTTCTACAAGTCAACAATAATATTTAAAAACTCAGAATTTATTATACAATTCATTGTTTCAAGCACCTAGATCAACACAAATTAATAAAGATCATCTATGTACTAAAGATTTCCACATTTATTTCTCCAGTCTAAATGCTTTGTGTGACCTTCAAATGTAATCACCAATCGCCTATTTGGCATATTTTTATTGATGGCTAATAAATTTCTCATTCTTAGCACTGCAGTCCCCTCCCATAGTCTCCACATCTCAGGTAAATACACTGAGGTAGATACCACTTTTTCCTGCTTTTCAGGCCTTGAATCCTTTCTATCACACCTGATCCCTGTCAGCAAATTCTATTGGCTCTACTTTCAAAAGATGGCTACAATTTGACCCCATTTTGGTACCAGCATTTTCTTCCTTCTGGTCTATGTTGACACTATTTCTTGTCTTGACTCACATAATGTCCCAACTGGGGTTCATGCTTTTGCCCTTGCCTAAATCCTGTAGTCTATTCTTAGCACATGAACAGAGTGATCCTGTTACAATATAGAATTGATCATGTCTCTCTGCTCAAAGTCCTCCAAAGGCTTCCAGGTAACGGTCAAAGCTTTACCAGGCCCCACATGATCTGGTTACCATCACCTCTCTGATCCCATGTCCTCAGGCCCTCTCTCTGCCTGGCTCAGCCTCTAGACACATGCTTCTCCTTGACATCTCCCTGTCACCTCAGGGACTTTGCATTTTTTATGTTCTATTTCTCTTTATTTGCATGACTAATTCACTCACTTCCTTTAGGTCTTTAATCAAAAGTCACTTTTTCAGTGAGGCTATCCAGGACACCTTAAGTAAATGTTTTAGCTGTATTACATTTTGTTATTTTGTTTCAGTTTTCTATTTGTGGACTTTTAGCTACTCACGAGCATTCTCTTCTCCTTAATTTTATAATTGTTACTGTAATAAATACTGACACTGAAAAAAATAGAGTTTGGCACATAATGGATACTCAATGGATATTTATTGAATGAGTAGATGAATATATACATATACATATATTGCCAAAACACATAACAGCAAACAATTTATTGTTCAGAGACAAGCATGAATATTGGTTAAACATGAAATACAGTAAATCATAACAAAATTCATAGCAGTAGCTACCTCTGAGAATGAGACAAGGCAAGGTAATTGGGAAGTCCCTAGGGCTTCAAAGATGTTGGTAGTAGTTTTTCCTTAAGACGGGCAGTGACTGCATGGTGTTTATTATTATCATTAGGATTACACATGTGCCTTATGTAAATAACTTAATTGCTGTAATAAAAATAATAAAAAGAATGGGTTAGATTTAAGGGAAGGATATCCAATAAAAGATTATTTTAATCATATCAACTCCTCTTCTGCATTTTCATGGGGTAATATACAAGTCGTTTCTGGTTGATATCTGGGTAAAGCTACCCTAAAATGCAAAATAAACTCATGTGACTTAAACAGTGAAATCCTATTTAGATTTGTGTAAATAAGATTTAATACTTAAAAGCCAACTAATACATATATACATAATTTTTGCCACTAACGTAGCCTCAAAAAGGAAACAATGCATAAATATATTTTCATTTTTATGTATTTTTAAAATACCCATGTATATCTTCCAAGAAGAAAACCAAACATTTTTGAAGAGCTGGTCATGTATAATGAAGTAAGAAAAAGATTTATTTCGTGAACAAATATTCAGATAGCAATCTAAAAAGCGATATAGCATGGGTTTAATACAGTAAAGTAAATCCACTTAGTTATTTGGTAAATGAAAGACTTCATAAACCTGTATCTTCCTCAGAAATTACTGAAGGCAAGTTTTCCCAAAATAAATAATGTTAAATTTTATGGAGCATTAAAATATTAAATCTAATTAAGTAATGACACATTTACAAATGCTCCATAATATTACTATGACTTTCTGAGACCTGGTCTTTGTTAATATCTTCGAGTGCTTGTTCTTTATACAAATCACAACTAAATAGAATTCAAGAGAAACATTTTACAGTGTGATTTATGCAAATTACTTGATTTAGTTTCAATTAAGTTGCTTCAGCAATTTAAACAGCTAATTTGATTAGCTGAAAATGTTTTCCTTTGCTAGGATTTATAAAAATTTTAAATCAGTTCCCCACTGTAAAATTGTTAAATGAATTTATTAATTTGTACAGCACTATAAGATATTTCTTCAATTTTAACAAGATTCATTTTTGTGTGCTTTAGACTCATCATGTATTCTGTGACTGAAACCCTTTACATTAATGTTTATAAATCATATAGTATAATAGAGATTATAGTGATTGAAGAGTATTGAGTGGCATTAATGTTTTCAACTTTGACTGAAAATTTGAATTTGACCAATCATGTCTGAAACAAAAGGAAAAAGCAAACCTTTTTCAAAAAGTTTTGCATCATATTTATGCTTGTGCAACATTTTTGGTTACTACTGGTAATCTTTTTGAAAGAAAAATAAACAAAAGAAGAACTCTAAACAGGCCTTTTATTTTCTCTAATGTGTTTAATAAAATCCAGCAAACATATTAAAAAGTATAGTTTTTATTGGACAGTGGGATGGATAATAAGACTTTTCATTGGAAAGTGCAATTAACATAATCAGCAAAGTTTTGGTGAGCAGTTTCCAATCCAGATTGTCAGCTGTGCTGTACAGGTATGTGTAGTAAACACTCTGCATAAAAAGAGGTGTGGACTTCAGTCAATATGATGAGTAACTAAGTACGTGCACTCTGAAAGAAAATAAGTTCAAAACCATTTTTTGGAAGTTTTTACTTAACTGCTTTAATGGAATAAATTATTATTCCCACTTTTAATCTTGTGCTCCGTTTGCATTTGTTCATTTCTTTTGTTATTATTTTGTTTTGAATGGTTTGTGGGGGGGGCAATGGATGTCATAACTTTCTCTGTATCAGACTTATCACAGGTTCATTCCCAGTCTTGTCAATTCTGTGAAATGTGCCATATCTGAGATACACACAATTGAGTTTTTGACACTAAAGTCACTAAGTAGTAGATACTAAGTAATAGTAGTAAGGGAAGAAAATAAAAGCACATGGAAAGGAAATACACATGCAGAGAAGAAATATTTCATATTGGAAAAATATCCCAAAAAATCCAGGGGTATTTGAAGATGTGACTCTACCAGACAAATGCCTCTCTGACTCTTCCTAAAAGCTTTCAGTTCTGAGATGTAAAATCTACCAAGTCAGTTGAAGCAAAACAAAACAAAAAAAACTGTCCAGTGTTTTCTTTTTTTTTTTTTTTGACAGCACTTAAAGATTTATACTTTAAAAGGTAAATATATTAGCATAAGAATCAATTCATTAGATATCTACTCCAGCAGTTAATAATCACTTTTCTTGAGCCTGCTCAAAATGACATTTTGAAATGTCACCAACATCATTTGACTAACTTCAAATTATAGATTACACATAATCCTGGCCATATTTCTCATAGGAGTTTCAACCTAAGCTGTACTTGACCCATAAAGGAGTGATTCTGTACCTAATCCTTTTTCGTTTTGTTCTATTGCTTTCTGGAGAATGATTATAATAACTTCTCAAAGGCATAGCATAAATAATATAACAGAAATTTTTTACTTCATATTCTTTGACAATTTGCAAAACATATAATTCTGCTTATTGTATTATATTTGATTTGACTTATATTTAATTTGAGTCCTAACTACTTTTCTAGGAGACATTAGGTTAATTTTTTTATTAAATAGGGGCAACAAAACATCAATCTAAAGTAAATTTGGGAGACTATACGTACATAGTTTTGAGCAATTGGTACATGACTCTTGTAGGTTGATTGTTAAAATGGCTATAATTGCTCATTTTCACTTTCTACCAAGGCAACTTTGCATCTCTGAATGTGAAGAGTTGGGATTTATTTTCTCTACTCTTGAGTCTGTTTTGACCCTGTGGCATGCAGTGTCCAATTAAGTGAGACAAAAGTACTCTGCCAACCTGAGACTAAGACTCCAATGGGCCTTGAACTCTTCTGTTTTCTCTCTAGGAAACCTGACATTGACATGTGGAAGAGACCAGCCATTATGGTGAAGGAAAAGAGACCACAAGAAAGAGACCTAAAACTCTCTCTAACCATCAGCAAAACCCAGGAAGCAGAGCGATCTAACTGATTCTCAGCTGATCACAATGCTTGAGGAACCCCAGCCAAATCAGAACTTCTTAACTGATCGCAGCCTAAATTCCCAACCAAAATATTAGCTAAATATGTGGTTACTGTTTTAACCCATTTATGCCTGAAGTTGCAAATTTTTTTTTAATTTTTGCAATCAGAATTTGACAATGACCTTGAGCAGTAAGATATAAATAACTCCCACATGCTTAGTGTTCCAATAATGGAACACCAGGCATAAATAGGGATAACCGTTTATGCCTAGTGCTATTATTGGTGACCCCATTTATGCCTAGTGTTCCATTATTGGGACACTAAGCATGCTAAGCTTTAGGGTTGTTTCTTATGGATAAGTTAGGTAATTGACCAAGTACACAAGTAATTTTGGAAGAAACAGCTAGTTGCCTATTCCAATATCTATAAAGAGTTTACATTTTGATGCAAAACCTCTGATTTTTAGTGGATAGTTTACCACTCAAAATAAAAGCTATTTCCCAGGCTCCATTGCATCTAGTAGTAACCATTTAACTAAGTTCTCATAAATAAAATATAAAAATAAAAATTGTAAGAGATCACTATGAACTCTACCTCAAAAGAACAGTTTAAGCCTTTTGTTTCTCAATTGCTCGAATCTCCAGAATATGATTTTGATAGCTGGAAATCTGATAACCATCTTGAACCATGAAATATTCTTGATGATGGAACACATGTACACTGAGGATAACAGAGTAAAAAATAGAAGCTTAGATTTCTCATTTTATCTAGGGCCACCATTCCAGCCCGTCAGTATTGATTCCAGACTTTTTGCATATAAGACAAATAAACATATGAAGCATTAATATTAATAGTATAATTAAGTCATTGTTATAATGTGTTTTCTTATGCAAATAAACCAATTTTAATACACTAACAATTTTTTTATCCAAAAAATATAGAGAATACTTGCAGATCAAAAACTAAAAGACTAATAATGCAATAGAAAAAAATGGCAAAGATATCAAGGCAATGAATGTTTAGAAAATAAAATCAAATGGCAATTCCATATAAAAAACATGTTTCACCTCACTATATTTCAGAGAAACAAACCAAGCAACAATGGAATATCATTTCATATTAGAATGGTGAATGTTTTTAGATTTGATAATGTCAAACACTGGTGAGTCTATAGAGCAAGCAAAAATAATAGAGGTTTAGTAATATAGTAACGCTAAAAATGAAAGCAAAAGAGGATAAGGGTATTTTATTTCTAAGTTAAAAACTGAAATTTAGTCAGCTGAAACTCAAGAACTGACTTGAAAGAGCTTCAAACAACCAAATCAATAACATATACGCAGTAAAAATAATACTAACTTATAACTTATGTGACACAATAAATATTCAATATCCATGAGTCAATACCGATAAAAATAAATAACTTAATAAAATATGGGAGAAAAATGACAGCTTTTCCTCTCAGAAGAATTCTAATTTAATTCAGAAGAAATTAGGAAATAGAAAGTAACTATTTGGAAACCACTAAAATGATTGTTGCAAGCAAGATTAACTGATAAATATGAAATTTAGTGAGTGAATTTAAGGAGAAATGGGATATTTAAATAGTCTAATACTGTCTCCTCCAAGAAATGTTTTAGTTACTAGGTGAATATTGATGTTTTACAGCTGAAAAAAATTCACAGACACTCCCTTAATCAAGTGATCAAGCTAACATCACCATTAATAAGACAAATTAAGATAATAAATCTCATGCTTACTGAGAAGAGCAGAACCCTTCAGTGGGACTTTCACCAGAAATGAAAATTCTCAGTCTAATCATGAGTAAACATCAGAAAAATCTGAATTGCAGGACATTTTAATAAATAACTGGCCACTAATCTAAAAATGTTTCAAGATCATGAAAGCAAGTAAGGAGTGAGGAATTGCCATAAATTAGAAACTAAGGTGGCATGAAAACTCATTTAAAATAGGGTCATATTATTTAATTATAGGTTGGGAATATGCAAATAATCACCATATAGACATTATTTACAGATAGATACACAAAGTAATAGGAGATAACATGAAGGTGAAATATAAACTTCAACTTCAGAACAGGTTTTACAACACATATGGGAAAGAGGAATGGGGTAATAAAATGGCATAGGAGGCTTCAACTTATCTTAAATGTATGTATTTTTAAATTGAAAAAAGTACTAAAGCAAATATCACACAGTATTAGGATCTGCTGCGACCTTGGTGGAGGCCACACAGACATTATTCCTCTGATTATTTCTACATTTTTCTATTTTTGAGAATATCATAAGAATAAAATAAACACAGCAAAGTATAGAATGAGATAAAAAAGAACTTCAAAAGGAAACAAGAGTAATCTGAAAGATAGCAATTATTAATTCCTAAGTTAAGCTTATGACATAGGAAGTACAAAGGTAGGACATAGGATCAATACGATTCAGTAAGTTATCTTATATATGAAGCATTAATAGAAAATTGCTCTAAGATTTCAAGTTTAAGAGTCTAAGTTTGCTGACAGAGAATATTGAATGGCCAAGAGGGCATATGCGGTTTTAGAGAATGGAACACAATAAGAAGAGATAAAATAGTCCACCAGGAAATTTGAAACATAGGATTGGAACTAATGAAAGATATTATGAATAGATGACATGGGACATAATTAATGCTATAGTTACTTGCAGACAAAAAGAAAAGGAAAACAAAATAAAAAATAAAGGAAGAAAATGGGAGAGCAATGAAATAGAAAAATGAACCTCATTTCGAAGTGCCATATCATTGGAGGAAAGACATTTTCAGGTAAGAAGGAGAACCAGGCCAAAGATATGAAAAGGAATCAAAAGGGTCATGAAGGAAGGATAAATAATTTTTAAAATAAAGGAAAAGTACTCTGTTGGGTACTGTTTACATTTAAATATTTATTTCTTGTTCAACTCTCACTTTGTAACAGGTCCTGATAAAATAAACCACTGTTTAAAAAATTAGAGAAGATTTTTTCTTTTTTTAATTTTTAAAAATTGTTTTATTTCAATAGTTTTTTTTTTTCTTTGACAACAGGTGGTGTTTGGTTACATGAATAAGTTCTTTAGTGGTGATTTCTGAGATTTTGGTGCCCCCATCAACCTGGCAGTGCACACAGTAACCAGTGTGTAGTCTTTTATCCCTCATCACCCCACATCTTTTCCCCCAAATGCCCGAAGCCCAATGTATCATTGTTATGCCTTTGCGTCCTCATAGCTTAACTCCCACAATTGAGTGAGAACATACAATATTTGGTTTTCATTCGTGAGTTACCTCACATAGAATTATAGTCTCCAATTCCATCCAGGTTGTTGCAAATGCCATTGTTTTGTCCTTTTTTTATGACTTAGTAGTATATATATATATATATGTGTGTATATATATACACACACACACATATACACATACCACATTTTATCTATTCACTCATTGATTGATGGACATTTGAGCTGGTTCCATATTTTTACAATTGTACATTGTAAAAATTAAAGAATATCTAAATAAATCGAAACACTCATGTTCATAAATGTGAAGACTTAAAAGAGCTAAGATGGCAATACTCCCCAAACTGATTTACAGGTCCAATACAATTCCCAACAAACTCATAACTATATTATCTGCATAAACTGACAAACTAACCCTGAAATTCTTATGGAAATGCAAAGGATCCAGAACAGCTCAAAAAAATATGGAATAGGAAGAACAAAATTTGATGACTCTCATCTTCCATTTTCAAAACATGCTACAAAGTAAAAGTAATCAAGCAAGTTTAGCACTGGTGTAAGGACAGGCATAAAGACCAATGTAATAAATTAGAGTTTAGAAATAAACCCTTACATTTATGGCCAATTGATTTTAATGAGGCTGCAAAGAGGGGAACGAATAATCTATTCAACAAATGATGTTGAGATAACTGGATATCTATATGCAAAAAAAAAAAAATTGTGACTCTCTACCTCATACTATATACAAAATTAATTCAAAATTAATTATAGAATTAGATATAAAAGCTAAACCTCTAAAATTAATAGAAAAATAGGACTAAATATTGTGAATTTGGTTATACAATGTTTACTTAGATATGATACCAAAAGCACAATTGATTTTAAATAAATAAATTGGACTTCATATAAGCTAAACTTTTTTCTTCAAAGGAACATTTAAGAAAGTAAACAGAAAACATAGATAATGGGGAAAATATTTTAAAGTCACCTATATGATAACAGAGTTTTATACAGAATATTCAAAGAACTCATTCAACTCAACAACAAAAATGTAAAATAATCTGTTGAAAATGTACAAGGGATTTCAATTGATATTTCTACAAAGAAGTTACAAAAATGACAAACACCTTAAAAAGATGCTAAACATAATCACTAGGGAATTCTGAATTAAAAACACTGTATTATGTAACTTTGCACTCATGGTATGGTGAAAAGATAAAACAGTAGCATGTGCTGGTGAGGATATGGAGAAACTACAATTGTCATGCCTTTCTGTGGGATTATAAAATGCTGAAGCCCAAATAAATGAAAAGCCTATCCTGTGTTTATAAATGAAGATAATTGACATTGTTAAAATGTTCATACAACACAAAGTGATGTATGAATTCAATGAAATCCCTATTAAAATTTCAATATCACTTTTTATAGAATAGAAAAAAATTCTAAAATTTATATGGAACCACAAAAAAGGAATAGCCAAGGCAATAATGAGCAAAAATAGTAAAGACAGAAACATCATAAAACTATGCTACAAAGACACAGTAATTAAAACAACATAGTACTGGCAAAAAATAATAATGATAAAATAAAAAGAGGCAGACTAACCAGTGAAACAAAAATGGAGAGTCCAGAAATAAACCTATGCATGTATGGTCAATTGATTTTGACAAAGGTGCCAAGAATACACAGTGAAAAAAGGATAGTCTCATCGATAAATGGTTTTGGAGGAACTGGAAATACACATGCTAAAGAATGGAATTCGACCCCTATCTCACACCATATACAACAAAAAACAGTCAAAATGAATTAAAGATTTAAATATAAAATGAGGAACTATGAAATAAGTAGAAGAAAACATGAGGGGAAAATACATGACATTAGTCTGGGCAATAATTTATTTTACTTAACTCCAAAAGCATAGGAAACAAAACCAAAAATAAACAAATGAGATTACATCAAACTGAAAAGCTTCTTCATAGCAAAGGAAATAGCAGTATGACGAGATAGCTTATGGACAGAGAGAAAATATTTGCAAACCATACATCCAGTAAGGAGATAATATTCAAAATTTATAAGGAACTCTAACAACTAAATATCAGGGGAAAAAAAAAAAAAGAAAAGAAAGAAAGAAAAAAAAACAACGGGAAAAGAACCTGAATAGATGTTTCCCAAAAAGAAAACATACAAATGTCTGATAGATATATTAAAAAAATGCTCATCTCTCATCATTAGAGAAATGCAAATTAAAACCATGATGAGATATATCGTTTCACACCTCCCAGAATGGCAATTATCAAAAAGATACAAGATAAGTGTTGGCAAGGATGTGAAGATAAGGGAAATCTTACACACTGTTGGCGAGGATGTAAATTAGTACAATCACTACAGAATACCCTATAGAGGTTCCTCAAAAAACTAAAATTAGGATTACCATATGCTCCAGCAATCACACTTCTGGGCTTTTACCCAAAAGATTTGAAATCATTTTGTTGAAGAGATATTTGCACTCCTATGTTCATTACAGCACTATTCATAGTAGCCATATGTCCAATAACAGATAAATGTAAAAGAAAATGTGATATTGTACACAATGAAATACTATTCAGCCTTTAAAAAGAAGAAAATTTTGTCATATGGGACAACATGGATAGTGTGAAACAAAAATAAAAACATGGCACCCCAATTCACTACGCCAAAAGAAAAAAAAAAATAAGCTGAAAGCTGTCATGCAAAAAACTGCCTTTCCTTTTGTTCCTAAGCAAGTAGCTACAAATAAAAGGTTAACTATCTCCTCTATGTTCACTTTATGTTATGTAAAGTGCCAAATTACTGAGTGGAAGACGAATGCATAATTCACTGTTCCCCTGGCTGCTCCTTTTCCCTTGCAACGTGTGTGTTACCATATCCTCCCTCTTTACTCTCCGGCCCACTTTTCCCCTTTAAATATTGAAGTCCTCAAAATGATCTTTAGAGAAAGGCACAGACCATGAACTATTTCTGTGATTCTGTCTTTATTTCTCCTAGACATTGTCCTTAACCCTGGCAAAATAAACTTACAAATTAAGGCCTGTCTCAGATGCTTTTTGGTTTACAATGTAATTGGAGAGCATAATGCTAAGTAAAATAAGCCAGGTACACAATGGTAAATAACAGATGCTCTCATCCATATGTGGAACGTAAAACAACCTCATAGAAATACAGAGTAGAGTGTTAGTTATAGAAACTGGGGGCTGAAGGAATGATGAGATGATGGGAAAAGAGTAGTCTCAAAGATAAAGAATTAGGATTTTTAAAAAAATCTATTGCCCAGAGTGATTAACATAGTTAATAATAGTGTGTTATACATTTCAAAATTGCTAAGAAGGTAAATTTAAAATGTTCTCACCACAAAAATGATAAGCATTTGAATTGATGAATATGCTAATTAGCTTGATTTAATTTTCCCATAGTGTATTCATAAATCATAACATCACTTTGTACCTAATAAATATATACACTTATAAATTATTAATTTATAATTAATATTTTAAAATTTTATTAAAATGGGGAAAAATAAAATTGTGAAACCACTTTGCAAAAAATTGGCAGTGCCTCCAAATCTTAAACATAAAATTAGAAATTCTACTACTAGTTATATACCCCTCCAAAATGAAAACATCTATACACATAGAAACTTGTATATATAAATGCTCAAAGCAGCATTATTTTTCTTAACTTACATTTTAGGTTACATGTGCAGATTTGTTATACAGGTGAATTGTGGGTGACGAAGGTTTGAGTACATATTATTTCATCACCCAGGTAATAAACATAGTGCCCGTTATGTAGATTTTCCACCCTCAGCCTTCTCCCACACTTCACCGTCAAGTAGGTTCTTGTGTCTGTTGTTCCTTTCTTTGTGTCCATGCGAACTCAATATTTAGCTCCCATTCATAAGTGAGAACATGTATTTAGTTTTCTGTTCATTTGTTAGTTTCTTTAGGATAATGGCCTCCAGCTCCGTTCATGTTGCTGCAAAGAACATGATGTTGTTCATTTTTATGGTTACATAGTATTTCATGGTGTATGTACAACATGTTGGTGCAAACTAATTCCGGTTTTGGCCATCACTTTAATGGTCAAAACCATAATAACTTTTGCACCAACCTAACGCCACATTTTTGTTATTCCGTCTACCATTAGGTTGAATCCATGTCTTTGCTATTGCAAACAGTGATGCAGTGAGTATATGGGTGCATGTGTCTTTATGGTAGAATGCTTTAATATGGCTTTCGGTATATCCCCAATAGTGGGATTGCTGGGTCAAATGGTTGTACTGTTTTACATTCTTTGAGAAATCTCCAAACTTCTTTCTACAATGACTGGACATTAGTTTATACCCACCAGCAGCATACATGCATACTCTTTTCTCTACAACTTTGCCAACGTGTGTGTGTGTGTGTGTGTGTTTTCTACTTTTTGTATTGCCATTTTGGCTGGTGTAAGATGGTATCTCATTTTGATTTCCATTTGCATTTCTCCAGTGATTAGTGATGTTGAGAATTTTTTTCATATATCTTCTTTTGAAAAGTGTTTGTTCTGAATATTAGACCTTTGTTGGATGCTAGTTTGAAAATATTTTCTTCAATAATGTAAGTTTTCTGTTTCTCTAGTGATAGTTTTTTTTTGCTATACAAAAGCTCTTTAGTTTAATAAAATACTGCTTACCATTTTGTTTTTGTTGCAATTGCTTTTGGCATCTTCATTATGAAATCTTTGCCAGGGTCTAATGTCCACAATAGCATTTCCTAGGTTACCTTATGGAGTTTTAATAGTTTTAAGTTTTACATTTAAATCTTTAATTCATCTTAAGTTGATTTTTTTATGTGGTGAAAGGTAAGGGTCCAGTTTCAGTTATCTCCATATAACTAGCCAGCTATCTATCCCAGAACTATTTATTAAATCGTGAGTTGACATGTTTTGCCTGTGTCCCCACCCAAATCTTGAATTGTAGCTCCCATAATTCCCATGTGTCATGAGAGGGACCTGGTGGGAGGTAATTGAATCATGAGGGCAGGTCTTTTGCAATCTTCGTTTTCTTGTGATAATGAATGAGTCTTATAAGGTCTGATGGTTTTATAAAGGGGAGTTTCCCTGCACATGCTCTCTATCTTGCCTCCCACCATGTAATATGTGACTTTGCTTCTCCTTTGCCTTCCACCATGATTGTGAGGCCTCCACAGCCATCTGGAACTGTGAGTCAATTAAACCTCTTTCCTTTATAAATTACCCAGTCTCTGGTATGCTTTTATTAGCAGCGTGAGAACAGACTAATATAGCAGTATTTTCCCCATTGCTTATTATTGTCAATCTTATTGAAGATCAGGTGACTGTAGGTGTGCGGGTTTATTTCTATGTTCTCTATTCTGTTCCATTGGTCTATGTGTCTGTTTTAGTTCCAGTACCATACTGTTTTGGTTACTGTGGACTTGTAATATACTTTGAAGTCAGATATCATGATGCCTGTAGCTTTGTTCTTTCGCTTAAAATTGTGTTGGCTATTTGGGCTCCTTTTTGGTTTCATATGAATTTTTAAATAGATTTTTCTAGTTCTGTGAAGAAGATCATGATAGTTTAATAGGAGTAGCAACTGCCAAAATTTCTTTGTGCAGTATGGCCATTTTAAAAATATTGATTCTTCCTATCCATG
Source organism: Theropithecus gelada (assembly GCF_003255815.1). NCBI lineage: Eukaryota > Metazoa > Chordata > Mammalia > Primates > Cercopithecidae > Theropithecus > Theropithecus gelada. Next base: position 94,275,329 of record NC_037672.1, on the reverse strand, counting down.
AGCATGGGATGTTTTTCCATTTGTTTGTGTCTTCTCTGATTTCTTCCAGCAGTGCTTTGTAATTTTCATTGTAGGAATCTTTCACTTCCCTGGTTAGCTGTATTCCTAGGTATTTTATTTTTTTCATGGTTATTGTGAATGGCATTGCATTTTTTTATTTGGCTTTCAGATTAAATCTTGTTTCTGTATTGAAATGCTACTGATTTTCATACATTAAGTTTTATATCAAGAAAGTTGCTGAGGTTGTTTGTCAGCTGAAGGAGCTTTTAAGCAGACATTATGGGTTTTCTGTGTGGAGAATTACATCATCTGCAAACAGAGACAGTTTGACTTTCTCTCTTTTTATTTGGATGCCTTATTTTTTCTCTTGCATGATTGCTCTAGCTAGCAGTTGCAATACAATGTTAAATAAGAGTGGTGAGAGTGGGCATCCTTAACTTGTCCCAGTTCTCAGAGGGAATGCTTTCAGCTTTTGCTCATTTAGTGTGATGCTAGCTGTTGGCTTGTCATAGACGGCTCTTGTAATTTTGCAGTGCATTCCTTCAATGCCTAGTTTGTTGAAGGTTTTTAACATGAAGGGAATTTGAATTATATTGAAAGCCTTTTTGCATATATTAAGATGTTCATGTGAATTTTGTTTTTATTTTTCTTTATGTGATGAATCACATTTATGGATTTATGTATACTGAACTAGCCTGGCATCCCAGATATAAAGCAAAATTGACCAGCCTGGATTAGTCTTTTCATGTGTTACTGGATTTGGTTTGCTAGTATTCTGTTGAGCATTTTTGCATATATGTTCATCAAGGATATTGGCCCAAAGATTTTTTTGTTTGTTTGTTTATTGTATCTCTGCCAGGTTTTGTATCAGAATAATGCTACCCTCATAGAATGAGTTAGGCAGGAGTCTCCCTCTCAATGTTTTGGAATCGTTTCAGTAGAAATTGCACCAATTATTTATAAATCCGATAGAATTCAGCTGTGAAGTTTTATGGACTTTTTCTGATTAGTGGGCTTCTTATTACTGATTCAGTTTTGGAACTAATTATTGGTCTGTTCAGGGATTTGATTTCTTACTGATTTAATCTTGGGATGTTGTAAGTTTCCAGAAATTTATCTATTTCTTCTAGATTTTCTAGTTTGCATGCATAGAGGGGTTCATAGTACTCTCTGAGAGTTTTTACTGTTTCTTAGGCATTGGTGGTAATGTCCCCTTTGTCATTTCTGATTGTGTGTATTTGTACCTTCTCTCTTTTTATCTTTATTAGTCTAGTTAGCAGTCTATCAATTTTATTTATTCTTCAAATAACAAACTGCTGGATTTGCTGATCTTTTGTAAGGTTTTTCATATTTCAGTTTCCTTCAAGTCAGCCCTGATTTTGGCTATTTATTTTCTGCTAGCTTTGCGATTGGTTTGCTCCTGTTTCTCTAGTTCCCCTACTTGTAATCTTAGGTTGTCAGGTTGAGATCTTTCTAACTTTTTGTTGTGGATGCTTAGTGCCACAAGCTTCCCTCTTAACACTGCTCCCACTATGTCCCCCCAGGGATTCTTACATGCTGTATCTTTATTCTCATTAGTTTCAAAGAAATTGATTTCTGCTTTAATTTCATTGTTTACCCAAAAGTCATTCAGGAGTAGCTTGTTTAATTTTCATGTAATTGTATGGTTTTGAGTGATTTTCTTAGTATTGATTTCTATCTTTATTGCTCTGTGGTACTTGAGTGTGGTTAGTATAATTGCAGCTTTTCAAAAAATTTGTTGAGAATTGCTTTATGTCTGATTGTGGTTGATTTTAGAATATGTGCCATGTTCAGATGTGAAAAATTTATATTTTGTTGATTTTAAGTGAAGACTTCTGCAGATATCTGTTAGGCCCGTTTGGTCAAGTGCCAAAGTCAGGTCCCAAATATCTTCGTTAGTTTTCTGCCTAGATAATCTGTCTAATACTAGTGGGGTGTTAAAGCCTCTCACTATTATTGTGTGCTTATGTAAGTCTCTTCATAGGTCTCTAAGAAGTTGTTTTATTAATCATGGTGCTCTTGTGTTGGGTGCACATATATTTAGGACAGTTAGGTTTTCTGGACCTAACTGAACATTTTTCCATTATGTAATGCCCTTCTTTGTCTTTTTAAATTGTTGTTGGTTTAAATTCAACTTTGTTTGAAATTAAAATAGCAACACTTGCTTTTTTTCTGTTTCCATTTGCTTGGTAGATTTTTCTCCACCCCTTTACTTTGATTCTATATGTGTCATTGTGAGTGAGATGGGTTTCTTGAAGACAGCATATAGTTGTATCTTAATTCTTTATTCAACTTACTCTTCTGTGCCTTTTAATTCGGACATTTACCCTGATTACATTGAAGGCTAATATTGGCATGTGCAGATTTCATCCTATCATCATGTTGTTAGCTAGTTATCATACAGATTTGGTTGTGTAATTGTTTTATAGCATCAATGGTCTATGTAATTAAGTTAGGTTTTATTGTGGTGGCTGGTAATGGTGTTTATTTTCCATATTTAGCAGTCCCTTCAGGACCTCTTATAAGACAGGTCTGGTGGTAACAATTTCCCTTAGCATTGGCCTCAACACTCTGATGGGTGGTTTGGGCCGATGTGCTTCATCATGCGAGTGGAAGCAGGATCCATGCTCACTTGCATGGGCCATCACAGCCGTGGCAGTATGGTGGAGTTGGCAGCAGTATTTATCATAGTCAAAAAATTAAGACAATTCAAATGTCCACCAGTTAACAAATGAATCATCAAAATGTGTTTTTTCATACTATGGAATAATTTTCAGCAATAAAAATAAATAAAATTGTGATACATGTTGCAACCTGGATGAACTTTATAACCATTATGCTAAGTGAAAGTACCAGTTATAAAACACTACATATTGCATAATCCTATTCAAGTAAAATGTCCAGAATAGGCAAATCGAAAGAGACAAAAAGTAAATTAGTGATACAAACAGTAAATTAATAGTTTTGAGAAATTTAGGACAGAAGGAAATAGAGATTGACTAGTGATGGTTATGGGATTTCTTCTTGGGGTGTTGAAACTGTTTTGACATTAGATACTTTTGAAGGTTATAAAACTATGTGAATATAATAACCTCATATTTTTATACTTTAAATAGATGAATTTTATAGAAATACATTTTATTTCAATCAATCGGTTATTTCAAAAGTGCCCTTAAAAAAAGATTCCAACACAGGTTTTATTTCTTCAGCCTCCCTTAAATGGGATCTATTTGAGGAGTCAGTACATTGGCAAGGTCAACATTTACATTTTCAAAGCTTCGGAACTCCAGATTTTCTTGTTTATTTAAAATTGACACCCAAGCTCAATCACTTTCTGGTCAGTATTTAGCAAACATGTAAATAAGGCTTTGCTATTTTCCTTTTCTCTAGGGGAAAAGGAAAAACAGCAAGGTGAGTATTTACATGATCTTCATTAAAATTTAACAGTGCATTATCATATTTAGAAAGTGATATAAAACAGAAAATGAAAATAAAATTTACAAATATGCATAATCAAGATATAATTAACAATATATGCATGTATTTTTTTTTTACTTAAAATTGCTGAAGATTTAAGGGAAATACTTGGTAACACGATGAATATAAAAGATACATGCTTGGAACAATACTAACAATAAAGGGTATAAAATATAACAAAACGATAAATTACTGGACAATAAATTAATTACAGATGTGACAACTGAAATGAGTAACGGAGGGATAAGTTGCAATCATTAAAATTCATTAAGCTACTTTAGGGTGTGTCCAGAAAAACATGAGCCACAGACACATCTTTGTTTTTCCACAGAGATTTTCAGGAGGTTTAGTATTTATACATTTCTTGAAAGGAGCAGAGGGGATGAATATAGGACAAGAGGCACGGAGGTGGTCAGGTGAACACTACATTTTAGTGTTTAGCTTTTTTTTAGTGAACATTACATTTTTGCATCTTTTAAGATGTACATCTTAGTGTCTTTTAAGATGTAAGATGTATGTACATTTAAGAGGTATGCCTGGAGAAAAAAAGAGAAGTACAAAAAGAATCAATTATGCAGATATCTTTGGGTAGGTGGTAGAAGGAGTCTTGGCTTTGTTCTGCATCTGGGAAGATAAGCTTGCAATGGACATTATCAGTGTGAAGTTTTCAGAACTAGGTTTACATTGTAGACTTAAAGTCACAATTGGCATGACCTTGCTTATGGAAAACGAGCAAATAATTTACATATGAAATGTCTGTGGTGGCTTCCCTTCTTTGATGTCTGATGTCTTTTACTTCTCCACAGGGATCTGGCTGATGCATAATTTTAGTTACAACTATTCATTAGGAAAAGGACATTGTAATGATCTTCCCTTTTGCATATATTTGAAGGGTCCTGAGATTTGTTAAATTTTCTTTTACAAATGTAAACATTAATATATTATGAATATTAATAAAATAATATTTCACTGGGAATACTTAAAAGAAAACTGAGGATACATAACATTCTGGTAACATACTCAATGTTGAAGTAATGCAAATTTTATAAAACATAATCAATAAATGAAATATAATTACCAATAAAATACCAAACATAAATTTTCATGTCAATAAGAATGCTATTCAATGCCTATGAAACTCATAGAATTAAATTTTAATTTTGGAGTTCACAGCATGAAACATGAGGAGTAATCTGTACGGGATTTTTGAAATAAATATGCTGACAGCATTTTTTATTTCCTTGCTCTCAGGTGACTAATAAGGATGAGTATGTCTCCTGCTAATAAGGACGAGCATATGTAGCTCTCTCAACATATTTCCTTGAGTTACTTGCACTTTTTTCAATGAAAGAAGAAACATTTCCTTTTTACCTTGTCTTTCTAGGAAGAAGTGGGAAGTTTCTTATGTTTCATTTGTCTTACTGGTGTAGAAACAGCTAAGAGTTAAAACTGTAAAGCTATAACACTCTTGTCATGTTCTGTCCTTCTTTGCATTATGTATGAATAACACTATTTCCTGGATCAGAGTATCTGCATTCGGATTTTTTCTCTTTCATTTATACTCTAGATATATGTTTTCCTAACACTCTGTTACAGACTCTAACTTGTAATTTTTCTCCCTAGTGAGAGAAATAAAATCAACCATTTGACTTTATTTGGTAAAACACCGCTTTTACCTACTTGAGTGGGATAATTCCATTCTGAAGTCATTCTTCTCCATGTCCAACATCTCACACAGTCTTGGACTCTGTTGTGGGCTAGTGTGATTTCCGTGTAATTTCTCATGTCTTCTGTGGTTTTTCTGGGAATCTAATATCGTTAATCTTCTTTTTATGAGAGGGTATAAAGTATTTTCCATCTGAAAAAAGAGTGTTTTTAGTGATCTTTATACTCTTGTCATGTCAAACATGCCCAAAATTTATGCAACCAGCTATTATTGTCAGAGAATTAAAAGAAATTTCCACAATTGCTTTTCTTAATTACTTCATACTGTAGCTAAAAAGAGTTTCTCAATATTTCTTGTGGTTTGATCCATGCTTCACTTACTTTCTTCTACCTGATCTCACTTGCACCATTCATCCACTTTGACCAGTGAAAATAAAAATATTATGCTCTGTTTCCTTTTGGAGTTTCATATTTTAAATCAGGTAACTTTTTCCATAAAGGATCAGATAATAAATATTTCATTTTGGAACCATATGACAGCCACTCTATCACAACTACTCAAATCTGCTGTGTAGCATGCAAACTACCACTGCAAACATTAGTAAATAAACAAAAGTTTAAAAGGCAGATTTACTTCTTTCATTAAATGGGTTAATACTTTGAAACATTCATTCTTATTGTAATAACAAGAAGAAAATTCATATTAGGCATCCAGTTACCTGTGAGTGCCACACACTTTCTGAAGAAAATAACCTTTTTCTTCAGGCCAAACAGCTAACTTTCAGTGTTAGTCATTCAAGATGCTATAACAGAATACCTATACTGGGTAATTTATAAATAGCTGAAATCTACTGTTCATAGTTATGAAGGCTGGAAAGCTGAAGATCAATATAGCAGCAAGTTTTAGTGTCTAATGAGGGCTCACTCTCTACTTCAAAGATGGCACCTTCTAAGTGTCCTTATATGAGCAAAAGGAGCAACAGACTCTCTCATACTTCTTTAATAAGGACACTAATCCCATTCCTGGGGGTTCTGCCTTTATGATTTATTCGCTTTCTAAAGATCTCTCCTCTTAATACTATCACTTTGGGGTTTAAGTTTCAACATATGAATTTTGGGGGGACACCAACAGTCAGACCACAGCATTTATCCCCTGGTCTCCTAAATTTATATCTTTCGCATATGCAAAAAAAAATTCATTTCATCCTGATTTCCCTAAAAGTCTTAACTCATTGTGGTATCAACTCAACAGTCTAAAGTCCAGAATCTTGTCTAAATGTCATCTAAATCAGATATGGGTAAGACTCAAGTTTTGATTGATCCGGAGGCAAATTATACTCCAGCTGTGAAGTTTATTATTTTAATAGTAAAATTATTATTTAATTTCAATAAATTAAAATGTATTAATTTTTCACTAAATTTGGAAAACATTTATGTGTTTCCAAAATACATGGTGGAATAGTTATAAGAGAGATATTTCCAACCCAAAAGGGAGAAATAGGAAAAAAAAGATACAGTAAGTTCCAAATAAGTCCAATACCCAATAGAACAGGCAATATGAAATTGTAAGGGTTGAGAATAACCTTCCTGGATTCTGTATCCCACCTTCTGGACACACTGGCATAGGACTTGGGGCTCCAAGATTCTAGGTGTCCCTACAACATTACCTTGTTGTGTCAGCCTACATGGCAGTTCTCGCAGGCTAGAGTCACTTGCTTAATGCTTTCCAGGTCTGGGATCCCTCAGGCAGCCCCAATCCTACAGCTCCTCTAGGCATTGCCCTAGTGGGGGCTCCCTGCACTGGCCCTGCCTCTGTGCTACAGAACTGAGTTGGGGTCCCGTCACCTGGCATAGTAAAACCAGATACCTGCAACAAGATTTTTGCAGTGATAGAAAGGAAGGTGTTTATTCCAGGGCACCAAGAAAAGAGAATCAGGGTGGCTCATGCTTAAGACCTGAACTCCCCAGTGAATAGCAGGTAAGAGTTTTTTCAGTCAGGGGCAAATTTCAGGAAAGCAGAAGCTACAGGCAAATTTATAAATCAATACTTGGAAGCTGCACACTGGTTTTGGCCTAAAAGCTTGTGATATCTTGAAGCGAGGGCTTACAGGTTATAGGTATATTTAAAGATTTTCTGATTTGCAATTGGTTGATAAAGAGAAACTTTGTTTAAAAATTTGGAGTCAGTAGAACTGGTTAACTAGTTACAGGGAGGTAAGTTACTCTAAGTCCCTCAAGGAGAAACTTAGAACAAAAGGCAATAAAGTTTAGTCTTCAACTCCTCCTTATCTTGTCTATGGGGTCCTCAGTAGGGATTGAAGCCTCTGAAAGAAAATTCAGGGAGCTATATTAACATTTTATATTTAGTTTTTATAGGGAAAGCAAACATCTCCGAGACCCTAATTTCTTTAGCTACTGTTTCAAGCTATTACCTTCTTTAGCAGGTTACATATTTACTTCTCAGGACCTGGAATTTCTCTTGAATTCTAAGTGTCTGGAATATCTCTTGAAGAAACTTAGATTTTTTTTTCAGTGCTGTGGCCCCCAGATCCCCTGAACAGGGGATCTATCTTACCTGCTGCAGTTCCATCTGGACCCTGAATCTCTGCTGGGCATCTTTTGAAATCTAAGTGAAGGTAGCCATGCCCTCATAACTCCTACACTCTCCACCCTGATAGAGATAGCACAAAGAGGGTGCTGCCTAATCTTACCATATGTGCCTTTTCTAGAAGAGTGGCCCCCACTGCACCTGAAGCTGCTTCAGCCACAGTTGGGAAAACCAAGGAATGCTGTACCAGAATGAAGGGTGTGAAGTCTTAAAATCATTCTCCACTCTAAGCCCTGGCTTTCTGGGCTTGTACTGAGAGAGGTAGTGCCAACAATCTTCAAAATGTTCTCTCCCAAGCATGCTTTTTCATTCTTTTCAACATGGCCCAGGGTGAGAATTTTTCAAACCTTTAAGTCCTACTTCTCTTTTAATTATAAATTCTGCTTTTATTCATTTCTCTGTTCTTGCATTTTGGTATAAACATTCAAGAAAAGCTAAGCCACTCCCTCAATACTTTGCTTAGATATTTTTTTACCAAACATTTTATTGCTCACAGTTCTACTTTCCACAGAACACTAGGACACAAACACTATTCAGATAAGTTCTTTGTCACCTCCTAACAAAGACTGCCTTTTCTCCAGTTTCCAATAACATGTTCCTCATTTGCAACTGAGCCCATATCAAAATGGCCTTTATCATTTATGTTTCCACACATTCTGATTATGATGACTTAGGTAATTGCTAAAAAGATTAGGACTTTCTCTACAGCTCACATCTTCTGAATTTTCACCAGAATATCTCTGAATGTTCCAATCATGACAATGTATACTTTTTTAACATACATCTCCAAACTCCTCCAGCCTCTACCTATTACCCAATTCCAAAGCAACTTCTACATTTTTAAATGTTGGTTGCAGCAGCACTCCATTCTCTGAATCCATTCGAAAGGTTCCTCCTGACTTCTGTAACAGAATACCTTACACTAGGTGATTTATAAAAATTTATTGCTCATGATTCTAGAGGCTGTGAAGTCCAATATCAGGGTGCTAGCAGATTCATTGTCTGTGGAGGACTTGCTGTCTACTTCAAAGCTGGTGTCTTCTGTACGTCCCCACAGGGAGAAAAGAGAAACAGCCTCCCTCAAGTGTCTTTTGTAAGGGCACTAATTCTATTCGTGATGGCTCTGCCCTAATGACCTAATTACCTCCTAAAGAACCCTCTTGTTAATGTCATTTTGTTATGGATTTTCAACATATAAATTTTGTGGAGACAGCAACACTCAGACCATAGCACCTTCTTTTGTATTCCTCTCACATCAACACTTTCTAATCAGATGTTTTTTAACAGCGGACAGGTCTATGCTAGCCTACCCCAAAGTCCCAGCAAGCTGAGAAGCCAAAGAAAAAGGTTGTCAAATTCAGTTTCTTATGAAGCAACTTTTAATAGAGACTTATGAACAGAAGCTATATCTGTGTCACTGATGGTGGCAAGACAAGATGATGGATTCCTGCACCATTAACCCCAGATCCAGGGACTACATACTATAGTTGAGGGACACTCATGTTTCAGAGGAAATAGGTAGGAATTTGTCTTATGGGAAGGATTTATTGTAAGTACATGCACTTACACAAAGAACAATAAACTCAATGTCTCAGAGGCATTCCAGGAACCAGAGTTGATCAGAAGTCAACATGACAGATTACCTTCCAAAATGGGGTTGCTTTAGCCTCAATAGACATCAGTTTTGAAACATTGATTTTTTTAAACTAGCCTAATTTCTAGAGTCTCTGTGTTACCAACTATGGGTTCAACAGAAATTGAAACAAGAGCCGAAAAGTTTTCCCAAACAAAGGTTCATTGGAGCTTATGCCTTGTCGTAAGCTTGTTCCCTGCAAAGGAGTTGGTAAGGCAGTTGTTTTAAAGGGGCTGTGGTGGGAAAAGAGTGATGTTCAGGCATGTAGAGTAGGGAACATTTAAGCACATGCATTGTATGTTTTATTAGCATGTTAAATCTCCATCATGGGTGTGATTTTTTAATATTATAATGAAGCTAAGGTTAAATATTGGTCATTCTCCTGGCCTTGCCCACATGTGGGAGATAGAGTTTCTTCTCTTGAGTAAGATTTATGGTAGTAGCTTCTTATGTTAGCTTCCTCAAGGCCCTGCAATCAGTCAGTGTGATGCCTTGTGCAAGATTTATAGTACAAAGTCTGGATGGTCTGGTTAGGGTCCTCACTGGCCATGGGACTCTTGGACTCTCCCATCATCATGAAGTAGAGATCCCCAATGGGGCATGAAATGGTGGGAGGCAAGTGCCATAGCAATCTGTCTCATTTGAGTATATCTGGTATTTAAAGAGAACATTTTCCAATATTGGCCTTTTATTTCTTATCTTTTGAATTTGTAAAAGTTTTAGTGTTTTATTATCTTTGCCTCAAAGGCAATGATGAAATATTCCTCTATAAAAAGGTCTTCATTCCTCTTCATATACTCACTGATAGAAAAATCCACTTACTACTATTGGTTCACATTCTAGGCCATTGAAGTCTGCAGACATGAGCAGGTCTATATAAAGGGCAGTCCAAAACCTATTGATGTTGTATGTTGGGAAAAATGAAGTACAATAGTTCTTCCTCATCTTCAGAGAATACATTCCAAGACCCTCAGTGGGTCCCTGAAATCATAGGTAAAACCAAACTTGATGTCTGTGAATAAGAACCTTTTCTGTTCATGACTTTCACTGACAAATTTAATCCCTTTTTCTTATTGACAAAGTACAAATCACACACTGTGGCCCTAACTTTTGCAGTCTGAGGTATGAATGAAAAACCAGCATTAAAGCATGTTTTCTTCTTCATAATTTCATGGATAGAAGATTTGTTCTTACCATGGACCTTAGCAAATTCAGCATACCATTTTTTTTCTTTACTTATTAAATTAAAAACTTTCTTTCTTTTTTTCTTTTTTTTTACTTAAAGGAAGCACTTTACAGATTCACTTTATCATATCCAAATTGCCAGCATTACTACTCTTGTACTTTGAGACTATTATGAAGTAAAATAAAGATTACTTGAACACAGCCACTGAGATACCTTGACAATCAATCTCATAACCAAGACAACTACTGAGGGACTAACAGGCAGGTAGCATATATACTCAGAACAGCAACCAATTTAAAACTTATACATTGTTTATTTCTGAAAATTGTTATGTAATATTTTTGAACTGAAGTTCACTATGGGTAACCATAGCTATGGAAAGTGAAGCTTCAGAGAAGGTAGGACTAATATATAGCAGACTTTATAGTTTTCTTCTTTATCCCTGTGAATATGCATCAAAACTTGAAGAAGAGGAACATTGGAAGTGGCCAGTATAACTCTATCTACTCATAAAAGTACAATTTGTCTGAAAATTTCTCAAATTTTCAGTTTTAAATTGTAATCCCTTTTATTTTTAGTTTAATATTACCCCATACTACTGGATAAGAAATTGGATAAGGTTGAGGAGGAGACTAACTAGTACTGAAACTTTTTCAATTTGCTAAACCTCAAAAACCTGTATACAGGAGCACTGTGTGTTTTGAGAGGAACCTCATCTGAAATTAAAACAATGCCTATTCCTGAATGTTAGGTACTAACTCAGTATCTATTGTTGTAGATGGTATTATCATCTCAAAATAGTAGAATTTTTGTTTCAATGATAAGACTTTTGGCTTGTGCCTATGTCATCATCTAATAACTATAATTGAGGACATGTAACTGTCATGAAAAGAAAGACCAATTCAGAGCAATACTAGTATGCAGATATTAGTGTAGAGTCATCATTTTCTTGTCTTTCAGAAAATCACACAGAATCAATATATAAAATAAAGAATTATACAGAAACAATTTTAATGAAACTATGTGATAGATGAAAGTCTAAACAATAAAATAATTGAAAGAGCTACCACTGCTTTCAAAAGTGAGGACATGAACTAGAGAAAAAAAGGAGACATGGAGAGGGTGCTACACACAGATTTCAAATAAAGTCATCTTCAAAGTATATTTCTACATAACAAAATGTGCATCTTGAGATGTAAAAAGCTTGAAATCTCCTTTTGAAATGCTAGGCTGATGATAAAAACCTTCCATCAACCTACTTGGGTTTTTAAGAAGCAATATACATATGTATAAAGAATCTTACATAGAAGTTACATTTGGGAGATGAGGTGGAGAAAGATGTGTAAACAGAACCCTCAAGCTGTTGTATCTCTGCCAGAACACCAAATTGAACAACTATCCAGTCAACAAAGCACCTTCATAAGAACCAAATTATCAAGTGAGTTATTAAGCACTTAGTTTTAACACAATAATAAAGAAAGATGCATTGAATAGTATAGAAAAGATAGGCTATATTGCCTACATCACCTTTCCCCAACCCCAGGCAACATAGAGTGGAGAAAATCTGTTTGACTGGCGGAGGAAGAGTAAAGTGACTGTGGGAATTTGCATTGGAAATAAACGTTGCCCTGTCACAGTGGAACACAACATAGGGCAGATTTCTGCCAGTGCCCATGAAAGGAGCATTTAGACCAGTACTGAGCCAGATGGGAATCCTTCTACTTCAGCAGGAGGATCCCAAGTTTTAGTCAGCTGCATCATTAGCAGAATAAAGGGGCCTCAGGCCCAGAATAAATTTAAGTGGCAGTCAGAACTCAGCAACTGCAGTATTTGGGAAGCCCTAGTACTATGTCTTAGAGGCAGCAAACTTGAGGTGCAACCCAGTTTGACAACAGAAGTGGTAGCCATGGAAGTGCACGTGTCATCCCTTTTCCATCTCCAGTAATTCCAATGGGTTATTCCTGCCTGCTGCACAGACAAAACAAATTCTCTGAGACCACGGTATCACTGCAAAGGCAGAGTTTAATTACCAGTAGGCTAGCAATGTTGAAGATGAAGTTATTACTCAAATTAGTCTCCCTAAGAACTCAGAGGCTAGAGTTTTTACAGATAATTTGGTAGGAAGGGGGCTAGATAATTGGTGCCACTGACTGGGGATGCAATCTAAGAGATGTGGGGAATGGCCCTTATGCACTGAGTCTGTTTCTGGATCAGGGTCGCAGGACCAGTTCAGTGATAAGTCATGGGACAGGGTGGAGTCAGTCACTGCCACAATGCAAATTTCTGAAAAACTTCTCAAAAGACCAATCTTAGCTTCTATAGTAGTGATGTTATCTATACGAGCAATTAGGGAAGTGACAAATGTTGTGACCTCTGGTCATATGACTCCCGAGCAGTCAGGGATTATAAAAACTACGCCTACATAGTAGCAGAATTCAAGCCTCTCCCATAGTCCTAATCTTATGGGCTTTCATTGGTTTTAGTTCCTGAGCAAAGATGGGGTTAGTTTTAGAGAGAAAGTATTATCATTCTTATTTCCAAGATAAACCATAAACTAAATTCCTCTCATGGTTAGCTTGACTTATGTCCAGGAATGAGCGAGAACAGCCAGGCTGTGCGTCTAGAAGCAAGATGGAGTCAACCATGCTATATTTCTCTCATTGTCATAATTTTTGCAAAGATGGTTTCACTCCAGGTAGTGCAGCCGAGCAAGGGACTCCTACACCTTGAGGACAGAAGAGGCAAGAGTACAGAGGACTTTGTCTTGCAACTGGGTACCAGCTCAGCTACAGTAAAATAAAGTACCGGGAGATTTCTAAAGTCCCAGATTCCAGGATTTTGTTCCTAGATGGTGTTTCTAGATTCACCCTGGATCAGAAAGTAATCTGTGTTCCTGGAGGAGTAGATCAAAGCCCAACAGAATTCCCCACCTGCTGACTAATGTGGCCTTCTTCCTTGAATAAGCATCAGCCACAGCCAGGCAGTCACAGCCATGGGCCTTTGGTGAGCCCCAGTACTGTTCTGGTCTGGAAGGCTGTGAGCTTCAGGTGTGACCCAGCCTAGTGCCAGTTTTGTTGGCCACTGGAGTGCTTGCATCATCCCTCCCCTAACTCCAGGCAGCCAAGCACAGAGAGAGACTTCTTCTACTTGGGGAAAAGAGAGGGAGGAGAGAGAGAGAGAGAGAGAGAAAGACTTTGCCTTGAAACTCAGGGAATTCTCCCTTATCTTCAGCAAATTCATGAAAGATGTGTATCTAGGAATTGGCAAGAGTCACAGTATTCCTGGCTTAGTGCACCTCTCCTCCTCCCATGCTGAAACAGCTACAGTGACCACAGTCTTAGGTAACAACACTGAGTTCTTTATGAATTCTGAGAAAGCATTCTCAAGAAGGATGGGTACAAACAAGCCTACATTGTAAAGATTGGAATAAACACCTAACTGTACGATGCTAGCCATCAACAATCATCTACAAATATTAAGAACATCAAAGAAAATGCGACCTCAGAATATGTACTAAAGGCACCAGGCATCAACCGTGGTGAGACAGAGCTATGTGACTTCTCAGACAGGTAATTCAAAATAGCTGTCTTGAGGAAGTACAACAAACTTTAAGATAACATGGAAAAGGAATTCAGAATTCTATCAGATAAATTTAACAAACAGATGGTAATAATATTAAAAAAAGCAAAAATTCTGGAGCTAAAAAATTTAATTTACAAACTAAAAACTGTGTCATGGTGTCTCAAAATCAGAACTGACCAAGCAGAAGAAAGAATTAGTGATCTAAAAGACATGCTACCTGAAACAATGATAAAAACAAAGTATGCCTACAAGATCTAGAAAATAGCCTCAAAATTGAAAATTTAGGAGTTATTGGCCTTCAAGAGAATGTATAAAAAGAACCGAGGGTCGGAAATTAATTCAAATATTAATTCATAACAAAAGAGAACTTCCCAAACCTAGAGAAAATATGAGTATCCATATGTAAGAATGTTAACCAACACCAAGCAGGTTCAACCCAAATAAAACCACTTCAAGGCATATAATAATCCAGCCCTCAAAGGTCAAGGACAAAGGAAAGTTCCTAAATGCAGGAAGAGAAGAGAAGCAAATAACATTTAATGGAGGTCCAACACACCTGGCAGCAAAATTCTCAGTGTAAACCTTATATTCCAGGAAGAGATAGGATGACATATTGAAACTAATGAAGGAACAAACATTTTCAACCTATATAGTATATCCAACAAACTTATCCTTGAAACATGAAGGAGACACCTTTGTCACAAAATCTTTGGCTGTGTCTATGTCCTGAATGGTACTGACTACATTTTCTTTGAGGGCTTTTTGTAGTTTTGTTTTTACATTTAAGTATTTAGTTGACAAATGGAGTTTCATTAAACTAAAGAGCATAGGCTTAGCAAAAATAAACATACAACCTACAGAATGGGAGGAAATTTTTTTGCAAACTGTACATTCAACAAAGATCTAATATCCAGGATCTGTAATGAACTTAAATGAATTTACAAGGAAAAAAATAAACATCAAAAAGTGGGTAAAAGACATGAACAGACACTTTTCAAAAGAATACATACATGTGGCCAAGAAGTATATGAGAGAAAGCTCAACATCACTGATCATTAAAGATCAGTGCAGATCAAAACCACCGTGAGATAACATCTTACATGAGTCAGAATGGCTATTATTAAAATGTCAAAACAAAAACAGTTCTTGTTGAGATTGTGGAGAAAAAAAAAGTGTTTATATACTGTTAGTGGAAGTGTAAAAGTTCAACCATTGTGGAATAAAGTATGGCAATTCCTCAAACAGCAAAAGACAGAAATACCATTTAACCCAGAAGTCCCATTACTTGATATCTACCCAAAGAAATACAAATCATTGAAGTATAAAAACCACATGCACACATTTGTTTATTGCAGCACTATTAATGATAGTAAAGATGTGGAATCAACCTTAATGCCCCAAAATGATAGACTGGATAAAGAAAATTTGTTACATATACACTGTGGAATACTATGCAGCCATAAAAAAGAATGATTTCATGTCCTTACCACGGACATAGATGGAGCTGGAGGCCATTATTCTTAACAAACTAAGGCAGAAACAGAAAACCTAATACAGCCTGTTCTCACTTATAAGTGCGAGCTAAATGATGAAAACACATGGACACATAGACAGGGAACAACACACACTGGGCCTATCAAAAGGTGAAGCATGGGAGGAAGGAGAGGATCAGGAGGAATAACCAATGCATACTAGGTTTAGTACCTAGGTAACGAAATAGTCTGTACAACAAACCCCCATGACAGAAATTTACCTATGTAACGAACTTGCACCTGTACCACTGAACTTAAAATAAAAGTTAAAAAGGAAATGTGAAAGAGAAATAAAGAGTTTCTTAAACAAAATATGAGGGATTTTATCAACACTAGACCTATCTTACAAGAAATGCTATGATGAGTTCTTAATCTGAAAGAAAAGGATACTAACGAGCAACAAAAAATACCTGAAAGTATACAACTCACTGGTAAGGTGGCTCATGCCTGTAATCCCAGCACTGTGGGAGGCTGAGGCAGGAAGATCACCTGAGGTAAGGAGTTTGAGACCAGTCTGGCCAACACAGTGAAATCCTGCATCTACTAAAAATACAAAACATTAGCTGGGCATGGTAGCAGGCACCAGTAATCCCAGCTACTCAGGCGGCTGAAGCAGGAGAATCATTTGAACCCAGGAAGCAGAGGTCACAGTGAGCCAAAATTGTGCCATTATACTCCAGCCTGGGCAACAAGAGCTAAACTGTCTCAAAAGAGTAAGGTAGTCTCCAAAACAGTAAAAGTTAGATATGTTAACACCCACTTTCACCATTGGTTAGATCATTGAGAAATAAAATCAACAATAAAACACCAAACTTAATCTGAACTGTTCACCAAATTAAACTAATAAACATTTGCAGAACATAATATCGAACAGCTGCAGAATACATACTCTTCTCATAAACACATGAAACATTCATAAAGACCATATGTTAGGCCACAACCCAAGTCTCTACAAATTCAAAAAAATAAAACAAAATTGTACCAAATATCCTTTCTAACCACAATGGAATAAAGTTAGAAACTGATATCAACAGGGGCTTTGGAACTATACAAATACGTGGAAATTAAGCAGTATGCTCCTGAATAATCGTTGCATTAATTTAGGATTTTATTAAGACGAATTAAAATGAGAACACAACATGCCAAAACTTTTTACAGGCCCCATGCAAGTCTGAAAGCCAGCAGGGAAGTCATTAAATCTTAAAGTGCTAAAACAACCTCTTTTGATTCCGTGTCACACATGCAGGACATGCTGATGCAAGGTATGGGCTCCCAAGGGCTTGGACAGCTCTGCCTCTGTGGATCTGCAGCACACAGATGCCACAGCTGCTTTCACCAGCAGGCATTGAGCACCTGCGGCTTTCCCAGGCACACTTTCCCTGTGCAAGCTGTTGGTGGATCTACTATTCTGGGGTCTGGAGGATAGCGGCCTTCTTCTCATACTCCATTAGGCAGTGGGGATTCTCTCTGGGGGCTCAATCCCCACATTTCCCTTCTGCACTGCCTTAGAGAGTTCTCATGAGAGCTCCACTCCTGCAGCAAATTTCTGCCTAGACACAGGTGTTTCCATACATCTTCTGAAATCTAGGCAGATGCTCCTAAGCCTCAACTCTTGCCTTATGTGCACCCACAGGCCCAACAACATATCACATGGAAGCTGCCAGGGTTTCTTACGGCTTGCACCCTCTGACTCAGAGGCCTGAGACATATCTGGAGCCTGTTTAGCCACAGCTGGAAATGGAGCAGATGAGATGTGGGGCCAAGCTGCATCCTGGCTCCTTCCACAAAACTATTTTTTCCCTCCTAGGCCTCCAGGTCTGTGATGAGAGGGGCTGCCACAAAAGTCTCTAAAATTCTCTGGAGGCAATTTCCCCATTGTCTTGGCTATTAACATTTGACTCTTCTTTACTCATGCAAATTTCTGTAGCTGGCTTGAATTTCTCCCCAGAAAATGAGTTTTTTTTTAATACCACATGGTCAGGCTGGAAATTTTGCAAATTTGTATGCTCTGCTTCCCTTTTAAATGTAAGTTCCAATTTCAGACCATCTCTTTGTGAAGACATATGAGTGTACACTGTTAAAAGCAGTCAGGGCACATCTCAAACACTTTGCTGCTAGGAAATGTCTTCCAACACATGCCCTTCATCATCTCTTTCAGGTTCAAATTTCCACAGATCTTTAGAGAAGGGACACAATGCTACCAGTTTCTTTGCTAAAGCACAGCAAGAGTTACCTTTGCTCCAGTTCCCAATAAGTTTCTCATCTCAATCTGAGACCTCTTTAGCCTGGACTTTATTATGCATATCACTATCAGCATTTTGGTAAAAAACCATTCAATAAATCTCTAGAAAGTTCCAAACTTTCCCACATCTTTCTGTGTTCTTCGCACCCTCCATTCTGTTCCAACTTCTGCTTCCACATTTTCAGGTATCCTTTGTTGCAATGCCCCACTTCTCTGGTACCAGTTTTCTGTATTAGTTCACTCTTACACTGCTATAAAGAACTACTTGACACTGGGTAATTTATAAAGAAAGAGGTTTAATTGGCTCATAGTTCTGCAGGCTATACGGGAAGCATGGCTGGGGAGACCTCAGGAAACTTAGAATCATGGCAGAAGGCAAAAGGGAAGCTGGTACATTGTACATAGCTGGAACAGCAGGAAGAGAGCAATGCTGGAGTTGCTACACACTTTTAAACAACTAGATCTCATGAGAACTTGATAGAGACAGCACTAAGGCAATGGTGCTGAACCATTAGAAACCATTCTTGTGGTCTAATCACCTCCCACCAGGCCCTACCTCCAACAGTCAGAGTCACAATTTAATATGAGATTTGGGTGGGACATGAGCCAAACCATATCATTCAACAAATTTTTAGCCAGTCCAACTAAATAAAAAAGGTAAAAGACCAAAATCAGTAAAATCAGAGGCAAAAAGGAGTGCTTACAACTGATAACACAAAATTCAAACCATCATTTGAGAAAATTGCAAGCAATCATATGTTAATAATTTGGAAAACCTGGAAGAAATGTTTATGTTTCTAGACTCCTACAATGCAGCAAGTTTGAAGAAATACAAAATCTGAATACAACAATAAGAAGTAATGAAACAATAATAAAAATTATCCTATCAGAGAAAAGCACAAGACCTGATCACTTCACTACTGAATTTTACCAAACATTTAAAAATGAACTAAGGCCAATCCTTCTCAAACTATTTCAAAAAATCAAAGAGGGACTACTTTTAAATTCATTCTATGATGCCAGTATCTCTCCGATACAAAAAGTAGACAAAAATACAACAATGAAAAATCTACAGGCCAATATCTCTAATGAACACAGATGGAAAAAACCCTCCACAAAATATTAAAAAATTGAGTAACATATTAAAAAGCTCATTTATCATGATCAGCTGGGATTCATTTCAGCAGTGCAGAGATGTTTCAACATATCCAGTCAATAAATTGAATACATCACATCAACAAAATGAAGAAGAGTAACATATGATCACTTCAATCTGTATCAGAAAAGCATTCAGTTATCCTTTCATGTTAAAAACTCTCAAAAAACTGTTTAAAGATGGAACATGCCTCAAGTTAATAAAGGCCATATATTACAAACCCACCGTTAGTATCATACCGAATAGGAAAAAATTTAGAGCCTTTTCTCTAAGATATTGAACAAGACAAGGATGCCAACTTTCATCAGTTTTATTCAACCTAATGCTGCAAGTTCTATCCAAAATAATTAGACAAGAGCCACAAAATGGGCATCCAAATAAGAATGAAAGAACTGAAATTATCCTTGTTTGCAAATGATATAATCTTATATTTTAAAAACCTGAAGACAAAAATCTATCTGAATAAAAAAAATTAACTAAATTTGCAGGATACAAAATCAACAAAGAAACATCACTATCATTTCTATATGCCAGCAGCAAAGATTCTAAAAAAGAAACCAAGATATTAACAATATGTATGATAACTACAAAAAAAAAAAAAAACCTGGAAATAAACTTAACCAAAAAAGTCAAAGATCACTATAATGAAAATTGTAAAACATTGATGTCAGAAACTAAAGAGGACACAAATGGAAAGATAGTCCATGTTCTTGGTTTAAGAAAAGCCAATATTGTTAAAATGTCCATACTACTCCAAGCAATCTACAGATTCAATGCAATGCCTACCAAAGTACCAATGATATTCATTATAGAAAAAAAATTCTAAAATTATATATATAGATCAACCAAAGAACATGGCAAAGTCCATATATGACAGTTATATCGATTAACCAAAGAACCAGAATAGCGAAAACAATTCTGAGCAAAAAGAGCAAAGCAGTAGGCATTACATTACTTGCCTTTAAATTATACTACAGAGGTATACTAATTAAAACACCATTGTACTGGCCTAAAAACAGACCTATGTTTCTGTTCCTATGAAACGGAACAGAAACCCATTAAATAATCCACAGATATGAAACTGGTTCAAGTGTCCCATAAAAGCAATATTTATGGGTTTTTGAACAAACAATGATTGACCCTTTGAGTCTTAAAACTTACATTTGTCTCATCTGTGTTCCTTCTTTAGAAAACCAACCCTCAGGCGTGGAATTAAAACTCATCAGAGTACCACATCCAGGCAATGAGATACCAGATCCCTCCATCGTGATTACTTCCTTACCTCTTTCTAATTCCTGTTTCCCTTTTTCCCTGCTACCTATATCCCCCAGTTTTAGGCAGTCAGAGAGAAAGATTTCAGACTGAACCCTCATTCTCCATAGCTGCAGCACTCAATCAGTTACTCTTCTCTGGCAATATTTGCTGTCTCAGTAATTGGCATTCTGTGTGGCACACAATGGGACCTAGACTTGATCCCTGACATTTTAATAACACACATGCAGCCAACTCATTTTCAACAAAGGCACCAATATTATACATTGGGGAAAGAACAGTCTCTTCAATAAGTGGTGCTGGGAAAACTACATAACCATATACAGAAGGATAAAACTAGACAACTATCTCTTATAGCATTAAAAAGGTCATGTCAGAATGGATTAAAGGGCTAAATATAAGACCTCAAATTTTGGAACTATTAGAAGAAAACATTTGGGAAAATGTTCCACTACATTGTGCTGGGAAAAGATTTATTGAGTAAGACCTGAAAAACACAGGCAACCAAAGCAAAAATGGTCAAATGAAATTACATCAAGTAAAATGCTTTTGCACAGCAAAGGAAACAATTAACAAAGTGAACAGACAACTCACAGAAGAGGAGAAAATATTTGCGAACTATTCAACTGACAAAGCACTTGTAACCAGGATATATAAAGAATTCAAACAACTCAATAGCCAAACAAAACAAAACAAAACCTAATAAAAAATTGAAAAAAAAAAAAACATAAGAATAGACTTTTTTCAATTTTTTTTCCAAAGAAGACATACAAGTCGCCAAAGGGGATATGGAAAATGTTCAATATCACTAATAATCTGAGAAAGGCAAATCTGAACTACAAGGAGATATCATCACCCCTAAGTAAAACAGCTATTACAAAAGAAAAAAAAAAAATCTGGCAAGGAAAGGGGAATGCTGACACACTGTTTGTGGGAGTGTAAATTACTATAATTAGTATAACCACTATGGACACTCCTCTAAAACTACAAGTAGCACTACCATGTGATCCTCCAATCCCCTAAATGAATATATATCCAAAAAGAAAGAAAATCAGTATACTGAAGATGTATCTACACACCCATGTTTATTCAGCACTATTCACAAGAGCCAAGATATGGAATTAACCTACATGTCCCTCAACAATGAATGGATAAAAAAAAAAAGTGGTACATTATACACAGTGAAATATCAGTCAGGCATAAAAATAATGAAATCCTGCCATTTGCTACAGCATAGTTAGGACTGGAGGACATTATGATAAGTAAAATCAGTCAGACACAGAAAGACAAATACCTCATGTTTTCACTCATACGTGAGAGCTAAAAAAAAGTTGATCTCATGGAGCTAGAGAGCAGAATTATGGTTACCTGAGGTTGGAAAGGGCAAAGGGGATGGAGAAATAAAGAAGGGCTGGGTAACGCAAAAGTTACAAAAATGCAATTAAATAGAAGGAATAAGATCTAATGATTGGTAACATAATAGGGCAACTACAGTTAATAATTTATTGTATATTACAAAATAACCAGAAGAGTAGAACTGGAATGTTCCTAACACATAGAAATGATATCTGAGTGAAGGAATAAATATCCTGATTACCCTGATTTGATCATTTCACATACTATCGAAATATCACATTCACCATAAATATTTACAACTATTATGCATCCATAAAATAGAAATAAAAAATGTTTTAATGTCATATTTTAGTTTGGTTCTGGTGTATGTACAGACAGAGAGACCAAAAAACAGAAAAGTATGTCTAGAAGTAAATGAAATTTACACTTACCACATAGAAGGTCCATGCTATAATCTTAATGTTTGTATTTCTCAAAATTCATATATTGAAATATAACCTAATGCTGTATCAATGTGTAGTATTAGAAGTTAGTGCCTTTTGTAGGTGTTTAGGTCTGATATAAACTTCTGTTGTTTACAAGCCACTGAGTCATGGTATTTTGTTATAATTCCCCTAACAAATAAAGGTAGTTTTTTTCAAATAAGTGAGAAAATTATGGTTTATACAAAAATTATATTAGATAAACAAAGTAGTTATTTCAGTGAAAAGATTAAATCTTCACCCTTCCCCTATACCCCACACAAAAATAACTCCAATGGATCAATTTCAGTTGTAAAATAAAACTTTATAACAATGCTTGAAGAAATCATGAGAGATGAAATTTGGGGAAGAAAAATGGGAAGAAATCATGGCAAAAGTATGACACAAAAGTTAGAAATTATAGAAGACAAAACTAATAAATATGACCAATTAAAAAAAAACATTGCTCAAAACCATAACATAAAAAGTAAAAAGACAAATGATAAATTAAGAAAACATTTGCTAATTGTGCAATAGATAAAGAAATAATACGTTTAATATATAAAATATTCTTACAAATTAACAACAAAAATACCCAAGAGAGAACTGGCAAAGGAAGGTTCAGATAAAACAAAGTATAAATGACTCTTAAACATATTTTCAAAAGCTCAGCCTAAATTCTAATAAGAAAAGTACAAATTATATTAAGATAAATCATTTTATTAAAATGTTGATTTTTATAACAAGATAATACTGTGTTTGCGGAGGGAAAGATAAACAAGTATAGCTATTGTGGTTAAGACAATAAATTGGAATAGTCTCTGGGGAAAAATATCTGGTAGGATCTATCAAACTTACAAATGCAAATTTATTTTACCAGGGAATTCAATTTCTATACATTTATACTGCAAATACACTTACATTTTATTGTAAAGTTTTGTATTAATAACTATGTTTTTTAGTTATAACTAAGTTGGGAAATAATCTAAATAATGATCCATAGAGCTACTTAAAAAAACCATATACAATCCAACTTTGTGCTGTTTAAAAAGAAAACTATTAGTTGACAAAGAGCCAACTCATGTGTGCATATTTGTATGCATTTATAAGTAAAAAAAGAGGGAAACAAAGCACAATGCAGAAGAGTATCAGAGTGTCATAATTTTTAGAAACAAAGGTAGAAAATTATATTCATATGCATTTATAAGTGTGTGTTTGCCTGAATTTACATAAAATATCTATGATAGTGTAAAAGAGACACTAATGGCATAATGTGTGATGTGGTTCTATGAAGGGGATCTGAATAATGGGGGAAAATGGATGAGTGCCTGGTATTTAATTCCTTTAAATTTGAATTTATTCAAATTCAATTGAATTGTGAACCAGGTGAGCATATCATCTATTCAAAAATATATAGACAAAATATTTGTTTGAAAAAAACATTAAATGAAATTTTTATATAGACTACAAGAAAGCTTGTTTGCCCACATACCTTCTGAGGTGTTGAAGACCAGCTACCCATGTGTTGACTTGCACTGCTTAAGTCAATGTAGTTAAACAACAACAGCAAGAAAGAGGCCTCTGAGCTTCTGTCTGTGTATGTGATTAGGCCATGGAGAGGGGTGGTGGCCATGTGACATGAGGGAGACCTTAATCCTTTTAATCTTAGATGAGGCAGGAAACAACAGTATGAGTGTCATGTGCAGCTTCAGGAACTAACAAGAGTCAGATTATTTAGAAGGACCTGGCTCTCAGTCAGCATCCACACAGAAGAGGATTAGAAGTTCTGGTATTTTTATGAGCACTAAATTTTAATACACAGTGTCTCAACTAAAAAGTAAGGATGAATGTATGTCACATTCTGACAACTAATATTGAAAATTCTCTTTGCATGCAAGAGCTAGTAAAACGATAAGGTTAGAGAGAGAAAAGTGTCCTGTTCAATATCTAGCAAAATAGGAGAGAGGACAAAAATAAATGTTATTCTTACTGACCAAATCTAACAACTGGGTGTAGAAATATATTTCTCATCTCTCCCAATCAATAATATTTAATTTTGTTGAGGGGATGCTTGAGAAGACTAACCAGTTTTCTTTGGTAGCTAATGTAAGGTTTTCAGCCTGAATATCTGTTGGATTGCTGTTTTATGCTTTCAGTTCAAACAGTATATTAAAGAATTTCCTATAGTTAATTGTGGCTATAATCTTGGAATTTGAGTGGGTTCTTCCAGCTTCAAACTCATATCTTTAACCACTTTTGATAAATGTTATTCTGTCACACTTCTGGTTTACCTCTGTATGATGTTTTCTCAGGCAAATCATATTTCCAAGACTTTTGAATTCTATTGTCTGTATTTTTCCAAACCTACATTGTTTTCTACCTCTTCACCATTTTTAAATCTTTTCTAGCGTCTTTCTTGATTGTTCATCCATATATCTATCATGTATGGTGTTTCCTATAGCTCTGACTTCCTCTATTACAGTATCGATTCATGAATAATATTATAAAACTAACTGTTCTTTTCATTGTAGAGCCTGCACTGTAGAATGGCTACCTGCCATCTTCTTGTTCATAAGCACATTATAGGCTAAAAACACAGATGCCAAAGCATGTTTACTTTTTCTGATTTTTTTTAACCCAATTTACTTAATTGCTCACTAAGATCTCATTAGCTTTTCTTGTTCTTGGCTTTCAATTTGCTCTATGATTTTTCACCTAACTTTAGACTCTTGGTTTATTTATTTATTTTTTTTTATTGGCCTTTAGGGAAAGGTTTGCCAAATTAATTCCTCAACTACACCTCTTGATATTGAGTGGAATTTCAATGATTCTGCCTTCTTGCCTATTTATTACCATTTAAAAATTTCTATAATCCTCTTAAGACAATTACTTCTATTAATTTTCTACTGCTGCATAACAAATTACCACAACCTTAGCAGCTTAAAACAACATACACGTAATGTCCTGCTTCCATGAGTCAGTGTCTTGGCATACCCGAAATAGATCCTTTTCACAGGGTCTCATAAAGTTGCAATAAAGAAGAAGGGCAAGGTTGTGCATGCTTGTAGTCCCAGCTACTCAGGAAGCTGAAGCAAGAGAATTGCTTGAGTCCAGGAGTTTAAGGGTGCAGTGAGCCATGATCACCCCTACTACACTCCAAACTGGGTAGTAGAGCAAAATATTGTCTCAAACAAAAAAAAAGAAAGAAAAGAAAAAGAAAGAGTTCTAAAAAGATCTCAGCCAGGGCTGTGGTCTCATCCAAGGTTAGGAGTCATCATCTAAACTCATGTGACTATTGCCAGAATTAACTTCCTTACAATTATAGAACTGATGTTGACTTGCTTGTTGCCAGACCAACAGCAAATCTCTTTAACGTAAATGAAGGTTCCAGTCTCTATAAAAATGCAGGCCTGATTAGGTAACCCCACCTAGTATAATATCTTTTTTGATTAACTCAAAGTCAACTGACTAGGGATCTTAATTTTCATCTTTTTTTTTTTTTTTTTTAAATTTTTGCCATATTCCATACTCATGGCATTGATATGCCTTCTAACACGCTGGACTCACCCACACTCAAGGTTTGGTGATTATTCAAGGGCATAGATCTTTGAGAGCTATCTTAGAATTGATCTATGGATGTCATGCAATCTTAATATAAATTCCAGTGGGTCTTTTTATTGAAATTGAATTTTGTAAATAAGGAAATACAAATGACTTACAATAGCAAAAATAACTTTTAAAAGAGGAGTATATTCGAAAGACTTAATCTTTCATTTCTATGCTTACTTCCAATACATGATGTTGGCATAAGTTGATTTATTGGAAAATACATTATTGAAACAGAAAAAAGTGTGCATAAAAATAGCCATATATATATGGTCAATTTATTTTAACAAAAGTTTCATGAGAAATAAGGCAAAAGGAAGAGTATATTCAAAAATGGTGGGAGACAAGCGGAAAAATTAAACTTTGAAATTCTACCTCACCATACACATAAAAATATTAATTTATTGTGTACTTTAAATTTGAATTTAAAAGCTAATATATAACACTGCTAGAAAAAATAAATAAAATAATATGTTTATTGCCTTGGGGTAGGCAAGATTTCTTAGACAGAAAACAGCAATGAAATGAAAGATAAGAAAATGATAAATTGAATTTCATAAATTTAAGAACTTATGCTCATCGAGAGACACGTTTAAGGAAATGAAAATTCAAGACACAGACTGGGAGAAATGATTTATAATGCAAGTATCTGACAAATAACTAGTATTTATGTGTTTGTGTAGAACATATTCTTTAAAACTCTTAAGCAACTCAATAATTCTACAGTAGGCAGAAACTTCACAGAGAATATAGACTTAATGGCTAAGTTCATAAAATAGTGATCAGTATTATTAATCATCTTAGTATTGCAAATTGGAAATCACAATGAGATATAATTTCAAAGCCACTAGATCAGCAATAATTAAAAGTAATAGCAACAACAAAAGTTGGTAAAAATGTTGAGCAGCTAAAAATCATCATACATTGCTGGTGGAAGTACCCAATGGCAAAATCACATTAGAAATTAGTTTGGTCTCCATTTCCTATAAATTTGTTCCTTATTTTACAATCCAGTAATTCAATTTCTCAGTATTTACACAAAATACATTTGTGAAACACGTTTACAAAAATGAGTATATAAGAATATTTACAGTATCTTCATTTACAATAGTTGTTTGTAATTTGGTTTGGAAACAACTCAATGAAAATTAAAAGGTAAATAAATGATAGAATATTGTGTATTTATAGAATGCAATGCTAATCAGCAGAAAAAGGAATATACTAATGATATATACACAATATGGATTAATCTAAAATGTATTATGTTGATTAAAAAAGAATCCAGCCACACACACACACATGCATGTTCTCTCTATGTTGTATGATTTCATTAATGTAATGTTTAAGAACAAGCAAAACTAGGTCATAGTGATAGAAATAATGACACTGCTTGTCCTTCGGACAGGAGTTGACTAGAAGTAGGCATGGGGACTTTTTGAGGTGATGGCTATGTGGCTTATGTAGTGTACTGGTCTCTAGTGGTCTATGGTTTTCAAACCTGGTTTCAGATCACATCCCTACGCCCACCATTTATTTATTCTATCATTTTGGCAAGTTTTCTCATGGGATAAAAATAGTGCTCCTTCATGGGATATTTATGAGAATTGAATGACATAATCTATGCAAAGTACTTATAAACAAATACCCAGTAGTGTTAAGAAGTGCATAACAGTTAATAATAGTCTATTATTGTTTTGTCAGTAGTACATTAAGGTATGAAGCATGGCACTAGAGTCACTATAGTTATCTTGTTACGTATATGAAAGTAAAGCCATGGTTCTGTTTTAAAACGTTAGGATCTTATTTAAACAGTGAGACTTTTGCACTGCCAGGTATTCATGAAAAAGTCATATCTTTCAAAAGGCAGGCGGAATGGAAAAGACAAACTGCAGGTAAGCTTCAGAGCTGAAATAAAATTTCCTTGTCTTTGGTAAGTAAAATATTAATTGTTGTTGAGATGTCTTGGTTTCTGTGACATACAAGGAAAAGGCAAAAACTAATATTATTGATCATGCAAACCAACATTTGTTTACTATATTGTTATATATATGTAACAACATATTGTTATATATAACAATACTATACTGTTTACTATATTATTTATATATAACTATATATTGTTATATATATGTTATATATATAACATATGTTATTTTTGTTTTCATTTATTCTAAGAGTAAACAGTTGGTGTTGGTATCTCTATTTGAAACAGCTCATATAACTTGTCTGAGTTTACTTTGAATGCAGCAGAGACAATATTTGAGCTACAATTAATCTGGCTTTTTTCCCCTGGGTTTATCTGTTTGTTTCTTAAAATTGTAAACTATTATTTATTTTTAATTAACAAATAAAAATTGTATATATATTTATGATGTATAACAATATTTTAAAGTATGCATGCACTCTGGAATGCGTAAATCAAGCTAATTAATATATATATTACCTAAAATATTTATCAATTTTTGTGTCAAAAACACGTAAGTCTAGTCCCCTAGTCCCTTAGCAATTTTCAAGTACACAATACATCATTATTAATTATAGTCACCATGTTATATAATAAATCCCTAGAAATCCTTCCTTCTAAGTGAAATGCTGCATCCTTTGAACACCATCTCTTAAATTCCACTTTCCCATCAGGCCGTGGTAACCATCATTCTATTTTCCACTTCAGTGAGTTTGACTTTTTAGATTCCATAATGAAAGAAAGCTAGGTGTTGGGACAGAACAGAAATGAGCCAAAATGCTTATGAAGCTTATGAAGCCAAGAAGTAGATGTTAAAAGTTGTGTTTACTTTTGCTTTAAAAAAAATAGGCTGTATTTTTTGTTTGTGTATCTGATAGTTTCTCTAACCATCATTTCTGTATTATTCCCTTATGGTTTAGTACAGTGATTTTTGAAAAGTCTACTTTATTTAGGCTCTGCAAAAAGAAAACAGCGAGTGGACATGTATGGCTAGTTCGCTAAAAGCAATAATATTTTTAATAATAATGATAATAGCTAGAAACTTTTAGGACTTTACATAAACCATGGCTCAAGAATGTCATACGCATTAGCTCATGTGAGAAGCCAAACAGAACTCCACAGTATGCACTGTTGTGGTGGTAGATGCCATAGATTGGCTACTTCGACAGTATTTCTGATTTCTCTTTATTGTGCTTTCTTTGAGAAGCTGAAATGTTACTTTTTTGAAGCTCCCTTGACACCGTTTCTTTTCTTTTTTTTTTTTATTAAGAGTGTGTCAATTTGATACATTTGCACATAATTAGAACTCAGAACTATATGGGAGAAACGCAAGGTACAAGGCTTACATTTTGGTGGCATCCATCACATGGTTCAGTGGGCAGAAGCTTTCTTTTTTTTTTTTTTTTTTTTGAGACGGAGTCTCGCTCTGTCACCCAGGCTGGAGTGCAGTGGCCGGATCTCTGCTCACTGCAAGCTCCGCCTCCCGGGTTTACGCCATTCTCCTGGCTCAGCCTCCCGAGTAGCTGGGACTACAGGCGCTCGCCACCTCGCCCGGCTAGTTTTTTGTACTTTTTAGTAGAGACGGGGTTTCACCGTGTTAGCCAGGATGGTCTCGATCTCCTGACCTTGTGATCCGCCCGTCTCAGCCTCCCAAAGTGCTAGGATTACAGGCTTGAGCCACCGCGCCCGGCCAGAAGCTTTCTAATGCCATGATTTACTATACCTCCATATCAGTTTTCCACATAATAGGAGAAACATAGGAGAAACAATAAAATTCTGGGGCTTGACTGATTTCTGAAAGTTCAGCCTAAACCTGGTTCCTTTTTTTATTTAACACACTTTTTAAGCATCTTAAATCTTTCTTCCTAAACTAGCTAGCTTTTTTTGTGTTTTGGACAGAAACCTTATAGATACATTTATTATTGCTTTGTTGCAGAAGATGAAAATGAGGCATACAGAGCTCAAGCATATTGCCTAAGAAAATTTCACTAGAGCAGTACACTATAAAAGAGACATATCATGGCTGTAAGATTAATGACGACCATAGGTTCCACTCAATCACCTTGCAGGGCCTACACCACATGTCACTTAGCAGCACGATACAACCTGGCCTGGGGACATAATACTCATAAACTTTAACACAAAACCTTCAAGAATAGCTTAAACATTTTTCATGAAAGAAACATTTGGTAACTGACCAGGTCTGAATAACAGGTATAGAAATAGAAAAATAATTTCTCAAATCCTGAGAATGAGCTCCAGATGGGGTCCCTCCTGGTTTGTGGTCATCTGACCCCTTCACATTATCTAGCCCATACCCCTGGCCTGCTCCTGCTATCCATCCTGTATGAGAATTTCCAGAATAAGCTGCCTGAAAATCAGGCAATATCGGAGGTTTGTCTTTGGCACAAAGTGAATGGAAGGGGAGAGTTCACCCTTGGAGAGGCTGCTCAACTAGAAATGTCTGAGATCCCCCCGCTAAACAAAGCAACTAGTAAATACTAGAGCCAGGAATACAAGTATATCTATCTGCAGAACCCATACTAAACCTCTGCCTTATATTCCTGTTAAACAAAGTATATAGAGGGCTACACATTCCTAAAGATCGGCTGTGTATCCCTAAGGACTGACCAGCAGTAGTTAAAGCAGGTAGGTGTAAGAGTATGGTGAGCAGTAGAAAAGTGATGTTGAAATGTTGGACAGCTTGGTATTTGCAACTGAAAAACTCCCTTCCAAAATCAATTTTAAATAATTCTGATTGTTGCTTTACTATTAAATAGAGTTTTCTATTACACAGTTGTACTCCTCATTTGGGACAGAATTATTATAGTTTAAACATTTTTCTTGTCTTAACAAACGACGATAACAATTCAATAGCTTTTACAGTGTCCTTCTTTAATTTTTTTTTAATAGAAGACTACTGGTACAAGTCAATGTAGTATATTTATTTAAACTCTCCTGAGATGGACAGAGTAGAGAGAATAGTTAATGATTTAAACATGATAATATGTGGCATTAAATAAATAAGCTCTAGTCCTAACTTTACCACTTATAAGACAAATAAGCTAAGCCACCATTTTATTTGAGAATCAGTTTTCTTCACATGTACAATGGGATAATGATGCTGTTGACCTCAGGGATGAATGAGGTGCAAATCATATAGGTAATAATATTTGTTATGTCATCTCATGCCTTTCATAGCCATTTCAGTGTACTCAGACACAAATTGTAGGCTGGTGACTTTAAACATACTTAGAATCCTGAAGATATATAGATTGTCAAATTTGGGACAATAGATACAAAATGAATACCATTTGTGTTAGTCCATTTGAGGGGCTATAACAAACTACCATAAACTGGGTGACTTATAAACAACAGAAATTTACTCCTCACTGTTCTGAAGCTGAGAAGTCCAAGATCAAGGTGCTGGCAGATTCGATGTCAGGTGAAGACCTGCTTCGAAATTCAGATTGATCCTTCTCGATGTGTCCTCACAAAGTGGAGAGAGACAAAGCAGCTCTCTGGGGTCTCTTTTATAAGAGTACTAAAACCATCCATGAATAGTGCTCTGCCCTCAAGACTTAATTAATTCCCAGAGGTCCTACTTCCTAATATGACCGTATTAGAGATTAGGTGTCAACATATGAATTTTGTGAGGCCATAAACACTCAGGCCATAACACCATTCAATATATGAGGCAAAAAGAAAAAGAAAAAGAAATAAACCGAGGCAAAAAGAATTATACTGTAATTTAGAAAGCTGTCAATGAATATGCAAGTAGCTCCCCGACTGTGTAAAATATTAATGGTAGTTTCTTTAGTCCAAATATAGTAACAAAATCGCAAGTCGTTGTCCATGAGTAAGGTACCATATTGTTAACACTTAGAAAAATGACTGTTGTTACATCCAATTTGTTGTATGTAAGAAATAAATTGGATTGCATCAATACATGAGCGGACAAGTCTTATTGTCTGAATGTGTTAGTTGAAACAAATAGAACAATTATGTTAAAAAGGCATCCAAGAGAAATATAATGATTCCCTGTTTCAAATAGCCCAGGATATAATTATTAGAACTGATTAAGCCTTGCTTTATTACAATTACGGTAATATAGTTCCAGTGATTTAGGGACATGTTTCAGATTTTCAATAGAGATAGCTCATTTTCAATAAGAATCAATCAGCATCAATTGTCTAGAAACAGAAATAGCTTATGAAAATGAATTAGGGATATGAAAAAGGGAAGAGAGTGTCTAACATTTATCTAGCACTTACTGTGTACCCAACTTTTAGATTAAGTACTTTGCATGCACTATCTCATTTAATTTTCATTGTAACCCTTTGTTACAGCTTAACTAGGTCCTTTATAATTGAGAAAATTGAGAATTGGGATGGTGCATAGATTGTTAATGACAAAAGTGAGTTTTTAACCCAGGTCTGTCTGGTTCCAAAGTCTTATTCACCATACGACCTTGACTTTCAAAAAGGGCAGATTTTGAGCCCACCCTGGAAATTGTTTATTGCAGAAACATAATTGTACAATATTTCCAACCAAATAACTTCCAAACTCAATGCATTAATTTGAAAACATGCTTCCATAACAGAAATAAAAAGGTCTTGGAGAAAATATAATTTCGTAAGTTGGGAAGGATATAGGGATCATCTATACTTACTGTCTTCATATTTGGAAGACAAAACATTCATGTATTAAATAATTCACTTAAAGAACGTCTTATTTTGGGCATTCTACTAAATGTGAGTAGGCATAAACTGGTGAGGGGATATGTTAAGTCATGGGGATAGTCATTAACTAGTATCAGTCTGACCCACAACATATGAACACCTCTATTTCCTAAAAGATATACCTATGCATGTGTATGCAAACATGCAAACAAAAAGGTGAAGCTTTTCAGGTTGTGGTATCCTAATTCTTTTCAGGTTGTGGTATCCTAATTCTGTATACAATGTTTTACTACTTTTATCTACAGTAATATAAATTCACCATTACTATAATTCTCCCTAGATATATTTTATCATTTCTACATATATGCAAAAACACAGGAATATATTTTAGTAACATATCTGCTGATCAAGAGAGTTGTTCATATATTGAACATTCAGCAAATATTTACTGAGGAACAATATGTGTGAGGTACTATTCTAGGTATTTTAGAAATTTCTGTGAACAAAACAGACAAAGCTCTTTGGAACTTGAATTCTAGTATGGGAAATACATGCAAAACAATGAAAATAAAGATTTGTAAAGTACGTCGCATGTTAGAAGATGAAAAGAATATGAAGGGTGATAGGTCTTTTTGGGAAGTGGTGTTGTAGTTTTCGATGGTGATAAGGAGGAATATTTAATGCAAAGTCCCTAAGGAAAGACCATTCCTGGCATAAGTGATAGATATGGAGTTATGTAGGGTAAAACCAACTCCTTAAATTTTGCCCGTAACTATGGACATGAACACATTCTTATTACATTTTGTTGCAGATTCCTATCCTAAAATTACCCACTGGTAAAGTCATAAGGAATGTCAATATTCATAGAAAACACAAGCACGCTTTATGCATTTTGGAACAATAATGGGCCAATTTGCCTCACAGCACCATCTGCTTTCTAGTTACTTAACTCATTTAATCATTTTTGTTTATATCAAAAAGTCACAATATTTTGAATCAAGGTATACGTAATATAATGCAAAACAGCACTTGAAATTCCACTTACATTAAGGTTCAGCAATTGGTTCGAGACATTGCTACTTAAAAATGTTTTACGCATGTTGCCCTATAGGGAATCAGTCTCACATTTTAACTGTCTTAACTGTGGTCTGCCATTTACTAAGTGGAAGAGTGCCAACTCAAGCCACAATACTCTGATCTTAAATCTTTTGTTCTTTGCACTACTTTGAGGTAACAATTTTCTCTTCTACTTTGTCTGGAAGTATTATGTATTCTTCTTCCTCTTTTTTTTTTTTTCCAGAGAATATACTTTGTCTCTAAATACTTTTCCAACTAAGTTTAGAACCCAAAAAGAGAAAACAGATGGTGCCTTCTTCATAGTACCCTAGCTTTTCAAACCATGTCAAAGGTATCAGTAGACAATATCTAGTATGCTCCAGTGTGCTCTATATCTATTTAAAACGTTCCATTCTGGAATGTTTTATATAATGTTCCATTTTGAACTTCTAGTTCTCCAAATATTATCTGTCAAAAAGATGATTCCGAGGTATTTAGATGACACTGTTTTTTTTTTAATCACTAAAGAAATCAGAATTATTAAAGGCATCAGAATTATTATGTTTTGTAATTGCATTTTCGGCATACAGATAAAAAATAAAAACATGGCTCTTGACTCTAAGTCAAACTCTATTCAAGTTCACAAAAGAAAACTGAAACATCCCACACTTTTGACATAGTTCATTTTATGATTATGATAACAATGGATATATTTTTTTAAGTACCACATTTACATGTGCACAGACACACATATATAAATATTTAACCATATATTTTAATTTGTATCGCGTAGTATGCTTTCAACTATCAACGAAAATGATTTATAATCACTTAGTGAAGGAATTTATCATCTAACATAAAAGACATATATGACTCTTCAGTTTCAAGATCAGTTAAATACAAAATGTTGTCAACAAAAATTTATTTCCTTTTACTTATGTATTTATTTTTCGTAGCGCTCTTTAGAGTGTTAGCTCACTCTTTTGATCATACCAGATTTCTTTCCATAGAGATCGTACCAATTACTCTCTTAATTACAATAACTATACTGGTTTCACCACACTCTTACAAACACAAAGTATTAATTTTGTGTGTGTGTGTTTTAATATCCTGTATAACAGTGACAGAGTGATGCAGCATAAGAAAGACCAGCCATTACTAGTTTTGAAGGTGGAAGGGGACCTCAAGCCAAAAAATGAGGGCATCCTCTAGAAGCTGGAAAAGGCGAGAAAAACGTTTTTTCCCAAGAGCCTTCAGAAGGTCTTGCTGAGACCCATTTTGGTCTTTTGACCTCCAGAATTGTAAGAGAAAAAGTTTGTGTCAAGGCCACAATAAAATCCTATGTAAAAAGAATTACACAAATATAATAAAATGCTTTATTGTTCCACACTTTACATTATATGCTCCCTTCTGATATGCTCTAGAGGTCAAAGTCTTCTAACTTATAACCTAGATATCTGGTAAATATTCAGATCCCCAGACCCCATACCTGACCTCCTGAACCAGAATCTCTAGAAGTAGAACCTGAATCTGTGCCCTTGGAATTCTTATGATCAAAGAAATTGATCAAATAAATTGATCAATTGGAACAATTTTCTAAACTGTAAAGTCTGGAAAAATATTAAGTTTGCATCAGGTTAAAAGTCTCACCTTCCTACCTGAAGCAAAACTACTCTCATATAAAGAGAAAAATAATGAGAATTTTATGCCTTTGACAAAAATAGCTTTACTGTGAACCTCAAAACATCAACAGTAGAATTTCATTGGGACAGTATAGAATGACAAGTTGGAAGAGAGCAGAGGCGTCCTCCTTATGTGAATGTTTTCCAAGCTCAGAGCCTACAGACAAAAACAGTCAGCTTGTGTACTTCAAGAGCCTGCAATGACAAAATTAATTTATAAGTCAAGATGAAGGCCAGTTTTAAACACCTTTAAACCTTTTTTTAAGATGTAAAAAACAAAAATAATTACATGCAAAAGAACCAAGATACCTCCCTGCATTTCACCTCTCCTTTGAGAGGACGTTGAATACTATTAGTCAATAATATGCTCATTAGTTTTCTATATTTTCTCATTTTCCCTTTGGGGTCTTCCTTGAAAACAGAAAATGATTTCTATGCCCTACCAAAATATGCCACAGAGCATATTGAAAGTGAATCAGGCCTAGAACTGAGAGAAGAGGTTGGAATTATAGCAGCTTTGAAGATTTTGTTGTAGACACCATCATTGTTGGAGGCTCCTCAGAACACTGTGACAATTAAGTCGTCTTCTTTATACTGTCATAAATTAAATTCAAGTCCAGATTCATTATGGGTGGAAAGGAAGGATTGAGGAAAGTTTGAGGCTCAGGAGATCTTTTTGAAGGAAAGGGGTACTTACAATTTTGGAATTATAGAGTGGAAAAGTGAATGTCCAGCAGACTTGGGATCACATAAGGAATTCTGTCTCCAGCAACGAAAGGGAGGCTAGACAGCGCCTGGCATGTCCTCTGACATAAAGACTAGACAAAGAGGACATGAATACACTTTCAAGTTGGTAGGATGTAAGACAGGGCTCTGTCTCCTTCCCTCTGTTGTAGAGTTGATATTATTTCTGGGCTGCAAAGTTCAATGATGTGACTGAATTTCCTTTAATAAATTCTCCTCTTTCATGTTAATGGGTGGGTGGAGAATTCTTTAAAGTACTGAGTCTGAATTACAAAGAGCTATGTTATGAGAAATAGATACACTCTGGTTTTCCTCACACAGTGCATCTCTCTTGATGGTACTGTCACCACTGACTACTTCTTCCCTGCCACAATTATTGTCTCACAATTCTGTCATAATTCATAATTACTCCTCCACAATTGTTGCATATTGTATAGTTTTAGTGTTTATTGTATGTTCTTTTAGTCATTCAATGAACTACAACCCGCATATCACAATTGGTAACACGGAATACCTCTGAGGAAGTGGCGTCTTTGGTAGCTACTTCTCTCTGGAAGGCAATCACGGTGATCGCAGAGTAAGGAATACTTTTCCTGCCTCTGACTCCTTTTGCCCTCTTAGCTCACTCATCCATTCACTCAATGTATTTTTGTTTGTTTGTTTGTTTGCTTGTTTTTGCTTTTTGAGACAGAGTCTCCCTCTGTTGCCCAGGCTGGGGCACCATGGCGTGATCTCAGCTCACTGCAGCCTCTGTCTCTAGGGTTCAAACAATTCTCCTGCCTCAGCCTCCTTAGTAGCTGAGACTACAGGCACATACCACCACGCCTGGCTAACTTTTTGTATTTTAGTAGAGACGGTGTTCCACCATGTTGCCCAGACTGGTCTCAAGCTCCTGAGCTCAGGCAATCCACTCTCCTGGGCCTCCCAAAGTGCTGGGATTACATATGTGAGCCACCGAGCCCAGCCATTCAATGCACTTTTATCGAGTACTGTTTAACTGTGCGTAAACATAATTCATGTTTTAAGAATAAAAAAAGTGAGCAAAACAGACAAAAATCCCTCATGGATCTCATATTCTAGAGGTGATGACTGGCAATAAAGATTAAAAATAGGCACAATATGTATGGTAAAAACTAAGGAGAGAACAAATAAACTAGTGAAAGAAGACATGAAATATGGAGAGGTAGATGTTTAAAAATTTAATAGAATGGCTAGGGTTAGTCCTCTTCGATGAATTGACTTTTGATTGAAGATCTAAAGACAATCCAGGGACAAGCCATGTAGACCTTGAAGTAAACAGAACTATATAGACATAGGAAGCAGAAAATGCAAAGTCCTTGAGATGAAATCAAGCCAAGCCAAGAGCAACAAGGAAGTCAGTGGTTGGAATAAAATATGTGGTGGGGACAGTAGAAGACGGACTGGTGAAAGATAGCAGTAGAGGGCTTTCTAGATCATTTATAGCTCTAGGTGAGATGGAAACCACCCACTGCTCAATGAGTTTGAACAACAGTCTGGGGCATCCCTCAAGGAACCATTGGCATGTCTCTATCAACCTTTTATTTTGAATGTCTTACTTCCCGGTTCTGCAGTTTTGACTAAGTATATCCTCTAGCTTTGATTTTGGCTGTGTGTGTGAGAGAGAGAGAGAGTGTGTGTGTGTGTGTGTGTGTGTGTGTGTGTGTGTGTGTATTTAGTGTTTAGACTTTCCTTAAAATATTGAGTTTGGTTTATCTCTCTGGCTCTTTTTTCTCCTCTTTGCTTTAAATTAGTATCCCTTGCCATAACCTTTTCTCACACTAAACAGATCTCACAAATGACCATGCAAAAACTCTTGGGTCAGCCTTTTCTGCTGCCTTTCCAGGTAAGTAGTTGTCCTGATATTCAGAAGAACAATTAATGCATTTTCCAAGTTAGGGATCAATACTTCATGTGGGTAGCTGGAAGCAGGTCAGGTATGAAACTTTGTATGGTCTCTGTGTGGAAAGGAAGTAATGATTTTTGAAAATGTTTATATGATAATAATGTTGCTTATAGATACTGGTTAGTCACTGTGGTGATCTGTGGCAGAACTTTATTGATTATAGATCCAGAATTCATCCTCTGATCCCTTTATCTAAGGCTATCTGGATATTCAATGAATATCCATTGGTCTGCTCATATGCCCAGGGATTAAGATCTGGTTAATTTAAGTCATTCTGCACATTTTATTTCTCTGGTCACAGTGATAATGGACCAGTATAGAGTAAGCAAGCCAGTTCAAACTGTAAATGTTAGGAGACTTGTTTAGAATACTAAGTCAGAGGTGTTCTTTCTTGTTCTAGTTCTGATTGTATCTTTTGTTAAGGATCTTACTTTCCAATTATTTGTATAACACCGAATATAAGGGAGGAAATTTTACTTTTTAAATTCACACATGATAAACATTATTGCATTTTTTTAAACTAAGAATATAGACTATAAGAGGAAGGGTCTTGCTTAGCAAAATCGTACTTCTTTTTTTCCTCTCTGTGGCTGTTTAGTTCATTTTTAGCCTGAACTTACTCTGCTTGTCTGACCACGCTGAAGACCAGAAGAAGTAATCAGTACTCTCCAACAGCATGAATTTTTCTCACAGTCTCCCAATATTGTGCCCTTCCAAGTCATGGTTTATGTCCTAATACACAAAGGTAAAAATGTAAGCCATTGCACAACACCTAATAAGGATCATCAACTTCCCAGCCTGAAGATAAATTCTGACAGTTCTCTACCCTGTACTTCCTGCTCAGTTAACCCATCACTGTCTGATGCCAAACCTTATATCAAATAGGGCCCCTACATTTGCATATTACATTCATGCCTCTCAAATTGTTATAAACAATAAGGAAATTTACTCATGTAACTGGAAATAAGAGCTAGGATGCACTATGGAGTTTGTGGATCCAGAAGCTCAATAATGGCATCAAAGATTTAGTTTCTTATTCTCTCTTTTGCTCTGACAACCATAATATTAGCTTTATCCTAAAACTGGCTCATTTTGTAGATGAATAATAATGATCCACAATAATTAAAGGTATGTATTTCCTCAGTCATGTGCAGTAAAGGGAAAATTGTTTCTCAAACAGCATTCTGAATAGGACACAAACAAATGTCCATTTTCAGGGAGTAATTCTGGTAGTTTTTAGTGAGAATTTAGAATCCACTGGAAGAAACCATGGGATGAAAAATAGAGAAAATATATAATTAGCCCAGAAATGGGAAATCAAGATTCAGGAACGATGCCAGTAGACATAGCTAGGGCCGAGAAACCATCTAATTGAATATAATTTTGTTGGGTAGTGTTTCTGGACCAGAATAATTTTTCATAGAGCAAATACCATGAAGACAAAAAAAAAATGCAATTGGCTACCTTGAGCATTGACTGAAAGCACATTTGTTAGTATAAGCTCCAAACCACTAGTCAGAGATAAAAAGACATCTGAAGAAACACTGATCGCATCAGTCTAATACATTGTTAGTCAGAAGCCAAGCTCTACGGTTGGATGAATGGAGCTCTCATTCTAGATCACTACTTACCAATTTTTTGGTCTTGCGAAACGTATTTTATTTCTGGAAACCTTAATTCATTCCACCATAAAATGGAGAAAAGTGTACTAACTTTGACAGTTTCTGTATTCTCTAAGGCAAAGAATGTAAGGTGCTTAAGCAAAAGTAAATTTTTATAGTAAGTGCTCAATACATGCTGGCTATTAGTACTATATTTTAATGCAAAGAACTTTTTTGTGTATAGTAATTACTTACGTCAAATACAGTTTCATGCTGTGACTGACATATTCCTTTTGCGCTAGTAGGCCCGTTAGCAGATTAAAGATCCTGATGTCATCACATTGTTGTGTGTTCAGCTGGGTTACTGGTGAGAATGCTCCTAATGGTTGCTTCAGATTACATCAGCAGAATGCTTACGACTTCAGTACTCTGACTCTGTAAGAGATTTCTGGAAGTGTTCCTGGGATCTCTTTGCAATTTTATTATCATTGGTAGTACCATTTAGGGCTTTCTCAAACTAATTGAGTTGTTTGTGTGCCTGCAATTAATGCACTCTGAAGGTCCCTCTAGTTACAGGTATAAATTTGCGGATATGGCGGAATTCTTAGAAGGCATTTAACAGGTAGTGCTATGGGACCAATAAGCAAGAAGGGGACTGAGAAGCAAGCCAAATGAGCAACTCCCCAGAAAAGTGGCTGTCTCAGTCATCTAAATATGACTTATGTGCCTTGGCTGCTTGAAATTTGAGCCTCCTTCTTCTGACAGCAGCACTGAAAACAGCAGATGGGAGCAAGGATTTCTGATCATATTTAACTTTAACTGTTCCTTGGAGCAGCCAGTGCACCTTTTCTCCTTCCCATCTGTGTAAACAGAACATGCAGTTCTCTGTTCTACTCACATAAAAGACTTTCTCTGAGTTTAAAGTGCTTTATAGTTTAGAACCTTGAAGGAAAATGTATTCCTTAAGGGAATTTTATCACAAAGAAGGGAAATAAAATTGAGGAATTTTTGTATTTGGGCGACCTAAGCGATTTGTTTTTTCACTGACTCCATTCCCTGTTCTAAAGTCATTTGTTTCATGGGTTTTCTAGGTCCCACTTCAGGAGTGCTATTCTCAGCAGGGGTAAATTTGTAAGAACCTAAAACTTCCATATAGCCCAGATGTACACAGATATATCTTCATTCTGTTAAGGGAGCTACAATTTTAGAACAAATCAAAATAAAACCGAATTCAGATGAAAGAATGTTAGACTCTTGGGCATTGGGACAGTAGAAGGGTTTTTGGAACAGAGGCTAGACTTCACACAGGGCCCATTGCACAATTTCAGGGACTACCAAGAACATTTTATTTTATATAAATTTCTCTCCCCTGAGCTTTGCTACAGGAAGTATCATCCAGGAGAATAGAATTTGAATGGCGCTCTCTAGAGTTTGCAACACGTTCCTGTGACTGTGGTTCTTTAAACAGTTCAATTTAAGTAGCTTTTAAATTTTAAAAAAATTCATTAGCAAATAAAGATTGCATATATTTGAGGTATACAATGTAATTATTGGATATATGTAGACATTGTGTAATGATTAGCACAATCAAATTGTCATGAGCTCTTTGTTCATTCAACATTATATATTCTATGCCTGTATGTTCCAGGTATTGTGCTAGGTACTTGGGATAAAAATGCAAAATCAAACAAAGCCTAGATATCCTCTAGACATGTTACAGATTTAAAAAAGTAGTCTCTGGTAGCATTTTCAAGTTTTTCCACGTTAAAATTTAGAAAGATATCAAGCAAGTCACTCTCAGCTAGGAATGAGGTAGGAGAAAAGGCTCTATTATACTTCTGCTTCCCCAGGTCCACAGGGTTTATAGTCTCCTGCTATCATGAAATCATAGCCAGCCATTGGTAGTAAGAAAATATGCTGAGAAGTTTTAACGTACATTTGCTTTTCACATTTCCTAGTACATGAACTTTCCTTTATTCAGTCAGGAGCCTCTGTGGCCTCAGAAAGAATTAGGTTTGGTGTAGCATAAATCCAAAAAGAAAGGTGTCCACGTTGAACAAATGACCTAAGATGTTGGCACTGGCAACAACACCCACATAACCAGAAGCAGCAGTTATACAGCCACAGGAAAAGGAGGAGAGGCTCTGCATGGAGGTGACACTGGCACCCACAGAATCTGCAGTCTAAGTCCAGCTTTGTCTATACCCCACTCCTATCTCTACAGCATCTGCACAAATATCTGTTCTGTTTCAGAGTGGTAGGATGGGAATTTCTGGTGCTCAGACCGTACATTTTGTCAATAAATTATTTAAAAATAAAAACATAAGCATGTAGGTAGCAGTGAAACATACTGGGCAGTTATTAGAATCTTTCAAACAATTTAGTATCTCTGGTTTTAAGGAATGCTACATCATCACAAAATAAGTGTATCCACAGACTTAGAAATAGGAATTAAATATAAGGTGTCATATTTGATAGAAAAGAATACGACTCTCAAATGAAGCTTTGGATAAAACAATTACTGACAAGAAAGGCAATCTTAAAATCATTGTTTCCCTTGTAATGAAAGATACACCAATAAATACATAAACAGATATTTCAAATTTTATTCAAATTATAAAGCCACTTTCAATGTCATGTATGACTTCTATGACTTACAGAAAATGTCAAAGGAAATGTTAGAATTCATTATATAAATTTACATTTAAAATTAAATTTAGCTTTACACAGAACTGATTCGTTTGAAGAGTTAAATATTTTAAGAAAAATTATTCTGTGAAAATAATAGGTTCTAGATGCAGAAAAACATGTTTCAAAAAAAGTATCAAAAATTTATGTTAACATTATCACAACCTAAAAAATACTCACCAGTTCCAGCAGCATTTGCATCCACAGAAAGATCGTTTCAGAAGTAAAAAATTATGAGTATTTGTGACTTATATTAATGATTTACCAAGAGTAACCAATGTTGTTTTCAATTTGTCTGTTAAAAATAAGGTTGCTAAAATTATAAATTTTAATGGTCAAACAGATAAATTTTCAGAAAAGTAATCCATACAAATTTTAAGATCATTCAACAGAGCATATTAGTAAACATTGTTCTTCATGGTATTGTATAAAATTATGACATCAAAATATTATCTCTTTAATTTGTAGTTTCTTTTCTCTACATGTACCCCTATTATTCCATTTTATGAGTAATACAATATTTTTAAACTAAAAATTTTATATGTTTATAGCTTTTAGAACATATTTCTTTGCTTTTTGAACGAAGAGATCTGCAGCTTCATACTGCTATAGGCCCTGCAATCTATGTAGCTGGCCACACACAGAACACACAAATGTAATAAACAGACTTGTTTAGAAAATCTAAGATCAAGGTGCATCTTTACCACTTACTACGTGACCTTGGACAAGTCATATGCTCCTGTCTGCCTCAGTTTCCTTGCCTCTAAAATATGGATATAAATGTATAGTTCACAGCATTCATGAATGTAGGATTTAAAAATAATATAAATATGCAAGCACTTTGTAAATGCTTTAGAATTATCAAAATGTAAAAGTGATATGTTGGACAACTTCCCTAAGTATACCAGAATTACCTATTGATCATGCAAAGCTGAACTTATTTTCTACTGCATGGAAAAGGGCACAGCTTGACAGAGTCTTCATAGCATCTACAAAAGGGGCATTTGGGGCAGATAACTAGAAGGTGTTGGTGTCTGGAGTCCAGTGATTTATGGTGGGTCCTTCCTTGTGGAACTTTAGTTGAGATTTGTCAGATTGGTGACAGCATAGGATTGGTGGACATGGGGAAGCCAAAATTTAAATGTTGGCAAGAAAACAGTTGTTTGATAAAAAGGTGGCTTGCCCAGTTGATTGATCCATTGTCCTCAAAAGGCGGCTGATATAGTAATCTATTACTCAGATAAATTAATATTCACTAAATTCTTAAAGCATTCAGTAAAGGTATTTGCTGGTTTATAGTTTCATCTCCCAGAAAGAGTTTTCTCAAACAAATAATATAGTCATGTTGATGAAGATAGTCTCCATTCTTACTCCTGATATTTAAGCTATATAGATGCAGGAATATCTATTCTCAAGAATTACTACACTTTTCAGTACAAAATATACATTGATATAAATATGATGTAATGTGAAGTTTTGACTATTACCCAATCAATAATCTGAAATAAAACCATCCAGGATTTATCATATCAACGAGCTCATCTTTGTGGGTAAGCTGTCTCCATGTAGGCACAGTTCTGGCATGAGTCATGTGGTCACAATTGTGGGTGAAGCTCTTCCCTGTGACTTGAAAATTTGTAAATTGTAACTAGACACCTGTGCTTACATGCAGCAGACAAACAGATGTTCTTAAAATCCTAGCAAGTTAGCAAATAATCATGTAACCTCATATTACCCTAATTTCACGTTCAAATCTAAGATACCAATTTCAATCCTATAAATACAAGAGATAAAAAGATTCATATTCTCAGGACAACAAAAGCCAGTTATCTAGACCTGAAGTAATGTAAATGAAATTGTTGAATCTGTCATTTGGTGAAGTAAAAGCATCAGTGTATTCACAAATCTGTTTGCATTGTGTGATATCTCAGCTCTACATTTATGATATTTATGATGCAAATTCTAGTAGGCAAAGTGCAAGTGAAATCAATACAATTTTGCTTAGTATTCATGCAACAGATGCCATCTGTACAATATTCTTTGAGATGACGTTTAACAGAACTATAGAAAGTAATGACTGTTCAAATATAAATGATACTTTTGATTTTAACTGAAAAGCAACCCTAAACACAAAAGAAGTGACAATTATGTCAGTTCTGAAGAAATTCCTATGTATTTGAAACTGCAAAAGTTGAAAACACTTATTCACCCATGTAAGCTTACAAAAAGAGCGAGCAGTCATTGTTGTGTCATAAAGAGCTATTAATTTCAGAGACTTCTGCAATAATACTCAAGGAACTGGCAGTGTTTAAGAGAATATTTCATATTATTTTCTAATTGCACCATCAGACGTTTGCCACTCTAATTTCTAATGCCTTAACTCCTCTCCAGTTTTACTGAGATTAATACCTGACAGTAAGGATATACTAGGACTTCCGTTATATGGAGGAATAAAAAATCTAAACAGATGAAAAC
This sequence comes from Theropithecus gelada, assembly GCF_003255815.1. Taxonomy (NCBI): domain Eukaryota; kingdom Metazoa; phylum Chordata; class Mammalia; order Primates; family Cercopithecidae; genus Theropithecus; species Theropithecus gelada. The sequence continues at coordinate 94,230,717 of NC_037672.1, read as the reverse complement.
AACAATCAAAATAGCCACTGATTCTCTGCTCAAAACACCAACTCTGCTGCTATTTTGGGTTTATTTCATGAAATCCTAGGAAAGCAATGCTTCGCGTCTGTACCTTACATTCAATGTTGTAATCACATATGTCCTCTAGACACAGTTTCTACTGACAAAAGAACTAAAAGAGTTGAGCAGCCATAACATATTATTCAGGGCAACAGGGTGTCCCCTAGCAAAGATTGCCTTGTAGAAAGGTTCAGCAGATGGCAGAAATAGCCCCACTCTAGTACAATAAACATTCTCAATTATTGGCTGAAACACCACGAAGGATGAAGGGGATGCAACACAGGCTCCAAAGTAAATCCCTGTGTGTAGCAGCTGCAGAATGTCAGCTGGTAAATTCTTTCTAACAGCTTCTCTTGAAGACTAGATTGAGTAGTATGTCCTCATGACTACAACAATTATACCTTGTTTCTCATATCAACTTATTATTTTTGTTAGTTACTAATTTCCCTCTACTTTTGTATTATGTAGAAATTCTCTTAACTTGCAGATTTTCGAGGACAGAAATAACTAAGTGTGTAATTTTTTTCTATGTTCAAATGAGTCATGAACATCATGGGTGACCTAGACAGTTTCTTTCCCTGGTTAAACCAGACTGGTGTTTAGTCCATTATCATTCTCCCTTACTACCACAGTCTATAACATCATTTGTACTCATCGACTGATGCACAGGATCTAACTGAATGATGCCTAAAATGGGTAGTGGTGAATACTGGCAGAAATCATTACCCCATGACTCAGTTTTAAACTTTACTCAGGAAGGAGCGTAAAAGATGGCAAATGAAATCTGGAAATTGACAACCTGTAAGGAAAAAAAACCAAAAAAACAAAAAAACACCCATCCACTTTTCAGAAGCCTAAAGTCTCATGTAGATTTCTAAATATTCTCATATTTTACTGAAAAGCAAAAATACAGATTTTCAGAGGTTCAGAACTTACTGAAGCTCCTGGCTTTCTAATAGCAAGGATGTCAAAGGGAAAGTTTGAAGATGCTGGCAAGCATATGAAATAAAAGTTGGTGAGCAGGTTTGCATTTTATCCAAAATAGACATGCTGGAGATAAAAGGCATTGACACATTTCAGTGTTTTGCTATTTCAAACACTATAACCAATACAAAATGTTATAACAATTTCATTGCGATTGAAGTGTGAACTTACTTAAAAACCACAACCCATTTCTTGAGCCACCTTGCACAAGTGCGCTACCATCATGCTAAAAGTTACTGCTGTGTTGATGGGAACTTGAATTCCATTTTGCCACTTGAAATCTAGTTGCTAAGTACTCAGTTCAGGGAGCACAAGAGAACTTCTTGAATTGCTGTAGCTTTCTAATGCATATCATGTATCATTGATTTCTTTATATATGAAGGGTAAAAAATAATTTATATCATGTTTTATCAACTAGTCATTATTATTTTGTTTGAATTTTAACAACGTTAAAGCAAAACAGTTAAATAATGTGTGACTTACCTGATGAAATGGTAGATACTACTCTTAAGATTATTTTTTGAAAAATGAAATTGTAAAACTGTGCAAAATAAATTATTTTAGAAGTTAACATTTGTTAAGTAGCTATTAGACCCTAGGGTTTTTCTATACATTATTTAATTTTATTTCCGTCATCTTTCCTTTCTTTTCTCCTTTGCTCTTTCCATCCTTTCTCCCTTTTTCTCTCTCTCTCACACCCTCTTTTTCAACACCCCTTTCTTTCTTCCGTCACTCTTCTTTTCTCAAGTGGCAAAATCAAAGCAAAGCAAATTGCATTATTGGTAGCTGAGGGTGTCCTAATATCACCACCCCCACTGCCATTCCCAGCAGAAAAAACTAATATGGGGAGTTTCACCTTGAGGCCTAAATAGGAGGACAATTAAACTTCCTGAAAATATAAACCTCAATCCCAATTATTTTTTACACTCTAGGAAGCCACATAGTTAACCAAAAGAGTAAGGTCCACCCAGAGCATGGGTAGAAGATGAAAGAGAAAGGAATATTCATGCCTCTAATTTTCAATTTTGGAGTGATCTTAGTTTCCAGTAAGAGAACCAACTGGTCCTTATTAAATATTAAAAAATGGATTAACTCTTTTTGAAGAAACAAAGTTTGGGAGTATGAGACAATGGCTTGAAGAAGGAGTGGAGAGAGCTTTTTCTCTTTCTAACAGGAAACCTTTTTTGTAACAGCATTATATCAAATACGTCAAAATCTGCAAAGCACCAGAATCAATAGATATATAAGGGGAAGCTTTGGGGAAAGAATCATGCTCTTATATAAATGTTGGAATGCAGATTGAAATATTATTAAGCAAATTCAACTGCAGCAGAAATTCTACAATGATAATGTACATTTTTGAATATAATGTGAAATCAATTAGTTTGTCCATATAACTATTTGTTTAACAATTGTATTAATGTCTTATCAAACGTCGGTGTGTCAATCAGGTCGTATTGGAGGTAAATTCTGAGGTACAGTTAGTCATAGTAGAGTTTTATTTGGCATGTAATGTTTGTGAGCAGGGAAATGGTAGAAATAACAAGACTGAGACAAGACAGGGTCAAACTGCAATGAAACATGAGTCTTCACTGAAGCATGTGAAGTTCTGGAATAAAAATTGCCTTATAGAAGAGTTCTTGAGAATATTGAGGAAAATTGCCTCATCCTACTTTCCCCACATGCTCATTAATTAGTTGGTGACTTCCCAAGAACAGTGTGGCCACAACTTAAAAGCTGAGGTGATCCTAAATGTTAGGAACTGAAGGTTGTCAGCTAAGTGTACTTTTTGCCACAGCACAGTGAGTTTTCCATGAGAGATGATCAATGTTGTTCATCTCTATGGCTACCATAACTGGTATTTTTAAAAAGCCAGATTAGAAAATTCTGAAAATGATATATTTATATGAATAGGCCTCATCAGTTGTTTAAGAAAACTTAATTTCGTGTATGGGGGTGTGTGTGTGTGTGTATGTGTTTTCTTTGTCTACTGGTATGTCTGAGATTTAAGAGGATTTGTAGGTTCCTCATTTTAATATTTACTCTGCAGTGTGATATAAAATGATGACTGTAGTAATTCTTCATGAACAATTCTCATCTTCATCTGAGGCCTGAAAGAGATATCAAGGTGTGATAGTGCTTAGCTTGTTTTCATGAAAGTAAGATATTATGATTCCTCTTACATAGAGGTGGGTACCAGAAGATTTAAAGGAATACCTACAACCTTGGATAACCAACTTCATATCTAAAATGCCACCTAGGTAGAGATCCTTCTAGAAGTGTACCCAAACTCCTATAGACTGTAAGTTTGTGCTGATTACAAATATGAAATTTGCTACCTTTTAGGTTTAGCTCAGGAGAAATCTGTATCACATTGGTTCCCTAACTGAAGAAGACAGATGCATTTTTTTTACTCAAATTTGTCCTTAGTTTTCAAGGTTTTATTTGTAGTGATCTGTTGCTCACTCCTGGTTTGGTGCAGAGCGCAAATGGAAATACCATGGGTAAAATGAAATAATTTAAGAAAGTTAGGACACATTGTATGAGAGTTTTATAAGAATTTGACTTCAATTTTTTTATTATTATTATTATACTCTTCAGTTCTGGGATACGTGTCAGAACGTGCAGGTTTGTTACATAGGTATACACATGACATGGTGGTTTGCAGCACCCATCAGTCTGTCATCTACATTAGGTATTTCTCCTAATGCTATCCCTCCCCTAGCCCCTCACCCCTTAATAGGCCCCAGTGTGTGATGTTCCCCTCCGTGTGTCCATGTATTCTCAATCTTCAACTCCCATTTATGAGTAAGAACATGCAGTGTTTGGTTTTCTCTTCCTGTGTTAGTTTACTGAGAATGATGGTTTCCAGCTTCATACATGTCCCTGCAAAGGACATGAACTCAAGCATGTATTTTTATCAGGTACACCAGGCAGAGAGAAATAAATATTCATAGAGAACTGTATACTGAGAAGTTCAGCTAATTGAAAACACTGAGACATAAAATAAGTTGTGCTTTATTGTCTGTAACTCTGAAATTTGAGGGAAATTTTGCCTCAGGTTTGCATGTATAAAATTTGGAAACTCATAATGAATCCTTAAGGTTAACAGGGGCTTGAGTCAAATCTAGCAGGTACTATATCTTCAGAACATAAAAATCTGAGAATATATGAATCTCTGTGTGCAGGTCCACAAAGATTGGTAAGCAGAATTTAGGATTCACCATCTGTGTTTCCTCTAAGAGAAATTTTATCCTTTCTATACATAAGGAATTCTGGTTTTAAATTGATATAATAATGTCATTTTCTCATTGCAAGATTTATCAGCTTCATTTAATTAAACTGAAATCAGAGAAAGGTGAAATTCAGTCAACAATTTCTATCCCTCTATCACCATTTTTTCCATGAAGACTCTGACTTGAAGTGAAAATCACACGAGGCCAAATGTCTCTTCAGGTTTATGGTTACTATTTTTTTTTCTTGGAAAGATTTTCTAGGTCTTTCTATATATACAGTCCACCTTAGAGAAATTTAAGAGCAATTCTAAAATGTGCTATTTTCTAAGATTTAAAATCCCTCTCTCAAAAGCGTCTAGAACAAAAAGTTATTCCTGTGACAGAACTCTGAACATATTGATTCCTTCTGACTTCTATTAATCTTTTCATTGTTGAGAAAGGAATCACAAAAGCTTAATATACCACGTCTTTGTCACACATAGAACTTACCTGTTTCACATGCATTTTCGAAATTACCACTAATTATGTGCACCGTGAAGAAGGACGGGTTTATTTGGGTGTAAGTGTTTAGCAAATTATGATTTGGTACATAATTTAGGAAATTATGAATTAGTCTGTTTCTGATCTTCATAATAATTATGATAATTAATAACTATCATGTATTGAGTAAACTCTATATAAGAAATATGTGGATAGCAATCTCTAATCCTGTAAGAGAAACCCTGTAAGAGAAGATTATCTAAATATTACAGTTAAAAATATTGAGGTTAGTTGATCCAAGTGTTTAGCTGAATTGTGCAAAGCCATATAATTAAATGTCAATGTCATGTTTTGATCCCAGATCTGTTTAGTTTTAAATTCCTTCATTTGTGAATATTGTTTTGCTTGCCATGTCATGCTTGCTTGCCCAGAAATCTAAGGAAAAAGTGCCCTGCCAGGTTTAACTTCTTTAATCAGCCTATCCATTTGTCACTGACTGAAGGGTTGTCCTCTATCAGCTGTATCTTCTTCAACAAAGAGGTACTCTTGTAAAAGTTGGAGATTGAGCTCATTTATCTTCTTGTTCTCAGAAATCCCGTGTTCCTTAGGCTATGTACTAAATAATCAATCACTTATATACATATTGTCTTACAGAGTTCTCTGATTTTTCAAAACTTCTCAGCAATAAGTTTGTGTTAGTAGACCAGATTTCTGTGTCTATGTGTGTGGGCTTGGACAAGAGATTTTTAAAATACATTTTGAAAAACTCACAAAGCGAGTCTCTATAGAAATGAGTACAAAGTAATAACAAGAAAAAGAAAAGTCTCATATATTTAGACAAGAAAATGACTGCATAGATCAAAAAAGGATGTCAGTATTATAGACCTGCAGAAATGTGTACTGTGATATATGAATAGGGCAAAAATTTAATAATGATACTGATCACACTTATTTTTCCTTATATTCTTTAGAAGCAATGTTTAGTGCATATGTTCATACTGGCTTTGGAATAATGTACCTGACTCTACAATACTCTTCCCCATATAAGGGTATTATCTGAAGCCTCATTCATCACTATGTCTTATAGCCATCTGGAGACCCACACTTTGATGGAATTATATTACCTGAGCAGCATACCTGAGCATTACAAGTATTTTTATATAAACAGTACAGTCCTTTCGTCTTGACTCCCTATAGATAGGGTATTAACTGAACTAAGAAAGCAACAGAATAGATTTCAAATTTCTTAACTAATACTTTCTAACAGTAGGTTTTTAAGCATCGGGTTGAGGAATTGAGGGCTTCCATAAAATTCATTTCCTCGGCCGGGCGCGGTGGCTCAAGCCTGTAATCCCAGCACTTTGGGAGGCCGAGACGGGCGGATCACGAGGTCAGGAGATCGAGACCATCCTGGCTAGCACGGTGAAACCGCGTCTCTACTAAAAAATACAAAAAACTAGCCGGGTGAGGTGGCGGGCGCCTGTAGTCCCAGCTACTCGGGAGGCTGAGGCAGGAGAATGGCCTGAACCTGGGAGGCGGAGCTTGCAGTGAGCTGAGATTCGGCCACTGCACTCCAGCCTGGGCGACAGAGCCAGACTCCGTCTCAAAAAAAAAAAAAAAAATTCATTTCCTCTGGAGAAATCTAAGCTCCAGAAAGTTCTATGCAGAATACATTTGAGAAAAATCTGTCAAGAGACAATTGTTGAATTAAGATCTTTTCTCTCTTTTTGACTCATAAAATATTCTTCTATAACAAAATCAATTGGATACATGCAGCATATCTAAATAGATATTTTTGAATCTTTTTTTCTGTTATTTCTATTAAGTTTTTTATACCAACTTTGTACTCCTAACTAGGTAACAATTTTTTATTTGCATACATTCCATTGAAAAGTAATTAAGTCATCTGCAGACCCTTCTCAATTCTCCTTTGAAACAAGGCAGAATATTAAAAAAATACGTTAATTAAAAAACAGAGTAAATCTTCTTTCAGCCAATTTGTTTTGTTTTAACTGGTATCAGAAACGTTTCTGCCTGTGGAGTTTTTAAACTGATGAAAAACAGATTTGGGGGAAAAAAATAAAATATGTTGTATTTATTGATTTGATACTATTTTGAACTATGGTTATATTGTCTGTATTTTTGTAGCATTGGAGAATATATCAAAATAAACAGAAAAAAAAGAAACCTCAAAACAATCTTGGAAACATGACTGAGTGAAACATTTATCACTGCACCTGGGTAAACCTTCCTTTTCTATAATTCCTGCAGGAAATGTAGTTTCACTGACTCAATTAACGTAATCCTTTCACTAGTAAGCAACCAGTGAAGCAAACAAGAAGAAAAGGATAAAGTGATAACAAAATTCTGAATTACAATATCTTAACTTCAAAAAAACTTTGTTTTTGCAATTTATAACAGCTGATTTAATCTTTTCTGTAAACATTCCAATTTGATAAGGTAGCCAAACATAATTAACAGGAAAAAAAGAGCCACAAGATCTGGAGAGAGATATCCAGAGTAAATACTCTACACAAAAATCACGCTGTTTGACATTCTAAGACATAGTTAAGTGTGGAGTGCTGATATGGGTGCATTGGGTGAACTACACAAGCTGAGGGGAATTATTCTTGACAGGCCTCACCCTTTGGCCTACAGTATAACTTTGACAGCAAGGCAAGAAGAGTTAAGTAATGATAAAGCCTAGTAAAGCCAACCTTCCCAAGGGGAGAGTTGGTCTGTCCCATATTAATTTTTTCTGATAAGTCACAACTCCATGAAAAGATAGCATATATGAGTTCTAGGCTCTGTCTTCTTCAAGAATTAAAGAGAATAGAAAGGGTGTTTGAGTTTTTCTAAAGATATAGAAACAATAATCACTGTTAATTCCAATGTTAACTATGTCGCTGATATTTTCTTCAAGATATAACAAAGTCTTTATATTTGAGGACCTCTTCTTCAATCTTTTACTCTTCTTTATTTTTCCTATGCTTTCACTTAGGAATAGTTAAAAATATAATTCAGATATAATTGAGACTTTATGAATGTCTACTTGAATTTCCCAAAACAAACAAACAAAAAATAACAAATAAATTCAGAGCAACCAATAAAACCTATTAAATGGGTTAGTACATTCCTTAAGTTAATGTTATCTCTCTAGGCCAAGAAGTCACCCCCCAAAACACACCTTCACCTATTTCATAGTTAGTGAACTGAGCTGAGTTAATAGATTGTTTAACCAACCACCAAATACACGCAATGTATAACAGACAACAAAACAAAAGAAGGGTACTAAAAATAATCTATTATAACTCTACTCTGGCCATTTTAACAAATCATTTATTTCATTATGATCCAATTCCTTATGCTGATAAGCACAGGCATAATTGTTGCAGGAAGTCAGGGACCCTGAATAGAGGGACTGGCTGAATTCATGGTAGAAGAAGATAAAGAGTGACGCTTTCATGGACATTTATTAGTTCTCCAAATTAATACTTTTATAATTTCTTACACCTGTCTTTACTGCAGTCTCTGAACATAAATTGTGAAAATTTCATGGACACTTATCCCTTCGCCAATCAATACCCTTGTGATTTCCTATGCCTGTCTTTAATCTCTTAATCCCATCATCTTTGTAAACTGAGGAGGACGTATGTTGCCTCAGGACCCTGTGATGATTGTATTAACTGCACAAATTGTTTGTAGATCTTGTGTGTTTGAACAATATGAAATCTGGGCACCTTGTAAAAGGAACAGGATGACAACAATGTTCAGGAACAAGGGAGATAACTTAAAACTCTGACTGCCAGTGAGTCAGGCAGAACAGAGCCATATTTCTCTTCTTTCAAAAGCAAATAGGAGAAACATCGCTGAATTCTTTTTCTCAAGGAACACCCCTGAGAAAGAGAATGCGTCCCTGAGAGGAGGCCTCTAAAATGGCCACTTTGGGGACCGCTGTATTTTATGGTCATAGACAAAGGGGTGAAATAAGCCCTAGTCTCCCATAGCACTCCAAGTCTTATTAGGATGAGAAAATTCCTGCCTAATAAATTTTGGTCAGACCAGCTGTCTGCCCTCAAACCCTGTCTCCTGATAAGATGTTGTCAATGACAATGCATGCCGAAACTTCATTAGCAATTTGAATTTCGCCCCATCCTGTGATCCTGTGATCTTGCCCTGCATCCATTTGCTTTGTGATATTTTATTACCTTGCGAAGCACATGATCTCTGTGACCCACACCCTATTCATACACTCCCTCTCCTTTTGAAAATCGCTAATAAAACCTTGCTGGTTTTACGGCTCAGGGAGTATCATGGAACCTGCCGACAAGGGATGTCTCCCCTGGACACCCAGCTTTAAAATTTCTCTTTTGTACTCTTTCCCTTTATTTTTCAGACCAGCTGATGCTTAGGGAAATAGAAAAGAACCCACATTGAGTACTGGTGGTGGGGTTCCCTTCATACATAATAATAACAGTAATATCTTCTACTTACTAAGCTTTAATTCTAAATTAGGCATTGCAATATGTAATATAAATGTGAAAAGAAAAGAAAGAGAGAGAGAAAGAGAGGAAGGAAGGAAGGAAGGAAGGAAGGAAGGAAGGAAGGAAGGAAGGAAGGAAGGAAAGAAGGAAGGAAGAAAGGAAGGAAGGAAGAGTCTGCTTAGGAAGGGAGGGAGGAAGGGTGAGAGGGAGGGAGGGAGGGAAGGAGGGAAGGAAGAAAGGGAGGGAAGGAAGGGAGAGGGAAGGAAGGGATAAAATGTGCACTGAGAGAAGTTTTCCAAACCATGCTTATTTATATTTACCCATGTCTACTCCATCTCTTAATACAAAGACATGGTTATATCCTTGTATTTGGCCATGTAATCTCTTCTCCTACAGCAATGGAACTGGAGAATAAGGCAATGGTAGGCAAATTATGGTTTCTGGGTCAAGTTTGTCCCAAAATTTGTCTCCTCATTTTCCACAAAGCTAAGAATGGTTTTTACGTGTTTAAAAGGTTATAAAACTAACACAAATATGAGTATACAAGAGAGACCTTATGTTATCCACAAAAACTAAAATATTTATTTTCTGGCAATTTATTAAAAAGAAAAGTTTGCCAACCTCTGGGATAACACATTGTACTAGTTTCCTAGGGCTGCTGTAACAAATTATCACACACTAGGTAGCTTAAAACAACAGAAATTTATTCTTTCGTAGTTCTGGAGTACAGAAGTCCAAACTCAAGGTGTCAGAAGTGCTAGTTCTTTCTGGAGGCACCTAGGGACAATCTGTTCCATGCTTCTAGTTTCTCCTGGTTGCCAGCAATCCTTGGTGCTTCTTGGCTTGTAGAAACATCACTGAAATTCATCTCCTTCATAGGGCATTTTCCTCTGCCTCTCCATCTCTATGCATGTGTATTCTCTTCTTATATACGAATCATTGAATTAGGAACCACTCTCATTCTTTATTATCTTAACTAATTACATCTCCACATGCCTTATTTTCTTTTTTTTTTTAAATTTATTTATTATTATTATACTTTAAGTTGTAGGGTACATGTGCATAACGTGCAGGTTTGTTACATATGTATACTTGTGCCATGTTGGTGTGCTGCACCTGTCAACTAGTCATTTACATCAGGTATAACTCCCAATGCAATCCCTCCTCCCTCTCCCCTCCCCATGATAGGCCCTGGTGTGTGATGTTCCCCTTCCTGAGTCCAAGTGATCTCATTGTTCAGTTCCCACCTATGAGTGAGAACATGCGGTGTTTGGTTTTCTGTTCTTGTGATAGTTTGCT